>NW_027286763.1:11485621-11828121 GCF_022747635.1 Hetaerina americana | reverse complement strand
ATCCATTATTGTTTCGTACGCGAATTTCTGATCTTCATTAAGAAGTGGCTTTTTATCCGCGATGTATGCTTCTACGTCTAAGACATTGTAGCTAGTTTCACGTATATAATCTGGATAAAATACACCCTGTTGATCTTGTACAGGTGCGAAAAGACCGAGTTCCACAAAAGTCTTGTTAACCATGGTGATACACTTTTCCTCCAAAATAATCAAAGTTTTATTAAAAATGTCGGAGTTAAACGTAATATCCAATGTAGGATTTTCACTTAGAACTTTAGCCAGTATATCCTCACTCATTGATTCTTTATATTTTTCCCATATTGTTTTTGGGTGAGATTGATTACAGGAGGTTATTATGATGGCAAACAAAATTCGGATTTGTCCTGGAAGAGAAATCAAACTGGCCTCTCGCAATGAGTCATCCCAGTGTTGATCTCCTTCTAGCAACCCTAAATTCTGGCAAGCTTCTCTGAATGTCTCACATATTTCTCCGTTTACCGTTCTTAATTCTGCTAATGAGCGAGGTCCTCTAATGGTATGTAGAAGCATTCTTAAAAAATAACATTCGGCGTTGTTAGGATGGACTGTGTAGACTCGGCCCAATGCGTCACATGAATAAATATTATTCTCAGGATCAAAGTTGCCCATTTTTCTTCTACAAAAGACTTTCCTTGATGTATTCCACGTATAATATCTCGGCAATTCTGAATACAATAGTGTTCTTGCAAAAGTATCCTGCTGGCATAGTTGGAAAAATGTTGTTTCTATGACAGCAAAAAAGTAAACAAATTACATACATACAAACAAACACTCTCCTTTATATATATAGATATGTATATGTGTATACATATATATATATATATATATATATATATATATATATATATATATATATATATATATATATATATATATATATTTATATGCTTTCGTAGACGTAACACGGAAGTGCCGAATAGTACAATACACAGTAACACACAATATAAAAACACAAAAAAAAGAAGAACACTCACACGTATTTTCTTGACATTTCGACGGAAACAATCCGTCTTCCGCTGAAGATATAGAAGTAATGACTTCTATATCTTTAGAGGAAGACGGATTGTTTCCGTCGAAATATCAAGAAAATACGTGTGAGTGTTCTCTTTTTTCGTGTTTCTATATTGTGTGTTACTGTGTATTGTACCATTCGGCACTTCCGTGTTACGTCTATGAAAGAAGCATATATATATATATATATATATATATATATATATATATATATATATATATATATATATTTAATATCTTCGAAATGGAACGCTCTTCGGCGACGCACAAATATATAAAAACAGATGTAGATTTTTAGAATATAGAGACACAAAGAAAGGACACACAATTTGTTATTTGACGTTTCAACAGCTCGGCTGTCGTCTTCAGAATGGCGTTCTCGGGGGAGAGCGGAGAGGACATGTGCGGGGGAGAGGTAGGGGAAGGGGAGGTAGGGGACTAATAGGAAATGAACAAGGGGTGGGAGGGGATATATTGGCAGCCATATGATGCATTCAGTGGGCTTGGTTCAGCCCGGGCGGTTTAAGTGATTAGGCCACCCAGATATGCACCATCTCGCGGGTTCTCACCCCTATTATACTCGCAGTTTTGGGAAGGATTTCAATCACCGAAACGGAGAAGCCGTCATCAAAAGATTGATTGTGGGAAACAGTGTGAGTAGGGATGGGATAATTAAGAAAGGTGGGAGATTTGGTGGAATATCGGTGGTTATTCATGCGGAGGGAAAGTGCAGTCGTGCATTCGCCCACGTAGAAGGCAGGGCAGAAGTTACAGGAGAGGCGATATATAAAATTTTTTGAGGTACAGGTGGCGAGTGGTTGGGAGTTGGTACTGAGTGAGGGGGAGGGTCTTAAAAGATGACAGCATTTGCAGCGTGGGCGGTTGCATTGTACGGATAGGGGCGGGGGAGGGACGGGGGTGCTTGAAGTTGGATTTGTGGAGTTGAAGATGTCTGGCAAGTTCGACGGGCGTTTAAACGAAACAGAGGGACAGTGTGGGAATAAAAGTGATGTGGATTGAGTGTTATTGATAATTGGGAAGAGGTCACGGATTATATGTTTAATTTTGTGTGTTCCGGGGAAGAAAGTGGTGATAAGATTAGGGCATTTTGGGCGGTTTGGTTTGGGGAGGGGGGTGTATTGGGTTGACGGTTTGAGGATTTTACTATTTAGTAGTTTTTCAGGGTACCCACATTTTCTGAGAGATTCATGCAGCTGGTCCTAGTACTTCTGTTGGGAGGGGGTGTTGTTGCAGAGACGGAAGCCACGGATAGAGAGTGAGAATGGGATGGAGCGCTTTGTGTGAGGTGGATGGCAGCTGTGGAAATGAAGATATTGTTGCTTATTAGTTGGTTTAATGTGGACTGAAGTGTGAAACGTATTGTTTTGGAGGTGAATGTCGATATCTAGGAAGGTAATATTCGAGTCGGATATAGAAGAAGTGACTGATACTGAGGAGGAGGAGTTGAGAGAGGAAATGAAAGAGGATAAAGTTTCGCGTCCGTGGGACCAAAGGAGGAAAATATCATCGATATAGCGGGCCCAGAAGAGTGGTTTTAGGGTTTGTTGTTGCAGAAAGTCGTTTCCTAGTTTACCCATAAAACGATTGGCGTATGCAGGAGCCATACGCGTGCCCATTGCAGTGTCTTTTATTTGTATTTTTTTATTGTATTTTGTCATTGAATTGAAAAGTATTTTTGGTGAGAACAATTTGGCTCAATTCGATGAGGAAATCTGTGGATCCATATCTTTGGACTGCCCCGTAAGCCGTCAGAAGGACGTGTAGCAGATGGTGCAAGGTGACCAGCCATTCGGGATATAATACAATTTTTCCACAAAAACATGATACACCGTCATCCACTTAAAAGGCACGTGCATGGAGGCGTCTGAGTATAAAAAAATGTTAGAAATGGTCATACCGACAGGTCGGAGCGGATGGCTTACAAATACGTGGGTCGTTCTATAAGGCTTTAAGAACTAATGGAAAAACAAAAAACATGGGTAGATTTTTGATAATATCCAACAAAACTTTATTTTAGCTTTGTGCCCTTCTCTCAGCGTTTCTCCAACTTTAATGAGACGCTCAAAAAGTACGATTTCCTTGCGTTTCCCCGAGTTAATCTTAACTTTTACTCCAATTTATCTAGATACGGGGAAGATTTCCCTCCTAGATCACAATATTCCTAGAAATTGGAAAACGGCCAGTTTAACGCCAATATTTTAAAAACAGAAACCGAGAGGAATCGAGCATTTATAGAACTATTCCTCTCACATTCATTTAATACAAGGTTATGGAAGATATAGTCGCTAGTTTGATCGTGGGATAAGTTTATATTCAGGAGCTATTTATGAAAAATCAAAAAGGTTTTCGAATGGGTAGAACCAGGGAGACCCAACATGTGCTTTTTGTCCATGGTATACATATTTCGAGAGAGACCTATGTTTCAGTGGACGCGGTGTTTCTATGTTTTAAATACATGTTTGACAAAGTTTTTCATAGTATATTACTTACATAGATAAAATCATATGACTTAAATAAAAATATCCTGGGTTGGATTAATAACTTTTTCAATCGGCTCATACAGTCGGTAATCATAGGTGCTATTAGCTCAAATGAAGTGGAAATTAATCCGCTGTGGAAGTGGAAGTGTTCCCCAGCGTAATGGGGCCTCTTTTATTCCTTCTTTACGTTAACGACATTAACTCTAGCATAACTAGCAACATACGGTCATTTTCCAACGATACAATAGTTCACAGAAATAATCATAAATCTGGGACTAAAATAGCTTCTGCATAAATGCTATAAGACGTTGGTGTGACATGTGACCATGAGAAATACAGGTCTGCTCAAAGACTATCGCGACTTTTGTGTTATTTCAAAAATTATATTTTTATTCATGAATATCTATTTTGTCCCCTCCAAAGTTATCCTCATTCGATATTATACACTCGTGCCAACGTTTTTTCCAATCCTCCGAGCACTTCAAAAAATCATTTTTTGTGATCAGGTTCAGCTCCTCCTTCGATGCAGTCTTTATCTCGTCAATCGTAGCGTAGCGTCATCCTTTCATGGGCCTCTTTAGTTTCGGGAACAAGAAAAAGTTACTGGGGGCCATATCTGGGGAATGCGGTGGCTGCGGCATCATTAGTGTGTTGTTTTTGGCCAAAATTTCGCGCACATGTAACGGTGTGTGAGCAGGGGCGTTGGTATGGTGCAAAAGCCAATATTTGTTCTTCCACAAATCCGGGCGTTTGTGGCGGATTGCTTCACACAAATCACGCATAACTTGCAGGTAATATTTCTTATTTACCGTTTACCCTGTGACAAGAACTCATGATGCACCACGCCCCTGCAATTGAAGAAAACTGTGATCAAAAATTTCACATTCGACCTAACTTGGCGCGCTTTTTTCGGCCGTGGCTCGTACTGCAGCTTCTAATGGGATGATTGAGATTTAGTTTCCACGTTATAACCATAAACCCATGATTTTTCACCAGTTATGATACCTTGGAGCAAATTTGGGTCGTCACGGACGGGGTCGATCACCTCATGAGCAATTTTAATGCGTTGCTGTTTTTGGTCGAAATTGAGCAATTTTGGTACGAATTTCGCGGCGACCCGTTTCATGCCCAAATCATTGGTAAAAATTGGATGGCACAACGTAATCGATATTTTTAGGTCTTCGCCAACTTCTCTTACGGTGATTAGACGATGGGCCAATACTATTTTACTCACTTAATCAATGTTTTCGTATGTTGTTGACGTGCTCGGGTGCCCGGCACGCTTTTCGTCGTTCACATCTTCTCGGCCCTCTGAGAAAATTTTGTAATACCACCAATAAACGTTGCTTTGGTCCAAAGTAGCTTTTCCATATGCCACAGTCAACATTCGGAATGCGTCCGCGCACCTAATTTCGTTTTTCACACAAAATTTGATAGAGATTCTTTGATCCATTTTTTGGAACAGGCACAAATCAAAGACAAGCCAAAACACGTCCAAGCAAAACAGAAGTCAACAATTAATTGAACATTTACAATATCCGAACTTTTCAGCATACGTGAGATGCATAAGTGCCAACATAACGCCACAAAAAATCGAAAATCAAATAAACGTAACCCGCGAAAATTCAAAATTCGCTGTGATTTTTGAACCGACCTCGTAATCCTAAAAAATTGCGTAGTAATGAATTTTTAAAATAGGAATAATTCCCTCCTGAACGCCTACTACATCGTGAATAACGAGTTCCGCCTCATTTAAAAAATTTACCCACTGGTTAAGCCGTTACGCCACTATTTCAAACCTATAAGAGTAATAAGGTGTGGACAGGCCGAACAAACTTAAGATTTATGAAAATATTATTGCGGAAATGTGATGAAAAATGTGCTATTCTTTGCTATTTAATCTCATTTAAAAAATTCTGATAAAATATGGGATCTTTATGAAGTTGGATTGATTGCCGAATTAGATGGGGTACCGCGTGAGGGAGCTGTATTTGTAAAATGCTGTTATTATAAACCGAGTAGCGTATAACAATCATTGGTGTATCTATGCCGGAAATCACTCACAAATCGGCGGTTAAATAACAGCAGATAGTAGTTTTTATGAGAGGCAACCGACAGCTAAGGTCATTTGCGCCATTATGAACGTTTGGAAAAGGAAGGTTGGAGAGAAACCCAGCGTCGGTATTAGCCTACGTCGCCTATGTCGAAAGGCGCCAAAGGGTCCGCAGTTTAACGTCCCATCTGACGGACGTCATACTCACTCAAAGTGCTCTCCACAAAGTATCTCAAGTAGGGATCGGGATACTACTTTAAAAATATTCGACGCCACCGAGATTCAAACCCAGGCCCTCTGGGTGGGAAGCCAATATGATAGCAACCGCACCATCTCGATCCCCTTAAATTATAGGAATAGCATAAATTGGAAGGAGGTCTCGTTAGCGATGATGTAGAAAATATGTTATTAACTCTATCGTAGCCCAAATTCTAACTAATGTAAGGGTTTAATGGTGTGGTGGGTAAGAAATTTCTGTTCAAGGAGGCCAAGGGACAAAGGATTGAACCCACTTCCCGCGGCGCAATCTTTGATCTGACTGTAGTGCCTATTGTTGAGTAGTTTTAGAGGAGACGACCAACAGCTAAGGTCATTTGCGCCATTAGGGATACGTAGGAAAGGAGGAAGGGTGGAAAGAAACCCGGCATTGGTATTAGCCTACTCTTAGCAAAAACAACCAAGGGGTCCGCAGTTTAACGTCCCATCCAACGGACGGCGTATTCACTCAAAGTGCCCTCCACAAAGCACCTCAACTAAGGATCGGGATACCACTGAAAAATGCGATCACCACCAGGATGTTGGCGAAGGGACTCCTTGTTTCATTTTCCATTTTTCTAAATCAGACTGTCAAAATTCAAGTTGAATGGTTACAATCCATTGTTTTCAAACGCAGTTCTAATTTATTTTATGCTAAGGCCAATTTCTTAGAAAAACTTAGGACTGTTCTACTGCTATGTGAAAAAGTCTAAAATCGCTAGTACAATTTCAGAACCCTTGCATTCAGGATGCTAAGCATTTTTAAACATACATCATGCCTAAAGTAATTCCAAGTGGCTTCTAGTCTATATTCCACGGCAATAATTTTGATAGCAGGTTTCACGATGAGGCGATGGAATGGAAAGATTGCCGTCCTGAATTATTTTCGCAATTTACAAAAATACGCGCATCAAAATTCTACACGACAACATGAAACGTAACTATGAACTCGCCACAATATTCCATTTTTTCATCCCGATGTATTTATTCAAACAAAAATGATTTATAATAAAATAACAGAAGTAAATCGTTAAAAAATATTTTTCTTTCAAATTTTGGAATGCAGAAAACGAAAATAAAGGAAATTAATTTCATCAGGCTCTGCCTTTAGAGAATAAACTTCGCGTTATCCGTTTGTTTGAAACCTCCCTCACGTTTTTATCAAAGACAGTATTACATTTCGAAAATGAAAGGGTCGTTAAGGCAAAGCAATTTAGTTTCCGATTTCTGTTGTTGACTGCAAAGAAGAAAAGGAGAAAATTGAAGAGAGAGAGAGAATGGACGTCTTCTTCCCCGAGAATATATATTTCTTTCCTTTCGCAGTGAGCACAAGGTTTCTATTCTGAGAAGACGGAAGGGTTCACTGCGATACCCTTTCTTAAGGATATCTCCACTTCCTACACAACAGTTCCTGAGCCATACCTGTCTCTTTGAGTTTTAGGGTGGACCAGTGAGAAGGGGAAGGGGCGGAGTAGCAGCCTGATTACCTCCCGGCTCAATTGCACTCATTTAAGCGTGGGTTATGTCACCTACTCTATGCCATTAGAACTATGTGGGATTTGAGTGAATTGGTTAGACTATTTATCTACCTTACGAATTGCCTAACTACCTAATAAGCTAATACTCTTAGGAATCCTAGTTCCCCGAGGTAGATTTTGGAAGATTCTTTTAATAGATAAATTATACGTCATCGGACTATTAAAGCAATGGTTTTTATGTAATCTATGCGTCTTTTCACTTTTCCTGACTCCTTCTCTTCTTTATTTTGAAGCTGCCTGCGTGCCGTGCAAAACGCCCCCCAAACTCCACCTTTCCCACTGTTTTCCCATAATTACTTCAAAAACCCTTCAGAACCTGTCGACATCCTTATTAGTTCATTCTATTATTGGATGAATGCCCTCACCAACTTCTCTAACCATTCAATACGATTCTCGGTCACCCGTCTTCTAAGTTCGGCAGGATTTTTTCGTCTCTTCTTCAAAGTTAGTCACGCAGGCTTTTATTTCCACATAAAACATACTGCAAAAAAGCTTCCATATTTTTGTTTCAACGCACAAACGTATAATGTTCCGAACTATGAAGATAACATATTTTTCTATAAACATTCACGATATAAAAGATCTCAAAGTAATGCTGTTTTCACTAGTAAAATTTAATTTTACAATAAATATAAAATACATTTTCTGCAAAAAATAGTTTAATATTTATCTATTCAGAGCAAACATTTCATTAATCATAAGTATTGCTACAATCCGGATAACTCCGAAATCCTTGTCCAAATATTAGAAAGTATTACCCTACTCCAAGTTATCTCTTATGCGGGAAACTATTATGGTTTTCACTGAGTCAGGGCAATAGAAAACTTTTTAATAGGTTAGAGTTAGTTCTACTAAGCCCTAGGTGGAATAATTCTCTCAAAATATCGTTGTTAGAGTAAGCTTCCAATTGAAATCAGTCATAACAATTGGAGGAATAAGGATTAATACGACTTCAGATATTACGGAGGCATTCATCCTCAGGGCCAACCGCTAAGGAGTAATTTAACTAAATGCAGGAAACAAACATCTCCACGTCACTCTTCGCTGAACACCTGAGAGATTGTGGTCACCGCAGCGATTTCATCCCCGAAATCCTGCACTTTGAGAAGAAAGGTCACCGCCTCGATGCGCTGGAGCAATTAAAAATACTTCAGCACATGGATTACGGAGGAGATGTTTTGACCAACGCATTTCTTTACCCTTCACGTTCCCCGTTATTGTATTTTCCTCGCATATCTGCCGACTAAACTGACACCAAGCAAAACTTTTTCAACAATGTAGTTACTCCTCCCAGCCTACAATTTAATCACCTGATTACCAAGTGCCGTTCCCATTACCCATTCCTCTACTCCTCTGCCAACCTACCCGAAGCAAAGCAACACTTTTTCCAACATTGTATTAATTCCTTCTCTCAGCCTGCTAATTTATCAATATTACTAATCCTCCTCCTCCGACCCCTCTTCTTACCTCAACCAATCCTTACTCTCCTCGCTCCCTCCTCTTCCCCTCCGTCCAAAGCTATATATACTGTGTTTGACTTGTATTTTTACCTGATGATGTTATGCCATAACGAAACCTATGTCGTGAATAAAAATTTTTTCTATGTGGAAAAGCCAAGTGGTTTAATTTTAAGTTCAAATTTAAATGCAGGAGTTGGGCCTGCTAATCCATTGGCGACCAACTGAGGGTTATTGAATCAAAATTGAGCAGAAAAATTGACGAATTGAAATACATTGCGTATCAAACATTTTGCTAAGCAGAAATCACTAAAAATTTTCTGTACAGCATTACCTTCCAGAAAAATTATCAGTTAGAATTCATTGAGGATATTTTCAAAGAATTAAACAATTAAAATAAGGTTATCATCTCATATTCAAGCGCCAATGTAGCACATAATAGTAAAAATGCAAAACTAATTATGAAACTACCAAATAAATGTAAAAGAAATCATGACTATTTTATTTTATCTAGGATAAGAATGACCAGGAGGGGTTTTTAATTTTATTGATAACAATTTTGCACCACTTTTTGCAAAGAATGTAAACTACATATTTGAATCGTACTCAATGTTGTCTATAATGTATCCTTTATTCTCCCACATGCCTGTGAATACTGTTGATGTTTATCTCATTTTACTGGGAACTTCAGAAAAGAGAGCCGAACTCCGATTTGAGCCGATGAATCGGAGCTTTTTCTCGTAAGTGACCGTCACTATCAGTAAGATTAGAAATAAAGATTCTACTTCCATCGAGATCTGGTTATTTCAACTGCATGGAACTAATTTTAGAGAAGAGATAGAACATTACGAATTCAATGATAGTACTTAGAGCAATTTCAGCTTGTGAATCGATCATTCACTGACTCTAACTAAAATTCACATCTTTTGCGTTTTCTTATAAGTGGAATACTGACTACATTATTAAATAATAGAATTCCAGAGACCAATGAATTTTACGTTCACAAAAAAGTAGCCACAGTAACAGACTTTATCCGTGAAAAAATTCTTTATTGTCCCAATGTGTAGACAGTTTTTTTTTGTTTGATTAGTCATTTTATTTGGCCCACAGTTATTTTGAATTGAGTTAATCTCATTTCAACGAACAATATCAAAACATTAGGAGCATTTTGATACACTGCGATCAGCAAATGTTCCAGTATTCAAAAACAAGATCTCTTGAAATACTTTAACAATTACGTGGTTTGCCCACTTGTAAGTTATTTCTCTAAAAATATCATTTTATCGTCAATTTATTAAATTGAAAAGCTAATAATAATGGTTTGCATTAAAAATGAAAAATGGTTTCTTTAGTTGGTTAAAAGTAGTGGATCGTAGTCTCTGGTCGCAATTGCAGCTATATTACTCCGTTTTGGATTTCGTCTCCATATGGAACTCAATTAAGCAAAATATGCTCTCACAAGTGCCTCCAGGGCTCTGCCCCTTCAGAATCCAGAGTTTTAAAGAAACAGAAATAACGTTAAATCGTAAAAATAATTCATACCTGTTCACATTGAGAGTCACCACAATACTCCAGGGAACTATTTATTATACATTTTCTACTGAACTGATTTCCCATCTTACTTATGTTCCTTGTAATGGTTAATGTTTCCACTTTGTGTTGTCTATTTTTGTCTGAAAGAATTATAAAACATGTCTAAGAGAGAGACAGAGATAGGGAAAGAGAGGGAAGGGAGGAAAGATGGAGAAGAAAAGGGAAGGGGGTGGGAAGAGGGTGGGAAGGAAAGAGGGTGGGGTGAAATATACTTTTACCTAGCCAGCAAAAATATATTCATATAAACATACATAGAGGTAAATACATAAACAAGTATATATATGTACCTGTACATAAACGCTGTTTATATGAGCAATATTTTGAACTAATCATGCTACCCAGCAACCCATTTTGAGCAATTTAATCTGGCTTTTGGCAAGACATGAAAAATATTTAAGATGCTTCTAAGCGATTTCTGTAGCATGGTTCATCATTAGAACTTTTTATCATGTACTCTATACAATGGTGCAATTAAACTCATGATTTTCGTCATTATTAATTATAACAAAACTCAATACTCAGCTGTGACTTTTTGTATGATCTTGTGGTCCATAATGAAAGTTCATTTCCATTTAGGATATCTTTTCTGTATTTCATTTTTGGGAGTTTTAGATAGAAGTAATACAACCGGTTTCAATTAGACACTTCTAAGAAAAATGGCAATATTCATTCCCGTTGTAAAAATTCTTCAAGTTGACTGCTTATGGAAGAAAAACAACCCACTTCCTATGTCTTACATAAAGTTACACATCGTCCCAGGTACGCCATGACCGCAGGAAATGCAACATACAACCCCATTCGCGTTGCAGCAGATTCGGACTCACCGTTTCCCCTCCCCGCACTTCCCCGGGTGTCCTTACCCCCCCTCAGGAAGAGGATAACAAATCATCCCCTCTTTCCAACCCTCCCAACTTCCCCATCTTCTCTCCCCCCGCGTGGATGTGCTCCACTGCGAAACCCTATTACGCCCGACACTCCACTTCGACCCTCCCCAATTCTCTCTCTTCTTTCCCTTCCGTTCGAACAAACACGCACGCGCTTCTCTCTCTGGGTACAATGACGCACTAAAATACAGGCTTCGTTTACCGTCCTTCCAATAAACACGCATCCCCCCGGCACGCACCTTCCCCTCCCCTACCCCCCACCCCCTCGACCCCTTTCCAGAGTCCCCTGAAATTCGGTTTCCTCCTCCGGCAGTACACTCCTCTTCCCGCCCTAACGCCCTTCCCCAATGAAAATAATCGAATTTCGGAGCAATTGATGTCACCGCCTAATATGCTCCCTACTTTCATTTTCACACGAAAGAAAAATTTCAAAAGGAGGTATTTTGAACGTAGAGTCCTCAATGATTTTCTTTAAAGTATATACAGGACAGTAAATGTAGGGTTAGAGGTATAAAAAATGCTACTTGCCAACCGAAAAGTCTATGGAATAAGTAGTCCTGTTTGTATCCATGCAGCATGCACTAATCACGAGTTTTTCTTGCAATTCCCTACCCATTTGATCCCTCGTCCCTCTCCGCGGGGGCAAATTCCTGCTACCTGCAACGTTGGGTCGCATTCCCTGCCTTTTAGAGATTCTTTGGGGGTAGAGTGTTTCGTGGTGCATTTTCATATGGTGTTTCAATTTCTTGCTTGTCGTGTCCTGGCTTCCGTGTTGTAGGATGGCTTTCGTGCTGCATCATGGGGTGCAGTTTTTTAGTTGTTTTGCGGTATATGTGTTTGCATGAGTATTGGATGAAGGGATTTTTGCATGAGTGTGTGCGCTGCTGTGGGTGTAATTTTCCGTGTTGTTTTTTTGCATGTGGTATTTTTCCTTTTTACGGTTGGTGACCTAACACCCCCCGCCACACGCCCTTGCGGCGGCTTGCGGGGTATTATGTAGATGTAGATGTATATGTAGGACTGGGATTGATCTAACATAGAGCATTTTGAAGCACTCCAGCTGCTTTTCGTTTCATTTTCAAGCTCTCCCTTCCATCCCTCGTTCCTCTCCGTAGGAGTGATGCCTTACGCGGTCCATTGCCATATCAGGGCACCACAGTCTTTCCGCTGGCGTCAGAGGTGGTGACCATTAGTTCTATGGCCGTAGATGGATAGAATTTTCCTTTTCTTGCTACCCAGATTTTTCATGGCATGTCTTCGTCTGGTGGCGGTAAATAACATGCATGCCTAAGGGGTTATTGTTAATTTTCTTTCAATTCCATTTAATATACATTAATCTTTCTGTTATTGTTTCATCTTGTTATTTTACAATAATAAAATATATGATTTGTCACCCAGAAACAAAAGAGAATACATACATTTTGAGCATTGGTCATGATCAAATTAACGCTAAAAACTATTCTTGATTTAAAAAATATGTTTACTAAGATTTAAACATATGATATGGATTAGTGTATATATTTTATGCCTATTGGTAAATTGTAATGAATTTGAATGCCAGCATAAATGGGTCCCTTTTGAAACAAAGAAGTAAAAAAATGCATTATACACACCTTATTTCATTGTCTAGTGGCATAAAAAGGGATACTCTAATGTTCTAATACACTCGTTTTCTCGAGAAAACATACACGCATGCATTATATATGTACAAATATGTCATAGGCAAGATTTCAAGAATTATACAATGAGGTCAACTTGATTCTCTTTTGGGAATTTGAGTTTAGTTTCGACTTGAGCAATTCTGCTTCCGTACCATCATGCATGTGTTTTCAGGAAATTTTAATAGGAGGCTTTTATTCCCTTTCCCTCGCCCCTTAACCACCCTCGCTCTCCCTTATCCCCTAACCTCTCTAATTATTGAAATCGCTCTCTCGGTGAATAACAGTCAAGGGATGTTAGAGATTGACCTGAGGGAAAATATTATTATGTTTACAGCCGACCGTTTGGGGAAGACTTTGGATGGAGACAGACTAAAAAACGATACAATTCTTTACCTCTCCCAACGAAATGCAGCCTGACACCAGACGCTACCATCTCCTTTATTCAAGTCCGCATGCTTCTTTCCTCCCTTTCATTCCATCCAATATTCAAATTCTTTCCCTACCCCTTTCTCTCTAGTCCAACGTTCTTCCCCCTTATTCCATTCAAAACGCTCCGCGCCCAACTCACCTGTCTCCTTTTGATTATTTCAACAATCCCTCTTTCCTTCCCAACCACGCCTCGTAGCCCTTCATTTGTTTTCCTTTCTTTCCATTCCACCTTTTCCACCCTTCTTAACACCCCCATTTCAAAAGCCTCCTCTCTAAGCTCATCATCTTGTTTCAACAACCACGCACAGAACCACGCTCCATATCAAAGTTTTCACTAATATTTTTTTTAACACCCCTACCCGATATCCATGAGTCCATGTCATGAAATCCATCAATTTGTGAATGCTTGTTTGCCTAATACAATTCTTTTTCTTATGCCTCGACTACTTTATTCATTTTGGTTCAAAGCAATTCCGAAGTGGTATAACTCTCCTACCCACTCTATTTTATGACCTCCAATTTCAATATATAACTTAAGTCTTCTACTTCCCCGAAAGTCTCATTAAAATAAATTGAAATTGCTCTCGTAGTAGACAGCTAGAAAGTGCAATTTTCATAGCACAACTACTCCAGACGTGATTGAGAGTCACCCAGGTGGAATGGTATGCTTTAGGTTTTTGAGAAGCATGGAACACCTAAAATGGCCGATTAAAGCGACAAGTTCATGAGATTAGGTGAAAAGGAGATCCACGCGTGATTATAAATAACGTATTCTCCACCGTGAAGAATTTTTTGCGAGCATTAATAAATAATAATTTCGTTAAATCAAATTCATGTTCACAATCAAAGCAACTGAAATCAAACGGAAGATCAAGGGCCACGAAAAACGATAACTTTTCAAAAACTTTCCCATTTTTCGATGCACTCGCAACCAGCTTTCCCTCTTGCCAGATAATGTCAACAGCTTAAACTACCTATCTTGTATTCCATTTCAAGCATTCTAGATTACGTCGAATGAAGAACGTATCACAGCATTGCAAATGTATGCAAAACAAAAGACCCAAAAATAAACCAATAGTAGTAAATATTCAATGATTTCAGGAAAAAATATCTGGGTGGGAAGAGTCAAGGAGAATGAATATTGGTAGAATATATTAAATGCTTTAATTAGGAAATAAAATACGGACACAAGAGAGGCTTTTTTTTAGAAAACAGCAAGATTTAAGATGAAGGAAAATCTAACTTTATAATTCTCACAATCGGTAATCAATTGATATTTTATGTCAGAGAGTAACTTTATTTTTAACTGATCACTGAAATCACATCGATGGCGCCAGTACCACACACACAGAATAATACTCTGATATTCATTTGCTAAAAAAACGACAAGGGAATGTCAACAGCCTCTTAATTCCTTCCAAGAGATTCTAAGGTGGCAGTTGCCCATCGAAAGAAATTGCCATTGGTATTGTATCGAGAACAAAACCACACGAATCAGTAATTCGCAACCTGAGTTTTGATTCCTCATCATAATCAAATGATATAATGGTGATAAGATAGATTAGAAAAGGGGGATTTCGAGATTTCTTTATTAATGCGGACATTTGAACTTACATACCAAAACCACAGTTATCAACCAGAAGGTCAGCTTGAAAGGTGAGAGTGGAGATATCATCCGGCACTAAGCGCAACTGCGTGAGAAAATCAGACATCAGGGTAATGGAGCAAGCTCATTTTCCTGTGAATGATGTTTCCCATCAGAGTAATCACACAGTGCGGCAAATGCTAAGAGTACCCGTAGGGTGTGTCCTTGGGTCAAACTCGGGCTCTACAGTCAGTTGTGAGTAGAGAGCAATCTCTACTCACTGAAAGAACACGTTTTCGTAAAATCATATATTTTATTTGAAATTCCTTCGTCAATGTTTCACTTTTTGAAAACTCAATGGAACATTTAGTTATCCTAACGATGAATTTCATACTTTTTCCGTTTTTATGAATAGTACTACTCAAAAGTTATGCCTTTGGTTCTCATTTATGCCCTCCTTAACTTTTACTAGTGATTTCGTGCAGCTGACGTAATATTAACTCCACCACACGCTCTTTCGAGGCTTGCGGAGTACATATGCGTATGTGTAGGTGTCAATCATAGTCTAGTTATTTCTTAAGAATATGATAACCCTTGCTTTCGCACGATTTTATATTATAACCCCACATCAAAGCAAAACTCGCAGCAATCAATCAACTCAAAAGCGGGCATATAAGAGTGATCCTCACTCTCGACTTGAATATGCAGGCTTCAATACCCGTTTTAGTAATTTCATGAGCTGGAACAGATTCCCGCTACCTTTCATCTCTATCCCATTCCTACTTTCAATTTACATATTACTTCCCAAACACATGACTTCAAAGTTACGGGCGACATACGCAATTGTCTTCGGCGCTTTGTGAGATAACTGCCTCCCGTATCTGACGGGTGACCACACAGTTCATTCGCACGAAGTATTTTCGCTATCTTCAATCCTTACATCATCAAATTTTGATCTTTCCGTTTTGCGGTCTTAAGCTTCAAAGTCTAACCATCACTCATTTTTGAACTGGGTGCGTGGCCTTATTTCGCTATGAATTCATTTATTGTGCCATTTCAGTTACTTTTAATTAATGTATTTCACTAAAACTGTAATCATATAGTATATCTCACATACCATTTATTGTATTAAAGGTGGGGAAAGGTTTGGGAAGGGAAGGAAAGTTAAAGTTTGGAAGTTTGCGGGATTGATATGACTTCCATATCAGAAACACACTTCCAAACCTTCCCCTCCCCACTCTTTCCCAACCCAAATCTTTCCCTTCCATCCAGCGATCACGTTTTGATGAGTTGCTTCTTATGATCTAGTTCTTCTTGTATCTATTTCATATAATTGAGTATATGCTCGCCACATGGCGGGTTTTCGTGACTTTATATATTTATCCATATAATTGTGTGTATATATATATATATATATATATATATATATATATATATATATATATATATATATATATATATATAACACTTTAGAAAGTATCACGGACTTGAAAAATAATGAATAACACTTAGAACTAGTCCACTCCTTAAATCCCCAACACGTCCCAAAATCACTCCCACCCCATGCAATAAACCTAGATTCAAAACATGCCCTATTTTCAAAACCAAAATCCCATCCCTCTCCCACCCGCTTTTTAACTCTCTCCCACCAATTCCCTCGTCTACTTGCACATCTAGCAATGTAGTGTACCTTCTGAAGTGCCAACTTTGCCCTGGCTATTATATTTGGCAGTGCACCACACCCCTCAATATCAGAATTAACAACCACCGAGCCTCATACAAGAATTCTTCCCTAATTGTTATGCTCCCTATCCCCAAACACGCCTCCAAAGACAACACTCCCTTTGATAAATGCTATGGTGTATCCATCTTAGCGTCCCTCTCACCCTCTGATCCTCCACTAAAACTCAAGACATTAGAGCAATCCTTAATCTGGCTCTTGGAGTCCTGGCATTGGCCATGAGTCAATATTAGGCATTCATTACCCTGCTCCAAGCATATTTTCATCCCCCCTCCACCCCCATCACCTTCTACATTTTCCCCACCCTTCTAACGCTGCCCCTCCAAACCCTTCCCTTCCGAATTCTCTCCCCACCTCCATCCATCGCTCCAGCCCTCGTATTCCCTTCAGGTCTGTTCCTCTCTTCCTTGATAAAGGTCGCCACGACCACCGAAAATTCGAAAAATAGTGAGTCTCTTTTTTTGTGTGTTTCTGAGTGTTTTTGTCTCTGTCTACTAGTGCTAAGTGTTATACATTATTTTATATATGTGTGTGTATATATATATTATAAAAAGTCACGAAAACCCACCACGTGGCGAACATATACTCATTCATATAGAAATAGATACAAGAAGAAAATGTATGAAATGCACGTACTATATGCACGTAGTATATTTATATATAATGGGCTGACAAAACATTATAACACAAATAGAAAATAATAGCAACATTTAAAAGGACACTCACACGGTAAATTGTTCGAGCTTTCGGGCCTCTCAGAGGCCTTCTTCAAGCGAGACTGAAAATATGCTGGAGAGGGGAAAGGGGTATGGGCGGGGAGGGGAGGTGTGGAGGAAGATGGCGGTTAAGGGTGCGAATTTTGAAAGAACGGAAAGCTAATATGTAGGCGGATTGTCGAGTTCTCACCTCTATATTGGTGGCTGAATCAGGTAGGGATTCTAGGATGCTAAGAGAAAAACACTGGTCGAATGAAAGCTTGTGGGAATAGGCGTGTGAAGGGATAGGAAGAGAAGAGAGTGAGGCAGAATTGCAGGAGTATCAGTGATTATTCATTCGAATGGATAAGGGGGTAATGCATTCGCCAATCTAAAAGGAAGTGCAATCTTTGCATGACAAAAGATAAATAATGCATTTTGAGAGGCAATTAGCGTGGGAACGAGATGAGGGGGAAATGAGGGGAGTTGGGAGAGGGGAGTAGACCTAATAAGGAGACAGATTTTACATCGGGGGCCGTTGCAAGTAGGGGAAATATTAGGAAATTTGTCACGGGGGGGCGCCAAAGGGTTGGTGGATCTCAGAATGTTTTTGAGATTGGCAGGTCGTCTGTATGCGGTAGATGGGCATTGGGGTAGTAAGGATGAGGCCGCGTAATTGTCATGTAAAATTGGAAATAGTTTTTATGGAACGTTTGCAGTCTGTGTGATCCGGGGAAATAGGTGGTGCAAAGGTTGAGTCCTGTGTCAGATGGGACCTTTTTCTATTCCCTAAGTGCAAATATGTGATGAGGGGATATCACCGGGAAGATGTGCACAAAATAAAGCAAGAAACGAAGAGAAAATATAAAATCTTAACTGCCAATGACTTGCAAGGGTGTTTTAAACAGTGAAAAAGAAGATGGAATGAGTGTATAGCAACGAATGGAGAGTTGATTGAAGGGGACAAAATCGATGTAGACTAAATTTTGCAACATAAAGTTTTTATGGCCTCAGTTTTCGTATTTATTGGACAGAAAAGTATGTCTGTGTGTGTATGTGTGTGTATATAATTTGGACAGCAACAAACAATATAGAAACAGATAAAAATATCACTCACACGTTATTTCTTAATCATTTCAACGGAATTCTGCTCCGTCTTCATCGGAAGAGGTAATTCTGTCGAAATGATCAAAAAATAACGTGTGAGGGATCTTTTTATGTGTTGCTTTATTGTTTGTTGTTGTCCAATTTGTTATTCAACACTCCCGTGTTACGTCGGCGAAATCATATATATATATATATATATACACACACACACATATACATCATACATACACACACACACACACACACACACACACATATATATATATATATATATATATATATATATATATATATATATATATATATAACACTTTTTGAAAGACTCACGGACGTGAATAATAATGTATAACACTTAGCACTAGTGGACACAGACAAAAACACAGAAACACACAAAAAAAGAGACTCACTATTTTTCGAATTTTCGGTGGTCGTTGCCACCTTTATCAAGGAGGAGAGGGACAGAACTGAAGGGAATACGAGGGCTGGAGCGATGGATGGAAGGGGAAGGTGGGGAGGGAATTCCGAAGGGACGGGTTTGGAGGGGCAGCGTTAGAAGGGTGGGGAAAATGTAGAAGGTGATGGGGGTGGAAGGGGGATGAAAATATAATTAGAACAGGGTAATTAGTGCCTAATATTGATTCCTGGCCAGTTCCAGGACTCCAAAAGCCAGATGAAGGATTGCTCTAGTGTTTTCAGTTTCAGAGGAGGATCAGAGGGTGGGAGGGATGCTATGATTGATACACTATAGCATTTATCAAAGGGAGTGTTGTGTTCGGAGGCGTGTTTGGGGATAGGGAGCATGTCAATGAAGGAAGAGTTTTTGCATGAGGCTCGGTGGTTGTTGATTCTGATATTGAGGGGTGTGGTGGTTTGCCCAATATAATAGGCCGGGCACAGTTGGCACTTCAGAAGGTACACTACATTGCTAGAAGTGCAAGTAGAGGAGGGAATTGGTGGCCAGGAATCAATATTAGGCACTAATTACCCTGTTCTAATTATATTTTCATCCCCCTTCCACCCCCATCACTTTCTACATTTTCCCCATCCTTCTAACGCTGCCCCTCCAAACCCGTCCCTTCGGAATTCCCTCCCCACCTTCCCCTTCCATCCATCGCTCCAGCCCTCGTATTCCCTTCAGTTCTGTCCCTCTCCTCCTTGATAAAGGTGGCAACGACCACCGAAAATTCGAAAAATAGTGAGTCTCTTTTTTTGTGTGTTTCTGTGTTTTTGTCTGTGTCCACTAGTGCTAAGTGTTATACATTATATATATATATATATATATATATATATATATATATATATATATATATATTATATATATATGTATATACATTCAAACATGAAATCCCGCCAAATGGCAAACAAATATTCTTTTACATGGAAATAGATATAACGAAAAGGGATAGGAACACATGTAAAGGACGAACACAGGAGATGTATTCCGCCTTCTAAACCTCTTCTGTGTTCGTCCTTTACATGCGTTCCTATCCCTTTTCCTTTTATCTATATCCATGTGAATATATGGATGTGTGTGTATATATATATATATATATATATATATATATATATATATATATATATATATATATATATATATATATATATTGTATATATATACATACACACACACGCACATACATTCATGCCAAGAATATTTAAGTTTTAAAAAGGCCTAAATTTACCCCCTGCAAAAGTACTCCATTATACTGAACAGGAGAGATAGATAAATGACCCTGAAGCCATTTTCATATAGACCACAGCGTTTTAATAGGGGTTCAAGAAGAACCGAAAAGCAAGAAGGGGAGTATTCCATTGATTTAAGGCCAAAGAAATTGTGGTCTCCACCTCTGATCCCGCAGGTAAAAAACGTAGAACCCTGCTGTACGTAATAAATACGGGCATTATTCATTATAAGACTTGAAGCTGGAGACTACCTTTCCAACATATAGTATTCCAAAGTCGTGAAAGACTATTCACGTTTTGACATACACAGGGTGGCACTCCCATTGAATTATGTGTTTTTTCGATTCGAAGTAAATTGTCTCTTGAGCTTGAATGCGAGCCTTATATCCAAAGTCTTTGACTTTTCCAGACTTTTGTAGGCCAACACCCACCCCGCAGCAGCCGCTAACCCCCTAGAGGCGCAAAAACAATCACTTGCCCACCACTATGGGTGAAAGTTGAGCCAGACGCTACGGCTGGGGAAAATTTCTTCACCCTCCGTCCACGATTACCCCACCCGTCATTTCCACCAGGGACCCACGTCAGAATCCTTGACGGCCGGCAGAACGGGGATGATCCGTGAAGTGGCATCCTGGAAACATCGCCGCAATATGATATCGAGAGAAGAGTGGTTGAAATAGCACAGCACTGGGAATCAAATACGATGGCCCGTGGAACAGGGTGAGAGGAGGTGGACATGACATAGCTTGACAGTAGGCATCGACGCGGATTATTACATCGACTACTGCTCTCCTCGGTACATCACTCAATGAAGTCAACGTTTGGAGATACCGCGCGGAATTTGGAACAAAAATTCTGTTCAGCAGTCTCGTTAGGCATTCAGTTGATTCCTATCAACGCTTTTAGTAAGTTCTTCAAGTCCTTTGATTTTATTCCTGTGAATGTTTTTTTATGGTGTCAGTAAAAAATACGGATCATTTGAACAAATCTATCATTATTTTGGGAAGTATTAAAGTTTTATTATTACCTTCAACGTCTGTTACAAAAATAAATTGAATAAATCTGGGGAACAAAGATTTTGCAATTCTACGGACGAATTGCTGACATTCTTTTTAAGAGCACCCTTATGTATCGACACACCTTTGCCAGTTGTGGCATGGTTCCCGTAAGGAATCAAAAGGACCCTCGTTCAGGTACCTCGTCATGGCCTCTTCCACATGATCCAGGCGTCTCAAATGGGTTTTTCTTGGGTTGTACTCAAAGACTCATGTCCCGTTACCACAAACCACATACTCTAAAATATTCGGGCCACTTTCACCGTGGTCAAAGATGTCCAAGGTAAGTTTATTACGCAATCAGTCTTGTGACAGTCCCTTTGGGACCAACTTGGCACACATTTCTTATGGCTTCAAGTTCTGTAAAAATGAAATGCACTGTGGTTTTCTGAATATTGCACTATTTTGCTAACATCTTGACATTTGGGGATCAATCAGAATTCAGTTTGTCTCACCTTTTGCTCATTTTCATCACACTGTGCTGTTGATGCAAAATCTAATCTCATTGCATTGCTCCATGGAAAGTGGGGAATGAATTCGTGACTTGACTGTCAAAAAAGAGTCTAATCTAGCAGAAATACGTGCACTGTAAACGCCTACAGTGAACTAACGTGGGTCATGTTGCTTTCCCAAAATTACCCATTACTTTTCCCACCACAAATCAATACAGTCCAGCCATCTGCATCGGTGGTAAAAAATCATTCTACCTATTTTTTGGACAGTCCTTGTATACTCTAACAATGTCATTGTCGTCAAAAAGTTTGTTAAACTTGCATATCTATGTCCAAACCACTTAAAGGTTCAAACAATGAAAGTTAATAAATTATTAAAATATCTTACAGGTAATATTCTGTATGAAAGAATCGATTTGGGCAATACTTCAGGGATATATTGCGCTTAGTGGCATAAATTAAAATGAAATCGATAACGTCCATGTGGGTAAAGTATTACTACAGCCATGAAATTAGGGAATGGCATGATTTTTCCTAACCGTGTTCTCTGGATGAAGAGCATGTCATATTGTAAAAAAAAATGATAAAATGAGGCGGGAAACTAATATGGAGAAGAAAGCATTGTGGAGAACGGAGTACGAGGTTGTAGACATTTTATAAAAGGAAGGGTGAAATTTGCGCTCTATATTTACATTTGAAAACGCTGTCATGATAAAAAAGTAAAAAATAAGGGCTTACTTGCATAGGCGTTTCAGGAGCAAAATTTATTGGACGACTACATATTTAAAAAAAATGGATATAAGACAGACTTTAACGATATGGTAAAGTCATAATGGCAATAAGAGTAGGTATAGAAAGAGAATTTTGTATGAATGGGGACACATTAGATCGAGGTGTACTTGATGGCGAGGTAGGAAGGATATAAAAGGTATTGAAATCAAATAACCCCTCACGGGGGTAGACAAAATTCTGGCGAAACCACTTAAGGATTTATGAAAACAAAGGAAGAAGAGTTTTTGTGGGTTACTTCGTCATATTTGTGAGGGAGGAATTGGACGGAATAATATTTCAGATCAGTACTTTTTCCCTTTCCCAAAAAGGATAAGACCCCTATGGCGTGAGTGTGTAGACAATAAAATAATAACTTTGATTGAACACGTGGCTAATGTAGTAGTTTTTTTGAACAATAAGAAAATAGTGATGAGGGGGGCAAAATAATTACTTAAGGGATGATTAGTTGGAGTTAAGGAAGGGTTTAAGGTTTGCGTAATGTGGTTACAGTAATGAAGTCCCTTCTAGCATGAAAGCTGATACAATGAATGTGCAATGTTTACTTCAAAAATTTAGAAAAGGCGTTCGTAATAGTAAAGTAAATAGAATCAATGAGTGTATTGCATGAAAAAAGAAGACTGGATGGACAGACGACTTATGTGGGGCCTGAAAATGTCAAAGACTGCATGATATTGCTCATAAAATATCCAAGATCTACTAGGGCCATTACATTTGGATTTATTTGTAGATACATTCGCGTTTTTGTTACTACCACGATGTCATCTGTGAGCTGCAGCATTTTATTTTATTAACCATTCATCTTGACTTCCTTGATGTCCATTCTTTTATTGATGTCTCCTCTAAATAAACCTTGCGTTATTCTGGTTAGAGCTTGCTTCCATGTCATTCTCCATTTTTTATTTTGGCTTATCTTTTCCCTCCGTTTTTCACTTAAAGGGTTGTAAACTTGAATTCTTTTCAAGTAATGGATTATTCTTCTGTTGTTGTACCCCACCCCGTAGGTGTTCTAGCATCTTGTACGTACATTTATACACGATGTCGAGGACATCCTCCAAGGCCATGAATGTCTCATATTATGAATGGCTTTTTTATGTGTATCATTTTTTCGGACAGTACCCCCAAGCCTGAGTCTCTTACTCCGAATTGGTTTTCCTATTACGCTTTCTTTTATCTTTACCTTTAATTTGTCGGCTAAATATTTGAGTAAGTATTTTTGAATCGTGAGACATCAGGCTTAATGATCAGTGCTCTTCGTAGTTGTGCGTTGTTCGTTTCTTCGTTATTATAATCAGCACACTATTCTCTTTGTCCTCTGGTAGTTTTCCCCTGCCATCCACTATCTTCGACCATTTCAAAGAAAATATCCTTTTCTTTGATCCTGAGTTCCTTGATTAATTCTTCGTTTAATTTTCCAATTTTTGTTGTCTCTTTGCTATGCAGGCCTTTCACGGTATATTTCACTTTCATAGAGTAATTTGCTTCTTTGTATATCCAAACCCCGTTCGCCTTCACCTCACGAGAAGTTTTCTTTAATTAATTCACATTCAAGTTGCCTAGGTTCTTTGTAGAGTACTTCAATGTACTGGTATTTCTCGCGCATCTTACCAATGTCTTCATTATTTGTTAGCATCTATTCATTACGAGTACCATCTCGGTTTCCCATGGGATTTTGTGTTTCTTTTCTGACATATCTCTTCACCAATTCATAAGCAGTTTAGCAGTTTCCCTTCTTTATGGAGTCATTGATTTCCTCACAGCCGTTTTCTATCCACTCTTTCTTGGCCTTATTTCAATTTTGTATGATTTGTTTACGAAACTTTTCATGAAACATTTCCTCAGGTTCATTTCATGAGTTTTTTTGTATTTTACTTTCGCCTCTATCATTTTTCTCTTTTTAGCTGTTATCCAAGTCCGCTAAGATTACTCCATCTTACTCACGAGTTACTTATTTCCTGCTTTGTCATTACGTTCTTAATACACTGCTATTGTCTTTCTGTTAATTCGCATCTTATCGTATCTCCGTCAAGGGGAGTTATTTTTTATACTCTGAAAATGTTGCATCTTTATGCGTATTGTAATTACTTCCGTTCGCCGATTCATTCATTTACACTACCCTCACCTATCTCCAGTCCAAATAAAAAGTATTATATTCTCTTGAATCACTTTTCTTCTCCGTCTTCCGACCCCTGGTCCTGTCCTTTTTTGAATCACATCATTGCACAGCCTATCGAAACATTTCCATCTACTTCATTGCTTCGGATTTCGAGAACGATGCCTCTTCTCCCGTCCCACCAATGTTATATTTTACTTCAGCTTTCCTTTCTGACCAACTTTTTTATCCTCCACATTACCTTACTCCCACATATCAAAATCCATTCCCATGCCCATTCTTGCCTCAAAGACCACCTCTTCAGGAGACTTAAGTTTTAGCCCCTTTTGTTCTTCCATATGCCTTATTTAGGTTTTGTTTTCTTTGGTGCATATCTCCAATTCACTTCATATTCCAAAGTTTTCTTTCTTTGATATTTTTATACTCTATATTATATACTACCACATTTTAATGGCAATAATTTTTTTTAAAGGGGTAAAAATATTATGCCTTACTCGAATGTTTGTTTTGATGAGATATTTCTGCTTATCGAGGAATCTTTTGGCTGGACTTGTGGGTAATTTTGGGCGGTCGGATTCCACCAGGAGATGAGCACGCCTTCTCCCTCGGCGAGAAATGCCACCCCTTTAAGTGGAGTTTCGATTATTTGATCAAGGGGTGGAGGATGAAAGCGGGATTAACACTCGCCGCTCTTCCCCGGCGTCGACCACCGACCACCCACGGCGGGGAGTGCAGTATGACACTGGGTGAGCGAAGAAAGAGATATTGGGAGGGAAACAAAACAAAAGAGATATCTCGTCAAGAGGAACCAAAAAGTATTCAAAGTGAAGAATAAAAAAAAGAGCGGTGGAAATGAGGAGCAGGACTGAATAAATCTCCATTATTGCACAGTGTCTTTTCTCTGGAGGAAAAAATATTTTATTTCTTCCATATAAAGAACTATAATAAAAGAAAAATATCAAAGAAAACGAGATAGGATACTAGACATTTAGACGGTATAATCAAGTCCCCAAAAATATGAAATGACATTTTTCTGCCTATGCAAAATTCTGTTCATTTTCGAAAGATAACGAAGGGACGAATCAAATGCAATAACAAAATGAAACAGAATGGATGGATATAAAGTTAAACATAAAAGAGAACAATATATTAAGCAAAAGAAAAAAATCTAATGAATGGATAAAATAAATAATGCAACTTAAGTCCAAACGAAAGAATCCTTTTTTATACAAAGCCTGTGGATTAGCGTATACTCACACACGAGAACATCAATTGATTAACTTCCCTGATTATTTCAGGAATTATTCAAAGTTTGATATTTAACCTGGATCGCTTTTTCGTTGCACTGTTGATATTTTGAGCTTTGAATTTGAAACTGAATAGAAAATATTAATGGAATTGAAAAAATCACTCTAAAATTGCGGTAAGATTTTGACAATTTGACGCATTCCTTATTTCTTTGCAATTTTTGAAGATTGTAATGGATGGAATGAACAGAAAGAAATGAATTAAACGAACTAAATTTTAAGACTTATTTAATAAATTTTCGTAGCTACTGATAGCGCATTGCATTTATTAAAACCCCTTATAGAGAAGAGCCCGAAAAGAAGTCTCGCTTGCGAAAGCAGACGCGACGAGTGTGGAGAAAGAGCTCCCGTGAGGGCGGGCGGGGATGGAGCACCGTCACAGCACAGCGGGCGAGTCGATGGAGGCAACACCCGCTCGTTGTGTGCGCCAGGGAAAGAAAGTGGAAAGGGCGTTGGGTCTCAGGGTGCGCGGGAGGGATGAGGAACGTCCTCCTGGGAATGACAGGGAAATCGGAAGGGGGGAGGGGCCCATACCCTCCACCGTCGCCTGATGCCGCAGTGAGCCCCAATAATGGAATCCCTCTCCCGATTGTTGATAGGGCCAGTCACTGCCCCCGCGTTCACTGTGCCGATAAGAGAGGGTATGCCGGCGGGAGGGGAGGTGAAGTGACAAGAGGGGGAGAGTCGCTGTGTCCGTGTGAATTGAACATTGAAGAAGGCGGCTTTTTGCGCAAAAGGCCGAGGCGGAAGAGATAAGGAAAAAGAATCGGCACAACAGCTAAATTTGCTTTCAATTTGAAGCCACCCATTCACTCGGCAAAACAATAACAGTAGTAAATGGGAGTGTTATACTGATGGTGAACTCTAAATTCACGATGGATCCAGGTGAAAAGAGCTCTAGGAAAGAGCTTGCAAATACTATTGCAGTTAGTCTGGACGTGAAGAAACGTAGTGGAATTTATTTCATTCTACTTCATGAAATCTATCGGACTAAAATTACCTTTAAAATAAAACTCAGTACATAAGTTCCAAAAACCGGCCCGTAAAATATTTAATTGAATTCTCACTATTTTTAACTATTTTATTTTTATTTTTACGTAGTATTATGTAACCCACATCTATAGTGTGTGTACACAAAACTACTTTTGATACAAAGTACTTTTCCCCACTAGCTCGGTTGGAAAACGTTATTCCGATCTCAAGTTGTTTGTTGGAAGAAGAGACATCTTATATTTAACTATTCTGAACTTTATCTCTGTCATTTTATTTACAATATCTCGCCTACCGTATTCCGATAAGGCTAATAATACATTTTCACCATCATTGCTAAAGAGACATCTTTCCAATTTATGCAAGATATTTATTCTGTATCTAAGCCTTCTCTCCGTGAGTGATTCCCAACCTATATCGTCTTATAATTTACACAAGCTACTCAGTTTGCCATAAAACTTTTTAACAAATCTAGCTCCTCTACCTAAAAACTTGGTCCAATTTGGCAATCAATACAACTTCATAAGGATACATTATACTAGCAACACTCTAAATGAGGCCTAACCAGCGAAATATAACATTTCTCTTTAATATTTTCATCACGTTTACTCGGTACTCTTCTCATAAATCTTAATGTGTTAGAAGAGTATAATTATTATTAATGTTTGGTGACTGCGTTGCATGTAAGCCCGCTTTTTAAAATTGGATTATTTATTTTTGTTTATAGAAGTCAGTTGAGTGGTTACTGTTAGCTTAAGAGTTTCAATTTTTGTAACGGATGTCGCATTAATGATGCCTCACCTCTCCTTTCCACATACCTTTTAAGTGGAGCACGAGTGTAAGTGGAAGTTTTTTTTTAATTTTTTCAATTCTATTCATTTTTCATTTTACCCTGGAAGCCATCGCTAGGATATATAATGGGATGATTATAAAACTGGAATGAAACATCAAAGATGAAGTTTTTTAATTTTTAAGTTACAATAGGTCATATATTTCTACAAAAAAATTAATAAGGTATATCTTAAAAATTACAGGAACATTCACTACGGTATCAAAGGAAGATAAACTTTCCTACGCATGCTATACGAATTATAGAAAACAAATTCACAATACATACAAGGAATTTAATGCCTATGGTTTGCAGAGCGATATCTTTTCACACTTTACGCAAATATTGTTGAAATATTTTTTTCTATATTTTATTTCGAATTTCTTTATAATCAAAATTTGCGCAAACTTAATGGCAATGATTGTTTAAGTATTTGTGTGCGTAAATTGTGTGCGTAAATGTTTGCGATGAGTTAGGTGGGAAAGGGATTATTTAGTCTCAATGTAGCCCAATGAAGACGTTTGATTGTTGATAATATCTATGAATATATTTGCATCTATTTGTGATATTTAAGTTACTCTCACCAAAAACCAAGGCTATTATGAACAAGGAGTTCAAGTTGTGTCCAATATGAATTATTCTTACAAAAATCATCCTTGTTTTTCATCAATTGCACTTATATATCGACAATTGTAATAATAAAACTAAAAATTGATGATTTTTTTAATGAATTTGCATGATACGGATGTTAGATATATAGTTTTTTATTACCAGGCTCCCCCTTGTTTCGGCTATTAAATACAAATATCACATCTGCCGTTTTTCAATCAATGAAAGGTTTGCAATGTACCAGGTAATTCATAAATATGATTCATAGATGCTGCGCAAGACATATAATGCTATTTTCTGAAATATGCTCGCCCGAAAGGTTTGTAAGGATTAATTTTCCTCGGGAAACATGTTATTCCATTATACAAAATTTCATTTTCAGACATCAGTTGACGGAATGACGGTTTGTAAGCTATCGAAGACATACGGCGAGACATTGATGAAAACAATGTAAAAAGAGAAATTTAAAGGTGGCCTTTTCCAAACTGCTGGTTACTCCTTCGCCGTCATCATTTTTGAGTGAATTAACTCTAGAATTATTTCCCTGAACCTTTCTGGCATATGACCAAAATGCTTTTGGATTCTCGTTTAATTTTCCTGCAAATCTTTTCTTTTTCAATTCGTTTAACGCTTTCCAAAATTCCCTCTTAGTATGCTTTAAATATCATAAAAGCATAAGTGATCTCATTCGGTTTGTCTTATATCCTTACTTATGTTTCTCATTTTGGCGTGACATAGTCAATGGCGTCTCGTCGATTTTCTAGCTTCCGCGTTATACTATCCAGGTTACATGTTATTTTTTTTAAATTTACTTTCAATGAACCCATTGACTGCTGAGTGTGGTATATCAATCAAGTTATTCCTCGTTTTCTCATGATTTTTCACGTTTACTACACTTCTAAAATTTAAATATGAATTCAGTAACAAGTAACTTAAACAATTAAAGCTCTTATTTCCGGCCTCATAAAGGGCTGAACATAGTATTTACTTCTCTGATGTCACTAATTAAATTCATATTTTCTATTTTTAAGCCTTGTCGGGTATGCACGTTACTAAAAAAAGCAAAAATATTATCGTCCCTAGTTAGTAAAGTGACAAGTTGATACATAAGGCTCAACATAAAAGAATGTCATAGCGACTCACACGTATTTTTTTCCTTTTCCTCCTGTTTTAAAACTATAAACGCCAATCAATAAAATTAGCGTTGATATCTCCACTGTTATTATTATGCCCCAATCATTATTCTCATGGGGTGAGAATTTTTTAATTTAATTAATTATTTTATTGAATTAAATATGTCGTCCAGTAGGCCGTAAAATAACCATATATAGATTCGTTCGAGTTCAGGATTTTTATTATTGTACCACTTACATTAAAATACCGCCTTCGGTCATGTTTGCCCTCTAATTTCTCTAAACGTTTAGGATAATTTAGGCATATTTCGATTTTGGAAACTTTGGATAAAAACAAATGAGACATACTATGTATGTCTATTTACCTAACACCCCCGATGACCTTACGACGACATGTGGGATAGCGTATAGATGTAGATGCGAAGTAAATCTTTTCCTGGCAAATTTTTCAGTGGAAGGGTGGAGAACTCTCACTATATATTCCATTATTCCCATCTCTCAAAATCAAAGTGACCTCTAGTTTTCTACGCATAAAAGAGCAGCTATAGGGAAAAGAATAAATAAAGCTCGGTGAGAAAAATTCAACGAGAAAGGTTAATTTCAATGAAAAAATACTTTCGATCTTAGTGCTGTTTGATAATTCTATCCCTTTACCTTTAGTAGGAAAAAGGGCATAACTAGTCCATCTGTCCTATATTTAATCTCTCTAATTTTACTTACATGGCTCATGAAGGGATTAAAAGCTCTAATTTTGTATAAATCTCTTCTAATGGCTTTTCCACTTCATTTGAGAATGGGACTAATAAACGTACCTAATGATTAATAACCATGGTTTGGCCAAGATATTGATAGATACAGTATTATTGATGTAAAATTCAATAGGCAACATGAAGTTTTTGAATGAAAGCTCCTTCACAGATATTTTGGTAAGCTTGATAATCAGTGATCGAGAGGGGTGTGAAAAGTTGAGTTTCTGCAAGAAAACACAATAATCACCAAGATAAAGTGTGGCCTGTGGTGTTTCTGTGGAGGGAGAATAGATATCTGTTGGTTGCAGTAGGAGGGGGATGAGGAGTCAGGGTGGGTTGTGACCTTGAATGGCGGGGAGTGTAAAAGGTATGCATTCTTAATAATGTTAACCAGTCATTTAAAATTCGTTTATTCATTCCCTAACTAGCTTCTCTGACACCATCGATACGCATTATTACAGAGTCAATGCATATAATTGTCTAATTATTCTTGGTACATATTTAGGAACAACCGTCTCAATTTGAACCATTAACTGAATTAAATGAGGATTCAAAATATAATTTAGTTGTATTTAAATGGAGTTTGAGATTCAAGAAGATAAAATTGGAAAGGCAAATAATGACATAACATCATTTACAAAAAAAATGACAGGAATTCAAAAAGTGAACAGAAAAAAGTATCATATCAAATAGAGAGACGAGTAGAATAGATAAAATATGGGAAAACATCAGAAAATGTGTATCAATAGCCAACAAAAGAAATTATAGAAGGAAGAAATAGGAACTTGAAACCTTTGATTAACAAATGATAAAATTAAGATAAGAGACGTGATAAGGAGATGAACGAATCTAAAAAGACGATGGCATAAAAGAGGTACAATGAGAGAAATAATGAAATTTATTCGAGACAATATTAAAAGGAAAGATGAGTTGTACCGATATTCAGTGTGGGTATGGAGCGAAGAGTAGTTAATAAGGAACGTAGTAGTTGCAGATGAAGAGAGAAAGATTTTGTTTATGAGTTCAGTCAAGGATCGAAGAGATTAATCGGACATTAGAGACAAACAAAGGCATCATGGGGGAGGAGCGAGAACTGTTAGTGGGCATCCAAAAGAGACAGCAATGTTGGACTGAAAGCATTTAAATATGAAATGGATTCCTGAATGTGTAAGAGAGAAACCTCCTAATGTGTTCGAGGGGAACATTGCAGGTGAGATAGGGGGAGAAAAAGAATTCATATATTTGATGAAAAAGTATTTGGGATCAAATTTAGTCCAGTGTGTAATCACCTCCTGCCACACACACTAGTGGTGGCTTAAGGCGTACTAAAAACAGTAATATAACTGAAATATTGTTGAATTTAAGCGAAATTTTAGTTTATTGCATTGTGGAGCCAGGTTTTCTTTAGAGAAAGATAATAAATTTACAGGTGTTAAGTTTGGTCAATGATAAACAGCATTAAACGATAAGACTGCTTGATAATAATGATTAAATCCGATCCTTAAAGCTTATTACATATTTTCACATTTATTTAAGAACATTATTTACGGCGCAATTCACCAGGAGTGTTCCTCGGCAGTATTTGTGGCCACTCGTGCCTCAGATGCAAGCATAGGTCTGCAGAGTATGAAGCAGGTGTTGCAATCGCGCCATATGTCGCACCTGCCCCATCCTCACCACTCCTGCCCTCCCCCAGCCGCTTATTAACTTCTTACCACCCTCCACCTCCTCTTGCACACCCGGCAATCTAGTATGTTTGCTAAAATGTAACCTCTGCTCAGCTTTCTCCGCAAGAGAATGAACAAACCACACCACTTCGCATCCGTATTAATAACCTCCGCGCACACCTTTTTCCCCGTCAGTCGGTTGCCCAGTCCGAAGCACCCTTCTCTCCATAATGTCTCATTTCATTAATGTAACAAAGCTTCAATAATTACCTCACTCGAACCCTCCGTCTCTCCGATCAGACTTGAAACCCTCGATCAAGCCTCCACATGGTCCTTTAAAGGGCGAGGGACGGCCTTCACTCCGAAAGTTTTTCCCCCAAGGCTTTTTATCCCTCTCCCGCTTTTTTCCTCCTCCCCCTCTGTCAACTGCCCAATGAAATACTTCCCTCGGTCATTCCTCTCCCCCCCTCTCCCGGGCTCATCAACCCTCTCCCCCTCCTTTCTCCACCTCCGCTCCTGGCTGCCACCATCCCCCCTCCCCAGTCCTCTCTTTCCTTCCACTGCAGAAGGTATATTGCCACATAGGTTTACCGATATCTGATTATCGGTCTGTATTTATATTGAAATTAATTATCGGCTTAACCCTCGAAAATATGTGTATCGCCAGTGTGTTGGCGAGTGTGGGCGTGTGTATATTCACACGAAAACTCGCAAACATGAAAATGTTGGAGCCACACTTGGCAATTAGAATAAAACTTAAAAAATATGAAGTGCTGAATTTTTTGAATGAGGGAAATTTCCTCCGGAACACCTAATGCGTCACGAACGCTGAATTAAAAAGTGCAGACTCGATTAAATACTTAGGCGTTACTCTCTTTCACAATCTCTCTTGAATTAACCACACAGGAGAGGGATATATGTGGAAAATCTCACAAAAAAATAGGATTTATCAGAAGAGTAGGCGGTAAATGTGATTAAAAGATCAAAGAGAAATATTACCTTTCACTGGTTAGGTCTCATTTAGAATATGCTGCCTAGTATATGGGATCCTCACGAATTTGAATTGATTACCAAATTATACCACGTAGAGCGCAGAGGAGCTAGATTTTTTAAACGTTACTTTAGATATTTTGGTACTCTGCAAACCACCGCTAGGGTTAGCCGCAAGGGTAGGTTAATTTTGAACCAAATATTTTTACCCCTATGACTGTCAGAGGACGTTATTCTGATCCCTTATCGCTCGTGGAAAAAATACATCTTAAATCCATCTGATTTACACGTTATCTCTTTGATTTTATGAGGATGATCTCGTCTACCGTAGTATGATGTGGGTAATAATACATTTTCAGCATCACTACTCACTGTAACGACAAATTGAGTAGCCTATGCAAAATATTAGAGGAGCTAGATTGGGCATGACTGATGTAAAAGGCTTAATTACAGATTAAATCTCTTGTATAAATTGGAAGGATGTCTATTTAACGATGGTAGAGGATTAATTACAAATAGCAATTTTCCACAAAAATAAAATTTAATGCGACCGGTTTCAATGTTACTACATCATCATCAGGTGGACCTGATGATGATGTAGTAACATTGAAACCGGTCGCATTAAATTTTATTTTTGTGGAAAATTGCTATTTGTAATTAATCATGATATTCCACCATATCACGCCTGAAACGTCTCTTTTTATGGTAGAGGATATGTATTATTACCCTCATTGTCCGAGAGTAATCAATAAAATTCGAGAGATCAAGTGTAGAACAGATAGTTTCAAGATCGCATTTTTCCATGAACGATATGATTAGACGAGATTAGATTAGACGACGAGATTAGAATAATCCTGTTCACTAGCACTGGGAGGGAAAAGTATTTCGGGTCAAAAGTAATCTGGTGTGTAATAACCCCCTGCCACAAACCCTACCGGTGGCTTGCATGGTACTACGTAACATAATGAAATAATTACGTCTGAACTTTGTGGGCTTAAATGACTGCAGCGGCATCATCGTGTGCATTATTCAAAGAATAATTCATCATTATCGCTCCCAGGGTTTGCTGACTTTTTTGGTGCCTAAACACATCCGTCCTTGCCTCAATAATCCACGTCAAACAGAGCCGTCTGTTTTTCTTGCTCTTCAATGTCCATTCCTGCCCCCGCGATCCCACTAACCCCCCCCCCCTCTATCTACGCGCTACGCCGCTGCTTGGCCCCTCCACGCCGTTGCTCGGCCAGCGATGGCCTGGTGCATGGTTAATCAATGGCGCCACCCCTTTTTGGAATCCCGTTGAACGCTAAATCTCCGCACCGTCGGACGTCAATCGAGTTTTCTCTTTGTGTCCATCACGCACCCGTAAACCTCCAGCTACAGCACAATTTGTCAGCACTTTTCCGTAAATCCCCACCCTATCCCTTTCTCAAACCTCCACCAGAAGCCGATCAAACAACCAGTCACCTCACCAATTCAATCACCAATCCTTGATTCAAATTTTCTGCTGTCATAGGCTCAATGTTGACTTCTGTCGAAGGGACGAAGGGAGGCCTCTCATTTGCACAATCTCTTTGTTGGCTACGATAAAGAGAACTGTGTTGAACAGGCCGTGTTACGATCGTCCCTTGTCATATTGGATCAAAGTTAGTCAACTTCTAAACGGCAAGCCTAACTTTTATTTTTATGGGTAAAAGTTTGGTTTATAGTCACTAATTAAGAATTAATGCCTTCAACGAATCGTTTTTCCGTCATTATGTCCATTTTATGACTCCAATCATTTGTAAATTTTGTGTGTCAATTAGCATGTACTAAAAACAAATAAATGTAGCACGACAGAAAGAAAGATGTCCTACTTTAATTTTGATTGAGTCCCTATGTTCTCCTCTTTTAAATTAATTTTCAAATGAATTTCACCTACTCAATATGTGTGCTCCAGTAGTAATTTAAGTCTCAGAACAAGGCGTATATTATCAGGTTTAAACAACTCTGACTGGCTGTTTTAAAAATTCTGCCTTTACCTCACTTCTATTTCCAGCGTGGTTCATTTCAAATAATTGCCTTTGAGAAGTAAATAACCGCTGCAAGTTGTAAACAATGAGACTTGACCTTTTTCTATATTTCTCTATTGTGCACCTGCCTGTTCATTAGGTCCTAGGCCATCCAGTGACGAGTTTGCTTACTGTCGCACTTGCTCGAGGGAAGTGCGCTTTAAACAATCGGTCAGAAGTGTCCAGCCCGCACCGTATCACGTGGTTTTTTTTTATTTCCATTCTTCAGACTTTAAAAAAGGTCAGAATAGGAATATCGTCACTATAAATCAATTGAGTATGCTATTATACATACGTTTGACTCCAGACAAACTATTGTCAATACACTACAAACAATTAGAACTGCTAAATTTCTTTCTCTTGTCCCATCATTTCATTTTTCAATTGACTGGGGTCTACAATGATTAAAAAAGGTTCTCCAGCTTAGCCTTCGTGTTAAACAACATTTTCTCCCTCTCGTTAGAAAGAGTTTCTATAGCTCCGAAGGCGAAGTCTGCAGATCGTTTACTGCGCTGTTCCACGATAATTTGCGACTACTTATGTCTGACCTCCCCATTTTCCCTCATTTTCGTCGTCCGCGTTCTTTCTTCCTCACTCAACGACGCAGAAAGTCTGAAACCCACTCAAAAGTGGCCATAATCCCCCTCTCCACCCGCTTCAAAAAAACGCCCCCATATTTATCTGAAAACTCTCCCTATGATGCATAAAAATGGAGGTTTTTTAAATGAAAATTTCATTTTAAATACTTTGACCTGATTTTCCATATAACTCTTATTAACTATTTAAAATTAGTTTTTTTCTTTAGATGAAGGCTTGAATTTAGAGTACCCGTGGAATGATGGGGATGAAGATGGGAGAATGTTTCGGTGACGAGGTAGAGAGAGAAAAGGCTCTCGTATGTTACATGGAAAAATGTAATTAAAAAAAGCAAATGTGTGGATTTGAAGGTAGTATTAGTATTTGTATAGTATTTTTTATTACACATCAAGACACGGCTAGGGTGTATGGTAGGGCGTGAATAAACATCAGGCTAATTTTGACCCGAATATTATAAACCCTGCCGCGGTCGGAAAATGTTATTCTGATCCCTTATTATTCGTATTAAAATGACATATTCCGCATTCGTATTAAATCTATCGGTCCTGGTAGTATAAACCGTAAAGTGTTTATTTTATGCCGGGTTTAAGCGTTTTAGCATTGCTTTATGCCAGAATCGATCAGAACCTTAGATAAAATTTGAAATAGCAGAGAACTTACTAAATGATAGACGACTAAGATATATAATGTTGACCTAGGCAACTTCATACAATCACTTACCAATAATTAAATAGTCACATTTCCATATTCCACAAAATTTTTATAAAATGAGTCGACCGATATCGATGCCAAGGTATCATATCATACGCAAGAGGTTAAATTACCGCGGTAACCTCTTAATGTTGTTAGCGCTGAGACTGATATGGTAATTTTTATAAATTGCGTGAAAATGCAAACTTCTTAGTTCCAAGGGATGCGTCATATTCAAGAGGATAAAACATGTTGAGGAAAGGAAATTTAGAAAGAGTAACTGTAATGGCGAGAAAGAGTATTAGCAGGCTTTTGAAAAATTTTGAAAGAGCGAAGGGATATGGCCGCAACAGAAGAAAATTTTGAACAAATTAAAAACGAATATCAAGAGCCGCAAGCAAACTTACGGAAACAATAATTGAGAAAAGGACAAGGAGACTATATATATCGAAAATATGACGAGAGAAGGAATTGAGGGAAAATGAACACAGAGGATGAATCTAGTTCTTTTTTGGCGAATATTCTCTCGTGAAAAGTTCTCTGTTCCTCTAACAGGTTAGGCAATTACGTCAGCGAACAAGGATTGAGATTTGAAGTAACAATATCTCCTCTTTCTTTCTATTCTCCTCTTCATTCTGCTTCCTCGAGGGAGAAGAGTAACTGGCATTTTTAGATCAGGAGTAAAAACTTACTCCGCCAACTCTCTAAGCCTTGAGACTTTGGGCAAAACTCGTAAATCTGCAAAACGTTCAAGTGATTTGGCTAGCAGCACTACGATGATATCCATCTCTGAGGTCCATTAAAAGTCAGCGGTAATTATGAAAATAGAAAATTTTACACGGGGACACAAAGATTTGGTGCCATCTCATTTGCTGTTTCCGGTGATATTGGGAGTGGACTTTATAACCAGGATTGGCAGTATGTTCAATATATTTACTGTTCAAAAAGTACGAAGTTTTATATTAAGGGAGAAATATTTTTCCATTAATGAAATCTCTACGACTCATCATTCGTATTGGGTAAATTTGTTTGGAAGCTATGAAAGACAGAAAAAAACTATAAGCATATGGAGCAATTTTTTACCCAAATCAATGACACGAAAATTCAAAACTGTCAGAATTTCATGCACTCGATATCCTCGAAAGATGATATCCCCTAACAATTCACAAAATATCAACTTTCAGTCCCGGAAACGCTTTTTCTAATAGGGCATCTTAAGGGATAAACTGTTATCGAGAGGAGTTATCATGCAATTCCGATCAACTTATTTACTTATTCGTCTGACGCCTATTTAGTCATAAAGAGGTAGTTATAACATATTAAATGATAACCCAAACTTGACTGAAAAGTAATTTTTCATTGTTTCTCGCTCCAAATTATGGTAAGATGCTTTTATTTATTTTTAAGACGTCGCAGTATTTTCTGTTATACAGCACTGAGGGCCTTGCAGCATTTACTTCACTCTTAGGGGAATGTGAATTCCTGAGACTACTTTTGGAATGTGCGTAGGAGGTTGAATGTTCTGAGAAGTCTTTGACCAAATCTTTCTGACATCAAATTCAGATATATTTTTATATACTCTTTGAATGCACATATATATATATATATATATATATATATATATATATATATATATATATATATCCCCCCAAATTCTCGCTAAGAACGGGTAACGAACCCATCCTGGACAAGACACCGCTCAAGACAGCAAGGGATGATCGGGCTTTGAACTCCAGGCCAGATTAATCTCCCGTCAAATTTCCGATGGATGACATAAAGAGAGCAGTGAAACGTAGAGAGAGAGAGCAGTGTCCGATTTCCTGTCGCAGAGGCATCGGGAAGAGGAGGTTCCCTGTGGTGAGGCGGAAATACGCACACATGCTGTATCAAATACCGGCGTCTTTCGTTTTGCTACATGAATTGACTGATTGATCACGCCGGAAATATTATACAGCCAATTCAGTTGTATAATCGCTATTTCATTCGCAGCATACGCTTTTACCAGTTGTTTATGTAAAAACAATCAACGTAAGGGTCCCCGTCGTGGTATTCCAGCAGAAAGTTATCTGGAACGGAACACAATCGGCTGACATCCTACCACTCACAGCCATCTCTCGCTGAATTGCTCAGTATTAACCTGAAAATCGTATTCATCATTTATCACCACCACAACCAGACTGAATGGTACTAGAATAATCTCAATCCGAGAGTTATATTTAATGTAGCACGCAGTGAGTGGATACTCTCTACACCTGTCGGTTTGCTCGTGGGGATAGTGTTAAATTCAGCCTCGGAGATGGAGGGCGAGCTAACGGATAATGCGATTAAAGAAGGGAGGAGTGCTAACATAAAATAGCTTTGGAAGAAGGCCTGCAGTGAACTCCGGATGCCTATCAGGCGATTCGCAGCCAGATGCAACAAGGTCAGATTCGAGCACGAACACATATACAGGTATACTGCAAACTGAATAGTTGCTAGTTCGATCGGGAAACACCTCGATAATCAGAAGTTATTAATGAAAAACCAGCACAGTTTCCGAAAGAGTAGATCCTGCGAGGCACAACTTGCGCTTTTTGTTCATGATATTCTTACTTCGGGAGAGAGCAATGAACATTCGGCATGGGCGCGATTTTTCTAGATTTTAAGAAAGCCTTCGACAAAGTACCCCGTAGAAAACTACTCGCAAAGCTCGAAGCATATGGCATAGATAAATATATCCGGGGTTGGATTAAAGACTTTTTAAATGGTCGGGCACAAAGAGTAGAAATAGATGGAGTTTGCTCAAATACAATAGTGTAGTGCAGTCCCCCTCCCCACCTACTCCGAGTGACTCGATTCCACTCTGACCAATAGGAGTGGTGTAGGAAATTCATTTGCGTTAATTTTGGAACGCACCCTGTAAGTCACGTATTTCAAGTGATAAAAACACTTTTAAATTGTGGCCATGGGACGTACATTAGTGGGTGACTTCATTAAATTCAGCCTCGGCATTTCTCACAGCTTTTTTAGTTTCAAGTATTACTGGTTAAATCTGGAATACAGGATGTAGAACTATAGAACGTGATTGCACAGAGAAGAGAATTAGGCAAAATTCTTTAGGGTTTGGTGGACTGCTGTAAAATAGTTATGAGTGACTGGAATTCTGTTGTGGGAGAGAGAGAAGGGAAAATTGATACGGATAGTTTTGCTCTATTGTGAAGGAAATAGATTGATTGAATTTTGACAGAAAAGGAAAATTTAATGAATAATACGTAGGTGCAAAAGCCTAGTTTAATATAAATGAATCCGCAAGGAGGTACAGCTTGGCATCAAAACAGCTATATTGATCGTTCTTTAGTTTAGAATATGCATTGGAATACTGCACAGAAATCAGAGGCTTTACTTGTTGCTGACAACTCGAGCGATCATCTGTGAATATGTTATGACAAATGACCGAGTTAAGAATATCATCGAAGATGATTGACAAAGGAAATGAATAAATAGAATCTAGAAATAGCAGAGATTAATTTTTTTTAATTTGGTTAAACGCACTATGGCACTTCTAAATCACAGAATGGAAATGAAAACGTTGAAAATTAATTGAGAAGAATGTAAAATTAGATGCATCTAAAAAGAACAGTGGAAAAGAAAATTGGAGAATGTGTTACAAGAAAGCAAAGAGACCTCGGGTAAAAATAGAAATGGGAATGATATAAAAGAAAAAATAAATTTAGTAATATGGGACTTAGAAGAGCTTTGCGCAAGAAATTGAATTAAGAATTAATGAGAGAACCACAAATAATTAAGTAGAGATGGCATAAACAGGAATGTGATGACATTGAGGATATATACAGGGAAGAACGGCATGATTTGCTTAATGTTTGCCGGACAAAATGAAGGAAAAGTAAAATAAGAGATATTGAAGAAAACACAATAAAATGATATGAAATGAATGCGAGGTCATAAAAAGATGGAAAGAGTACATTTAGGATTTGTATTTAGCAAGAGTCTGGATAACTCAAATGCTTAAGGCATTTAGTGTACGTAGATGCATGTAGATAAGGTGGAGGGGATAATAAAAGATGAAAGAGGTCATGAGCCGTCTTTGAAGTAATAATAAATGAGATGAAGAATAAGAAAACCACTGGAATAGACAAAATAACCAAAGAAGTCATCAAATTTCTAAAGTAGAACATGTTGTTGAATTATGTAATAAGATTTTTACACTGGAATATGGCCAGATAAATGAGTGAAGTAATAATGATACCAAGAGAGAAAGGGGCACGACAGATGCCATTGGTCTTTTTGGGGCCTTGGAGGAAATATATAAAGCAACTGAAGAAGATAATCTCAAGGAAGAAGTTCCTAAGGCCAATAAAAATAATTACGAAGAACTCCTATACCGGTATTTCGGTCACCAGGTGACCATCAACGGGGGGAAATCAAATAGGGAACTTGAACTTGGAGGAAGAATGTGCACCAGGCACTGTCCAAAGTCAAGTGACTTTACTTTAGACAGTGCCTGGTGCACATTCATCCTCCAAGTTCAAGTTCCCTATTTGATTTCCCCCCGTTGATGGTCACCTGGTGACCGAAATACCGGTATAGGAGTTCTTCGTAATTATTTTTATTGGCCTTGGGAACTTCTTCCTTGAGATTATTTCTTTAACAGCCAATAGCTCCACATCCTCCAACTGAAGAAGAGTTTAATGAATGCTTCTTTGACTTATCGACGGTATTTGATCGTGTTAAATGGGATAAGCAAATTGGAATTCTGAAAACAAAATTTTGGATAGGAAATACCAAAGATTAATTAAGAAAGTATTTATAAAACTTAAAGCAACACCGAGCGTAATCAGTACGTTAACATAACGGATAGAGATGGGTATAGGAGTAAGACAGGGTTCCTATCTCTCACCTACAGGTACCTATACGCTCTCTCTCTCTCTCTCTCAGGGTTTCTATCTCTCACCTCCCTGTACATTATCCAACGCCTATGTATACAGAGGGCATGATTGGCAGCACCCCAACAGGAGAATATGGAATAATAATAATAATAATAATAATTTTATTTCCCCAATTGACAAGTACATAGTATGGTACAAAATATCATACAATTATGTAATCGTATAGGGTACGTCAAGAAGTACAGTAACTGGATTACTAGCCAGAGAAAAGAAAATAAAATTACACCTACACATATAGTTAAGGATTTACACAATATAAAATTAGAATTACCCAGAATTGAAGTAGTCGTTCACACTGTAAAAACATTTTTCATTTAAGTACATATATAACTTCATAATAAGTTCTGGGGGTCAAAGGATAAGAAGGGTAAGATTTGCAGATGGCATGGTGTTACTCTCGGATGATATGGAGGCATTACAAAGAAGTTTGTTGACACTTCGAGAAGGAATGGAAGAGTATGACTGAAAATGTATACCAACAAGGCATAAAAGATTAGACTAGAGAGAGAGGATAGAGAGAATGGAGAATAGAGAGAATAGAGAGTTCTTGGATGTTACAATGTATGGAAAATAGATTGAGAAATTCGAGGTGTACAAAATATAGGAAGAATTATAACTTAGAACTTGAAGGGTAATGCAGAAATTCAAATGAGAATAGGTATGGTAAAGGAAGCGTTCCATCGAATGCAAAGTTTGTTATACAGTAGTCAGTATTGGTACAGTAGTGTAAATTGTAACGATATATGAATGTAAAAGGTGGACCTTGGGTGAAATAAGGAGGAAAGGGATTTATGCGTTTGACATGGGGACAAAGAGGCGGTTTGAAAGAATAAGATTGGTAAACAAGGTGGAGGAAGAGAAGGCGCTGAAGAAGATTAGAGGAAAACTGACTCTCCTCAATGCGATCCAGAGGAAAATGGGGAACTGGGAAGAACTTCTAACAAGCGGTGAAGGAATACATGTATTAAAAAGAAAAATTGAGAGAACATTGGAAGGAAAAAAGAGGAAAGAAAGATGGATATTAATACTGCTGAATGACATCATTGCTGGAAGAAATGGCAAAGAAACGTATGATGAGAATGCAAAGGACAGAAACAGATGGAAAGAGAAATTGAGCATGGGAACTGCCCTGTGGCGGATTCCCAGATTATGTTAATAAAAAGTAATCAAATCAAATTCTGTCGGATTGAGGATTGACTGGTAAAGACGCTTGTTTAGCTGGTTATTTTCATGAGATCTAAAAGAAATGACGACTTTTAAAATGATTCTAATCAAGTCTCTTAGAGTTTGCCATTTAATGCGAATAACAGGACGGCTTATCATAAGGAACTCTCGGCGTTTAATTTTTCTCTCTTATTTTTTTGTTTCATGCCTTCAGTCCACCATGCAGTGGTTGGGTGTTTTGGACACTATTTCCGCCGAAGCTCCCATATATCAACATGGAAAAGATGCTTGCTAAATTTATTTAAATAGTAATATATTTGGATTTGAAAATATTTCCCTGATAAGTTCACAAAGGTCTATTTTACTTAGGTCCCCGTGTATCATTAGGTTTTTTTAAAAATGGATTCTAATGCAGGAAGAATACTCCAACAAAGCAGATTCTGGGATCCATTAAATAGTAAATAACCATATCTTAAGAAGAAATATTCCACATTTCTCAGAAATTATCAATTCTGGTTCAGATCTGCAAATAGTGTGTGAGTTGGAGAGAATGTTTACGTTGATGTGAACGAAATTACCTGCTTCAACGCTGGCCTAGCCACTTTTAGCATTATGTTGCTGTGATAAATACATAATATGTACCATATCATCAGACCATGTTTTAAATATACATACGTATATTACTTCAAAAAGATTACCAACGAAATATTCACAAAATTCATCGTGGTGACGAAATACAGATCGACCACACACGTAACATATTTTCAGCTCACTCACCGTTAATTACAAATATTTTAAATCGAGACCCTCTAGTGTAAAATAAATTAATACGGCCGATGGTAAGTTGCATTTATGACAAAATGGTGTTTTAACTAAATTTTAATGCAACATGTTCTGAATAATGGAATGGATAGCTAAATATATGCGTAGCTCTATAGTTCATGAGTCGTCAAATATTAGGTCACGTGCGAAATTAGTCAAAATAGCACGTTGTGTAGTTGAACAATTTATACATAAAGAAAATATTTATAAAAAATGCAAGCATGTATATGTGCCTCCCTACTAGAGAAAATAATCGAATTAACCTTAAATTAGAGCAATTTTAACCGTTAAAGAATTAAAAAAGGATTCTATATTGAGCTAAACTTATAAAACGACAGGTTAACATCAAAGAAAACAGTAAAGATTACAAATCAAGATATTTTTACAACACTAAACCATGTAAATATCAATAAAATATTGCTAAACTAACCACTAAAATAATCTAAGATTATCCACCAGAATATTTCCTTTGGAAATAGGTCAGATATCTAAAGGGTATTTATTCTTTCTCCCCTATCATTTAGGGTTTACGTTTCGCGACACACTACAGCTTAAGAGAACGCATAATCTTAATTGAAAAACTCTCACAAGTCACTAAATAAACCTTAATTAGAAAATTCCCGGAAATATTCATTGTTATATTAAATGAATACATAACTTACAGCTTACATCAATAAAATTCATTCTGGACCAACGCAATTTGCAACAGTCACTTACACAAAGGTAAACGTATATATCATCGAAAATGCGGATACATAATATCTGGTTCATTTAAGACCAATTGCGAACTCATCCCCGGTGCATAAAATATTTACATCTGCAGTCCATGGCACAAATTAGAGAAACATCTCGCCAAAATAAATTCTCAATCAATAACAAAAAAATGCCGGATTAAAAACCCTTTTATTATCTGGGTCTATTCATGGCCAGAGGTATTGTGGAATTCCTTAATCAAAAATATTATATTTAATTTATCAGACGGTCTTCGGTTTAAGTTCGATTGTGGACGGGAAAACAGTAATTGGTGGCGTTCTCTGACAAATGTTGCTACAAATATTCGAACGCTTATAAGCGGGAAACATTTTTATTCAATTTATATATAGTTTCTGGGTGATATATGAAAATAATGAAATAAAATGGAAGTCGGGAGGTGTGTGACGCTTGGAGTTCATCATGGTACTACTTCGTTTGTTAGTATGTTGGCAAAACAGCGAAGAAGGTAATGCAGAGCCTAATTGATGATGCATTACCCATTTTGTGTCCCTAATTCATTTCCCACTCCGTCCCTTTTGCTAAGAGTGAGTCCTTGTTCCTAATGTATCCAGGAAACAACGTCACCGAGGTGCGGGGGAAACGGTTCGGCACGCTTCGCCTTCTTTTGCGGTAGCGTACATCATTCGGCGCCCCAAACACGTTTCAACCCGTGAGCCCCGAATTCATGAGCTACGTCATCCAACGCCGTGCAATTAGTCGACGTTACCTGCACACGCAATCCACGTAGCCCGGCATGTACGAGGGGAAGGAGGGTGAAAGAAGCGCTCGAAAGGGGGCGTGGAGTGCCGATGTGTGGCTCAGACCTTCTATCGACACGGACCTGCCCGCCATATCACATCATCATAGTGCCGCCTTTTCGAGAGAAATTTCTCCAGGCTGTTTTTGCGAACGGTATACTTCTGCCCTCTTTTCTCAATAGGTTGGGTTTGCAGGTATCAGTGATCAAGGAATACATTACAGGAGAATATATGAAAAAGGAAACTTCCAAATGAAAAGGGAATATAAATGATACCTCCTTCAATAATAACTGCATCAAATTATGAGAAAGATTAGTTAAATGGAATTTTCTCCGATATAATATTTAAGAAATTGAGAGCGTGCACATTGTTTCAAACAGTATCGGGACAAATAAACACAATGCTAATATTGTGTCATTACAACTTGAATGTATGCAAAAGACGTAAGAATGATGTATAACAAACAATGGTAACAATTACATAATATATATGAGCAAAAATCTAAGACTCTACTTCTTTGGCAAGCTTTCACCTATCCACCAAACAAGGCAGACAAATGCTGTACGCCGACAAATCGCGGAGGAACGATTGTGGAGGAGGACGCAGTAATAGGCTGAATGGGGTAAAATAATAAAATCTGGTCAAGAAAAGTAATGAATGGTACCCTTGATAGAGTTGTACAAAACAAAAAATTGGCTACACACTTTCTCATTTATGATTTCTCATCATCGGCTTTATCTTCCTAGAAAAAATACTATTTTTAATAGCAATAAAGATTAGAGTTTTAGTCTTTAGTATAAAGAACTACCGAAAGAAATCAATGAAAGAAAATATAGAAACAGATGTAAAGAAAATGCTACTTATTTGAAGAACCTAGGGAACACACGTTAGCCGGGTGGAGGCAAAATCCTATCCAGAATAGATACAACAGCAGAGTTGGTGCGCCAAATAATAGCTGTCAAACATTAACTAACTTAACGACACGAACTTACACGTTAATGTTAATACACGTTAATTGCTGAAAGGATCGTTGAAAATAAGTGTTGGAGGCTATGTTCGGATGGAACACTAATTACTGATATAACAATAATAAGCAGTAAGCGGGAAATGGCATATGTTTACAAAATATTATAGATAATATTTCAAATGACTAGAATCTTTCACAAAAAGAAAAGAAAATATCAAAATACACCCTCCCGGTCAATGGGTTGAAAGAGCTCTGGAAGAATTATTTCGCTGTAACAGTTGAACTAATCACATTGTCGGTGTAAAGAATTAGCACCGAGTGTCCCATTAAAATATCACAGCAATGTGAATAAAACCATAGTACATATACCCATAAAACATACAAAAATCAATTATACTTAAAGCTACCAGAATAATGAGATCATTTTAAATTAAATAAAGGAGTAAGTGTTTATATGGTTAACACTTTCAATCTCCAAAAAATTCAACTATATCACTCAAATGTTAGGATAAAAGTCTATAATAGTAAAAATAATATGAAATATCATTAAATGAACGGAAAATTTGGTAAAACTTTGATCCAAATACAGCGTTTGCCAATTTCATTGTCCATTTAAATAATTTTATAAATTTCAGAGAGGAATAATAATATTTTTTTGCCGATCTACAGTCATACACAGTAAAGAACATGAAATACGACTCTGCGTCACACTAAGCTCTCACATCTGGCATTCAACATTCACAAATGGACATGGAAATAAATTATCTAAATACCCTTCCTGTGTGCGAAAAGATTTTGAACAAAATATTATAAATATATCATTGCAATCCGTAGTGCCTGGCACTAGGTTTTTAGTGCATAACTCTGCGGTAAATAAACCAATGATGAATAACCAAAATTTTGTAGATTGAGGTATGCACTTAATTTTTGGTTTCATTTGAAATACACCAGAACCACGCAATAAACTCAATACCGTCAATATCAAATGAATAGGTTCCATTACAATACGATGTTTATGTCATTTTATGGCTCTTATTAAAATGTACTAAAGACAAATGGACCCCCTGGTTATTTAGAAGTCCTCGATAACTTTACAAATATGCCCTCGATGAATCTGTCATACTAACATACTATTCTTCAAAGAATATAAAATTGATTATTTCATGTTATATTGACCGGATATTAATGCGTTATAAAAACATGGATTAATTATGACCAATGGGGCATTATTTTCAACATATTCTACAGTACAGGATGCGTTCCAAAAGTAATGCAATTCAATATACCGCTCCGCTCCTATTGGTTGGAGTGGGATGAAAAAACTTGGAGTTAGTGAGAAGGACGCAAAACTTTGTCACGAAACTTGTCTTAGTGCTTTTGCAGCTGTAGAAGTGGTAGGACGTCTGGTATTGTAAACCTCTACGCGCAGACCGTGTCACGAAAGACCAGCCGAGTGGAAATTCCAAAGGAACTTTTACAACGTACTGAAAATTAACCAAACTGAATTGATTATTTGAACAAGGTCATCATTGGCGATGACTCCTGGGTTTTTGAAATCGACCCGGGAACAAAACAACTAAGCTCTGAGTGACACACCGACCAGTCCCCCAAAAAGGCAAGGATGAGCAAATAAAAAGTGAAAACAATGCTCATTGTCTTTTTCGACAGTAAAGGAGGTGTCCATATGTATTTTGCTCCTCAAGGACAGACAGTTGACGCTGTCTACTACGTGGATATGCTGAAGAGACTCCGAAAAAGGGTCATCAGTACGAGAATAGACATCTCCGCAACCTGGAAACTCAATCACGACAACACGCCTTGCCACAACGCGCTACGAGTCCTCAAGTTCCTGGCCAGACATCAGGTGCCAACACTGTTTCACCCCCCTTTAATTCTGACATCGCCCCAGAAGATTTATTTTTGTTCCCTCGGATTTAGGCAGCCCTGAAAGGAACCCATTTTTCGTCCATAGACGAGATCCAATCAGCCGTGAGGAAGACCTTGCGAGAGGACCCCGAAGACGCCCTCCAGGGTGCGTTGAAGAATTTAAAGTGTTTGCGCGAATCTATTAAAAGAATTTATTTAAAATAATAATTGCATTGCTTTTGATACACACCCTGTATTACAAAAAAATAGTGGAGTATGATATTTCTGATGTTTTTCGATATAAAACAACTTTCTCAGATTTAAAATTAACTCGCACGGAACGGGAATGCACGCCAATCACATCAGTTTTAAGTTGATGCTCGAAAAGTATGCGTGGCTATGTCCACTATGGCTCCTTCACGCCACACGGGTATATATGGAGCACCGATGACCCTCAAAACTCCGCACTTCTCACCTGAGATGGAAACCTCGGTTCCTTCGTCGCTCTCCCCGACGGCCTTCATTGAAAATACGCATGGAACTTTTATCCATTCACTTTCTCACTCGTTTTTTCCCTCCGATTGCGAATCAACTCGAGGTCGCGAATCAGCAGTGGGACTTTGGTAAAAGGCAGGTGACGATGCTCACGAATTGTGAAGTGAAGTACGAGGCAAACCAGATTCATAATTGATGTTTCCTTTAGGGGTCAAAGGCACAAGACCAAAAGATGGTGCTGGACGTTGTCCTACCGACGAAGGGGAGGAGGGTCAGAATGGCTCAAATCCATAGCTAGGCGCTTCGTGGGGGGCCATGGCAACGGCTCCAGTAGGCCCTCGTAATTCCGATTTAGATGATTCTGCACATTCGAGGGAGGAAATTTGCGAAAATTACGAGCAAACACTCTGCCTGTAAAGGGCCTCCATAAACACAGCATCATCATCAACTAAATTAAAGTTCTTCTCGGGGGGCCAAAGGTTTGCTTAAACTGTTCATCTCAGCATCCGCTGAGATGAACAGTTTAACAGCTGAGTCGCATCCGCTACTGTGCTGCAAACTTTGTATTTTCCTCGCATGAATAGCTTACTGATATACCCTAAAGATTTGACAAACAACTGAAAACTGTAAAAAGTAATAAATCTCCTAGGAGTGACGAGCGCTAAAGCATTCTCTCAATGGATATCGCATTTTTCATTGAAAGCGTTGTTTTATACTTTAAAACCTCATAAGATAACGGAATATGGCAGCAAATGTTTGCCTCATTTCCAAAATGACTTTTAATGACTAGGTGCCTAACGCCCACTGGGAAAACCCTCAAACATGGAAAACTGGAAGTAATAGCAGGGCCTAACGTAAGAAATGAAAAAAATATGCATAGAGCAGTTGGAAGTACTTGGCACAAAACATTTTCCAACCATAAGAATAATAATGGCATTTGATGATATAAATACCCTTGCAGAGTTTGCATGCGATGCTTGACATGTCTCGCACGTGGAGTCCGAGTGATTATTTTTCTGGAAGGAAGGAGGAAGAAGCAAATTTTTATCGATTTTTTGCTAAGCAAACGTGAAGTAAGAAATTTTCAAATTATTTGAATGTTTAATTATTTTGCATCCTGCAATAAAAAAATAATAGTCTAATATGATATTTTAAAAATATCAACCTTACTATCAGTAATACTTGGGATACAGTTAAGCACTGATTTTATGGGAAGTGCTAATAGTAGAAATGATATTTAAGAGTCATCAAACTGGGTTCAAATATAAGTTGTCAGCCATATAAATACGCGTCCTAGTGCAATCTGGCGGCCATGACGCAAACTATAGCCCCGATAGGTAGCGGTGCTACTTGCCTGAGACCCAATGAGTCGTCTGTGCTTTGCGGATCGTCGAGCTGTGCGTATAGTGCCAGTTATGTTAGTTTCTGTCGTTCTTGTTTTTAGATAGATAGATAGATAAAGGTCTATATTTGGGCAAAATTGACACCTAATGGTCCCTTCTTCCATTTAACCCATCCTCGAATACATAGAATATTAGACCTTTAACTAATGGTTACATTCACATGCACACATAAATGCATTCTACCTTGATCAAAAAATTCCCGGAATAACCACCGTGTGGCGCTCCCATCGTTCCGATTTGAGTTCTGTTTTTTTTGTTAAATTGGTACATCTGTTGTTGATATTCCCTTTAAATCTTAGTGTCATAACTTGACATTTGCAAAAGTTACGGTCGGTTTTCGGTATGTCCATCAGTGCTTCCTGCGATTTTTCCATTACTTCCTCTCGGCTGCTAAAACGCGTTCCCCGTAATGGTTTTTTAACTCGATTGAACAGAAAGAAGTCACAGGGAGCCAAATCAGGTGAATTCGGTGGCTGTTGGATTGTATTTGTTGCATTTTTCGTCAAAAAATTACGAATAATGATAGCACTGTGCGACGGTGCGTTATCATGGTGCAAAATCCACGAGTTTTCCGCCCACATTTCTGGCCTCTTTCGGCGAATTGCTTCACGCAAACGTCTCATAACGCCCAAATAATACTCTTTGTTTACTGTCTGGCCTTCTGGCAAAAATTCATGATGCACTACACCGTTGTAATCCATGAAAACCGTCAGCATTGCCTTCTTTTTTGACTGAAAACGACGTGGTTTTTTTGGTCTCGGCTCATTTGGTGAACGCCATTCACTTGCCTGATGTCTGGATTGCGTGTCGTACTCATAAACCCACGTCTCGTCTCCAGTAATGATCCTTTTGATGAATGTGGGATCGGATTCAGCCTCGCAAATCATGTCTTTTGCGACGTCAACACGGTCTCTTTTTTGCATGAAATTGAGGTCTTTTGGCACCAACTTTGCTGCCACACGACGGAAACCCAAATCATTAACCACAATGTCTTGGGCGGATCCATAGGCAATGTTCAAGTCCTCCGCTATTTCTCTGATGGTTAATTTGCGGTTATTGACCAACATTTCTTTTACTTTATCAATTTTTTCACCGACTTTCGATGTCGATGGTCTGCCACTGCGTTCATCATCTTCGATTGACTCACGACCACTTCTGAACCGCTCGTGCCACTGGTAAACGACCGTTTTTTTTAGAGAATCGTTGCCGAAACACTTTTCCAACCTTTCCAACGTCCGTGCGCCACTAAATCCGTTTTTTACGCAAAATTTAATACAAGTTCGTTGTTGCAAATTTAAATCCATTTCTGAAATTGTAAAAAATCGCCAACACACACAGAGATAGATGTACTCTTGGCTACGTAACTTTTGCAAATGTCAAGTTATGACACTAAGATTTAAAGGGAATATCAACAACAGATGTACCAATTTAACAAAAAAAAACAGAACTCAAATCGGAACGATGGGAGCGCCACACGGTGGTTATTCCGGGAACTTTTTGATCAAGGTAGTATAGACAGAAATAAATTTATTTAGCACAGATGTGCACATCGAAAAGAAAAAAGTATATATATATATATATATATATATATATATATATATATATATATATATATATATATATATATATATATATATATATATATATTTATTTATTTATTTATATATATATATATATATATATTTATTTATTTATATATATATATATATATATATATATATATATATATATATGTATATATATATACACATATGTATTAATATATACATATATATGCATGCACATACATCACATATACAATAAAAGCACATATACATGTTTTTATTGTTTGTCAAAAATGGAAATTGACGAAATCATGGAGCAACTGCTCAACATCACGTTTTTAGTGAATTGCGGTAAAAGTTATCAAGAAATTATTGAAATGTTGACAGCTGTTTACGGTGATAATGCTCCGAAGAAAAAAAACAACTTTAAGTGGATAAGGTGCTTTATAGATGGCCGACAAGACGTGACACATTGTACAATGATAGCTGATGATCTGAATTTAGGAAAATCAACAGTGCATACCATTTAAACCGAAAATAATGTATGGTCCCCTTCACCATGACAATGCACCTGCACATTCAGCATTGATTGTTGGCCAGTTTCTGGCAAAAGATTCAATCACCATCGTGGATCATCATCCTTATTCGCCAGATCTCGCCCTCTGACACTTTTTGTCTGTTCTCGAAATGCAAAAATGTGATGAGGGGACATCACTGGGAAGATGTGGACACAATAAAGCAAGAAACGACGAGAAAACTGAAAAGCCCAACTGCCGAGGACTTCCAAGGGGGCTTTAAATAGTGGAAAGGAGAAGATGGAATAAGAAGTGCATAGCAACAACTAGAGATTATTTTGAAGGGCACAAAACCGATGTAGACTAAATGTTGTAGAACAAAGTTTCATGGCCTCAGTTCGCGCATATATTGGATAGACCTCGTACATACTCGTATTCTACCGAAAATGTCTTTATGTTAATGTCTCACGCAGTTCATGTTAATCAAATCTTTCCGCAATCATTTTCAAATTTTTATTCCTATAACTGCACGTACGCCTTCATTATTTAAATAATGCAGAAACGTGATTGTGAGTTTTATATAATAATCAAAGCGCTTTGAGAGCACGGATTTTATTTTCAATCAAAGCAAAAAGGTAATTGAAAGTCACTTGCGTCTGACAGATAAGTGGACTTTATTTGCGAGTGACAAAAAATAAAACCCCTGCGTGATGAGTTCACGGGCGTCACCATGGAAGTGCAATCAATTTGAAATTGCCCGTCGCCACTGTGGTCTCCCATAGAGTAGTGATAAAACAGGGGCAAAGGGATAGCCAGGGACGGCTACGCACGGCAAGATAGCTCCCAACGTCCAATCGGGGGTCGGCGTACCCTACATCCACGCCAAATCGTTCGCGACAACAGATTGAGTGAAAAAAGAGAAAAATGATACTTGGCTTGACGTTCAAATCTATAATGGAACCAAGCTACCTTGGATACAGTTGACACGATCGGGAAAGCTAAAAAAGCAATAATGACTTATCGGAAGACCAAACTTCAGGTAAATTAACCAGGTGAGTAGATGATATTTGGATGGATGAAATGATTGTAACTCTTCCTTCCCGATAGGACATACACACTAAATTTGCCATTTGCTCTTCTCTCATGGTGAGGGTAAAAAAGAAATTTTACAATTTCACTATATATAATTTATTGTGGAGGTGTAAAGTTTCTATTTTGCTCTCATAATGAAGGAATTCTACAAATTTAAACCTGAAACTGTTATGCTTCTCTGTTGGGGCTACGCTTGAAATTTCGTCCTGAAAAATATATAAGCATTTGATTAATGGACTGTTTTTTGAATGGATCTTTAGGCATTCAACGTATCCAAACTAAGCAGTCTAATGCATACATATTAATATTAAATATACAATAATAAATACAAAAAACACCTAAAGGATAATAGGTTCATGATATTCATTTTGTATCAAAGTATGTTTAGTCACCTGTTGACTGGGAATGAAACTTTACTCTTAATCCTTATCATTTCCGAGGCCGATTCACATATATTGAAACCTTTTCCAACACATACTCGCTTTGTGCAGTATTCTAAAGCATTTATTTTAATGTTATTATTCTCCGATCAAAGACAGAAGATATACAGAAAAAATAAAATATTCATTCATTGTGTGAAGGACACTAAATGGTGGAGGAATGGTGCAGGAGAGGACCTCTTTAAGTGATTAAATCCAGCAGAGAGTTCTAATCCATACTAATAAGGGTATTTCTTCCTCCATAAATTGATATTCAATCCAACAGAGACATGTGAGAGAGAAGCATACAAAAGCGTTCTATCGAATAATAAAACACCCAAGAAATTAGCTCTACACGTAAATTTTGCGGGAATAAAATTTTATAAAATTTCCTTATTGAATATATTTTGTCTTCGGATTGTTGGCTCTGAAAACTCAACGCGAAGGGAATCAAAAGGATCGAAGAACTTTCCAAACGACGTAGAACACCTCCTAGCAAATATTTTGCAATTTAAGATTTTGAGATAAAGGAGAGACGACAGGGTGAAAGTTAATTGAGTCGTCAAATGAACTGCAAGCACGAGAACACTATCGTGAAGCATTCATCAAAAGACCAACCAAGGCATGAATAACATCAATATTAGAAGAAGACAAAGCCTGAAGCCTTTATCTAATCATGAATAGCATCGCTCATCTACGGATGAGTATAGAGTGGTCACTTGCCCCGCCTTCTGATGGGCGTCGCGTCCTAGGCATTATTCCAGGGTAAATTAACCGTTTACTATTTCGCTAACCCCCTTGCCAATTTCACGGCCGTTCATTTGGATGCGCTGCGGTGAGACAGTGAACGCCACCTGCCGGCGGCCGAGCTGCAGGGCTGCCAATCCAACCGAGCCAGGGTAGCCAAATCTTTGTCCGCTTCCAACCCAACCATCAGTGTGGGAGCATCCACGTAATTGGGATCATCCGCCCCGCAGCCCTCCTTGCGGCCAGGCTCCCGCCCCCCCTGCTCCCTGCCCCCCCCCCTTCCCCCTACGCTGAAAGGGAGGTGGGATGGGAGCGAGGGCCCCTTGGTGCGAGCAGGACGGGAGGGTCGGAGTGGAAGGAGGAGGAAGGTGTTTGCGTTTGGGTGGGTGTTGGTGTGTCTTGCGAAGGGGGGAGGAGGTTATGGCGCCGTCGTGTTATGCAACCGGCGATCGTTGTGTCTTATGCAAGCTGCGTCCACCACGGCGCCTCGACTCAAGAAGGCAGAGGAAGAAGCTGACTGGCGGGAGGGAGATGAGGACCTCAATTCCAAGGCCATCCTTCAGACAAGGGAGTGGGATCTTTTTTTAGACTGACTATATTGAATAATATGACATGGAAAATCAGTATATTCGCCACCATGTCTTCCTGGCTCGAGTGCTTGAAAATTCTATGAACCGTGGATTTGTTAATCATTGTAAGTTTCCCATCCATCAGTATTATTGTTACTGTGATGCAATAGCAGATGAATGGTTTGCTGTACTTTTCCATACACAACACATGAATTCTTTTCACAAACAATTCTTTATCAATGTAATTGCTTGATTCCCACTCCATTAATTCAAGCTGCCTCCAGACTCGTCAGTTAGGTGCCGAAATTGCTAAGATTTAGGGAAAGCACCATCATGAAAGGTGTCCGAACTCGTTAGGCAGCAAGAGAGCACAAATTCAGGCACCTATTTTGGCCCCCAGATTTAGGATACAAGAAGTATATCCTTAATTTTGCCATATTTTCACCTAATTATTCCAAGTGCTATAAGTGAGACAAGTAGCAGAAGAAAAATGGCCATGACAGGAATGTATTATTTATGTTGTCCAAAATAACATTGGATAATTGTATTGAGCGAGTACACATTTTCTCAGACTGACTGCATCAAATAATATTTCTTTAAGCCGTAAAAGGGTTTTTATTACACCATTGCAAAAGTAAAAAAGGAACGGAGTTTTTGTATTTAGTGCGGTGATTTACGGGGAAGGTTAATCCCTCGCCAGTGATCAGACACACATTCAAAATATAAGGACGTTAACATTCACACACGGGGGATGAGTATATCCCGAATAGGTTTACAAGGAAATTAATCCTATTGCCAGGGACCTTATTCGGTAATTTAAAAATGTACACAGAGTCACATTGATTAGTCTAAAGCGGTTTACGGGGAAGTGTTTCCTTCGCCAGAAGCTGGCTTCGGGCTACGTTAACCACTCACCAACTTGTATTTTCCTAAGCAAATAAGCAACATTGTATTAAGTAACCCCGCGAGTAAAATTCCTACGGTAATATCGCGAAACTTTTGTCGAAAAAACGCCAAAAAACGAACTTAGACCCCGGTAGTACAAAACTACATGTTCGCGACTCACAGCTAATTTTCTATTAAAAAATTATATTTCTACGCATTCGGATCATAAAACTAATGGGCAACTTTCAACCATCAGAAATAAATATTAATTCGTCATGAAAATATTTAAAGTTGAAGTTTTTAAATCTATGGGAGAAAAGAAATAGTAGATTAGTGTCAGAATCCATATATTTTAATGCGTTCTACGCATTTTAAACTGCCTAATTAGAGAGTCTCTTGGATGAGGAAATATTTACTCTTAATATCACCTCAAAAATATTTCAAGGGGGAAATTGACGGCTTTTAAATGCTCCGTATAAATATTCGCGAAAAGAAGACATCTCGAAGGATCTCAGGTTTTCCCGGCGTATGGTATTCAAGAAGTTCTCTCGGGTTTTCCACCGGGTCAGGTTGCAATACACCGACGTTTCGAAGGCTGACTCTGCCATCGTCTTCAGGGTGTAGTGAACATCACTTCACCCTGAAGACGATGGTAGAGTAAGCCTTCGAAACGTCGGTGTATTGCAACCTGACCCGGTGGAAAACCCGAGAGAACTTCTTGAGAAGACATCTCATTTATTCTCTCACCATCATTCTCTACATTTCAAGTAAATTCTCCGGCTTTCATTAGTGTCAAAGATCACCAATGCACACACCAAGTATTACTCTCCACAAATGCAATGTAGTCTGCTGATTTGTCTCCAAAAATATCACCTCATCTATTCGCTAAAATTGCAAAGCTATTTTGTGATCTCAGATTCCGGCATGATCTGATTAAATGATATTAATCAATTTGAAATTATAAGTTTTGACATGTGTAGTTAAACTAACTTTCTCTAAAAACCACCATACAAAGCCTTCAAAGTGTCTTCGTTTTGGCAAAAATGAATTCTAAATTTTTTGGCATGCATTGTGTAAAATTGATTTTGTTTAATGGTGAATAATAATGGAGTCCAAAATCGATCTCCACAGGAAATCATTATCAGTATCAACACTTTGACATCAACTTAAATAAAAATTATCCTGCCGGTTTTAAATAGTTATAAACAAGGTCAAGAAAACAAACTCTTTTTTACAGTTGCATTGATACAATGAAGTATAAAATACTGTTGTAAGACTGTGAGGAATATCTCTGAAAAGGCAAATTTTCAATTGAAATTGGTCACAATTTCAGGAAAATTAGGATTGATATGACTATAAATGTTTCCTAGGTATTAATGTACAGGCTTAAGTGTAATTTCACCACATTCAGGCGATGGTTGAACTCATACGTACGTAAGCAACTGAGGGTTGATCTTCGTAGCTTAATTCATGCGAAGTTTGAATATTCCTGGCCAACAAGTTTAAATGCTCGGCCAACTCAACCAGTGTGTTGCTCCCATTGAAGCAGATGCATGCTGTCGCAATTAGTTTGCACAAATACCGCCCAGCTCAGGCATCTACGACTTTGCGTTAAATGCTTCCGTCAGGCCATATTTAGCGAAAATTGTTAATGTTTCCGTATCATTTTAAACAAGCAAGGTTAAGTGAATCAACATTTATTTAAAAAATCTAATTAGCTGATTCATTTTTATATGCTAATGATGCATAGGTAATTCATAATACGTATTCATATATTCATAGGTAATAATGATTTGTCAATGAAATGAATATGCAATTATGATCACGCAAAACCATGTAAAAATTATGTTTCATTTCTTTTGCAGAGTTGCAATATTTATTTTCTAATTGATTTAAGTGAAAAATAGTACTGGTAATCAAAAAAATTAATGATTTATATTTTTAAATATTGCATTTCTATCTAAAGATTTATTGGGTTTATAATTATCACTTAACACTTGCATGTAAAGAAAGATACACCTACAGTGCAACATTTAACGTGAAATTCAAGGTTATTCTGATGAGCATGAACCGAATATAATCAACAGCATCAATGCGCAATAAGAACTGTGGGTGGAAATTAAAGTAACTGAATAATTAACTAAAAAAAAGGTTCTCTTGATATTAACAGTTAATTGATCTGCTTTTGCAGCAAAATAAAATTTTCTTTGTTCCTATAGATGAGGTGAGACTCGGGGATAATCTCTTCTCACGAAAAATTTTGCGAAACGGAAGTCGGGATTGAAATATCTTTGGCTAATCCTGTATCTCAAGTCAGGCTAATTACCACCTGATAATATGTTACCAAGCCAGCCAGCGCCATTTAATTATTCCGAAGATCTTAAAATTAAAGACCTTTGAAAACTAACAAATTCTTCACTAACACTTTGGGATTAATTTTGCCTCTGTTTGAAAGTTATCTGTACCCACTCGTTTACATTTAGGTAACATTCAAACTCAAAGAACATTAAATGAGCTTTTGCAAAATATCTGGCATTCACAATTACGCCATACATCAGCCGTGACATTTTTGTTTCAGCCCAAGAGCGTATACCTTTATATCAAAATTTTTCTATCCTTGCATTTTGATATAGATTTCTCTAAAATCTTCGAACTACCATTTTCAATATTTATTTCTTATTCTATGTACTCCTGGAATAAGTAACATACCACTGACATAATTGAACTCATTTCCCATTTGAATTTTTTTCGAAAATATTATCCCATAAGGCGCTAGGGAGACGTGTGGCAGGTATAAGGGCACCAACTCCTGAAGTTATCGGCAGAAACCTCGTATGTTATCGGCAATTAATAGCTTCCGGAAAGATAAAGTTTTTAGAACCCACGAATAAAGTAGCTATATTAAAATATAATTTATGTTTATTAATTTTCAATGGTATCCGGTGGATTGCAGGTAAAAATTTCTCTCCGAAGCATGCAAAAGTTAGAAGGTACTTGAAGTCTGCCTCTCCATCAACCTGTAAAATATCCGTGTCGTTTTCATAATCCGTGAGAGTAACGCTATGGCTTCCATGGACGGCATCGCCCACGGTAAACACAGTCAGGTAAGGTAAATGAATTTTATCAGTTTCAATAATTATTTCGTAACAGAACATTTTGTTAAATCACGTGTGTGCACAATTTTCTACAAATCATGGAGGAATACGTATTAAAACGTGATAAAAATAAGAGCCTTCTATCTAAATAGTGAAATTGAAACATTTTATTACGTTAGTATCCACATCTTTTTTTTTTAAGTGTCGAAAGGGAGATGAAAATCAAGGTTTCTTTTCATATCAATACAACCTTATTAATTACAAATAACTCTGATTATTAAATAAACAATGCAATTTGAAATATAACTTCAATATAATCGTATGCGATGACAAAGATAAATCGCTTGGCATTTTTAAGTATTTTACAACCATTTTATCGTTTATGAGGGAATTTCTATCAGTTTTCCAACGAATTGGAATCACATTATTTACATGCAAAAATACCATCAATTCTAGATGCAGACTGGCTGATGACTGCTTTTAAAGATGTGTTGAGATAATTACGCCGTTTCTTCTGACTATGAAAGTAAATTTGTACTTTCTGAATTAAATCAATAATAGACAGTAAATGTTTGCAGCCTAGAATGTTTATTGTTATGCAAGGGAAATACTAATGGAGTTCATACTAATTCAAATGAAGTTCAATTGGGTCGGAATTATAAATGGTATGCATCATCATATGTTAATTTCACTCATGACCTCCCACAAGTGCTTCAATGGCACACGTTTTCTCCAAAATTCACGCTTGCGTGTTCACGTTTCAATCAAAATTAAACTTTAATGTCCAATTCTATAGCCAAAAGTAAGCCAACCCGATTTTTGTATGGACAGGTGACTTAAAAGTTCAATTATTTACTATCAATTACTATCGCTTAACATGATAAATACATTGAGTGTATAAAATGTATCGAGAAACGCCTCGGGGAAAAACAGATTTATTTTATATATTGCTGCAATGCCCCAAAATTCTTTTAAAAACATCCCTTGAGCGTCAGCATACTTTTGCCAGCAGTTTTTCCTCAACATGAAGGCTCCCTGGGAGGCGTATTCGGGAAGGTCCTTAAGATAACGCCTGAAAACGACGGCACTTAGGACCCCATGGTGTTCTCGTTGTAGGGAGGAATTCATTTTTGAGAATAGAAATAGTCTGCTGGTGCCAAGTTGGCAGCGTGAAATCTGCGATCATGTGCAGACTTAACCAACAGTCTAAATTTTACTCTTCACGTACAAATCAGGAAAAAATTGTTACCGATACAATTTCCACAAACCTTGTATGATAGTGCTGGAGTTTGAGCGTATCCATGGATGCTAAGTATATTTGGACTTAATGTTAATCCCGAAGTTTAGCAAACGATCACCCACTCTTCTCACTATGGAAACGATCTGTTACCTCGACTACTACTACAATTCACCATTTAGACTCTGCAAATCTGAATGGCAACGGAAGAACTACGCTCAAAAGTGTTTCACACCTCGGTGGACAAGATGAAAATGTGCCAAGGGCACCGGAGTGCAGTAGACGGAGTACAAAAGAGGGCCTGGGGAGAAGAGAAGGGGTCGACGAGGCCCGGAATCATTTTCGCGGCTGGAGTGCGGAGGATACGTATGGACCCGAGACTCGAAAGCCCTCGGAGAATGAGAGAGAGACGAGCGTGTCGGTGAAGGGAAGTGGGAGTTCAAGGCCAAGTGTGCGCGGATGGAGAGAGCGAGGGAAGACGGCGAAAAATTGTGGAGAGAGGGTGGAAAGAGGAGACGCGAGTGGTGGGTGGTGGGAGGTGAAAGGGTGCCACGAGACCCCGGCAAAGACGACGGCGGCGGTATGGGCGCACTCCGCTTTTCATTTCCCTCCCTGTCCCAGAGATGGAGTGGTTGAGAGACGCCGGAACACGTTTCGTGTGTTACACTGTGCCACTTACTGAGAGCACTCTCTAACATAGATGGAATTGGAAATGAAGTTAGTAAGACTTGGAATGTGGTATTTTGATCTAAAGCTAAAGATCGAACGGCAAGTCATTTCTTCGTATCGTATATCATTATTATTAGACTGTTTTGTAAGCTTTACACATTTTTAGGAGAGATGTATTATCCCCGCCGTGATATCCCAAGATCGCCAAAGTCGGATAATTTTCTTAATTTAGAATTTTCCCCTAATTTATTTGATTTTATCTTAAGGATAATGTCACCAAGCCTTTTTAGGATAGGTGATAACAAATACGAAAACGTGATTTTCGCAGGAATATATTTGAAAATATGTCAAAGGTTGACTTATTAATTTCACTACATAAAAGTATCGGTCAACCTACATTAAGCAATATTCGTTCAGATAACATTATGTTGATACGAAATGATACAAATATGATAGAAAAGGGCGATAAAAGGGATTGACAAGGAATGATCAAAAAAAATATTTAGGGATTTGTTGTGCGTCCACAAAATTAAAAATATTTTTGATTCTATGAATAGAATATTTTATATCAATCAAATAATTGCTATTGGGTTAATAATGGCTATGATCAACAATATAAAAAATGCTATATTTTTAAGAGAATGACATATCTATCTTTATATTCACCTCATTCTTCGAGGAGAAGCTACGACTGTCCTTTATATTATGAATTAACTTATTTTAAATCATAGTAACTAATAATAGAAAATTATAACTGGCACAACATATTAAACTATATGTTCTCCAAACATGAATTCAAAATACATTATTGAGCATAAATTCATATTTTCAATGATTGAGCCTGGTTCACAATGCTGGGAAATGATAGTTGAAAGTAGTTTTTCATCCATGAAAATTATACATTTGATTATATGGGTTTTATTTTAATTATTATTTCTTAATTTGGAATATTAGTTTATAAAATACCGGTACATGTGAAGAATTTTTAAACAAAAAACTCTCAGACTCTTTTACTTCGCTTAACTTATCGCCACTCTTCATCTCTCTTCTCCCCTTCCCTCCTAAACAGAACCCCAGACCTCCCACACCCCAATGAATTCATCGCGCCGAAGCCATGCTTCTTCCCCCTGGAGCGAGTCAATCCTGGGTTTCACACCATTGGAATGCGAGGCAGCCGAGTGCCCAACCCCCTTTGCTGATCGTCCTCCATTCACACCTGTAAAATGTTTTAAACGTACAACTGCGAAAAAAGTCTGAAAAACTTCTTAGTGTTTTTAATAAGGATTCATTCATTATAGCTGGATATATTTTGTCTTAATGGGAAATTATATGCTCAGAAATAAAAAATAAAAACTTTGAAAATTAAGTATTAATCGCATTTTTTCTCAGAGTCTCTTAAAGAACTGACGAAGGTAGCAGTAAAATAGCAGAAGTCCACGAAGTTGGGTGAGGTACTCCGTAGGTGCCGTCCGTTTAGAGGTATTTCGAAGTCAAAATCATGTCTGACTTTAATGCTTGATATTATATGGTGATATCCACTCCACAATCCACCACTGATGTTATTATAATGCAAGAATAGAGAACAATTCGAGAAAATTGTATCGCGAGGCCAATGATTCAGGAAAGAAGAAGGTAAGGCTCAGAACTTTTGGGAAGGTACATGCCACCCGGGTTTGCCTTTTTATTGGAGCAATTATATATATATATATATATATATATATATATATATATATATATATATATATATATATATTTTTTTTTTTTTTTTTTAAGTAATCTACCGGTTAAGGTAGGTTTTTGGACTGACACAACTACCAAACAAATATTTTATTACTCCTAACAAAACACAAAATCAATCATCCTACTCTATATCAGGTCCCTCTTCATCTCTGAGTACTTCCTTCCTCCCTTCATCCCGTCCAACAACCCTATCCTGTTCCTTCCCTTTCCTCTTTTGCCCAACATTCTACCCTCTATCACAGTCTTCAACATCCCACTGCCGGTCAACACCCCCTTCATCCACTTTTCCTGCCTCCATAGGATTGCTCCCAACAAACCCCTCTCTTCTCCCATCATACCAAGTACTTCCTCATTTGTTTTCTTCTCTGTCCATTTCACCTTCTCCATTCTTCTCCACACCCACATTTCAAAAGCCTCCAATCTACGTCTATCCTCCTGCTTCAATGACCACGTTTCCGCTCCGTACATAGCTACGCTCCATATCAAAGTTTTTACGAGTCTTTTCTTAACATCCTTACTCAAAGTCCCTGTCATCAACTCCCTCCTCCTTGTGAAAGCCTCTTTGCTTAGCGCAATTCTTCTCCTTACGTCCCTACTACTTTGACCGTGTTGGTCCAAAACACTACCGAGATACGTAAACTGTTCTACCTGCTCTAGCTTTTGCCCTCCTATTTTAATGTTAAGCTTGGCCTTTTTCTTTCTAGAAAATCGCATAACATTTGTTTTATTAATATTGATTCTCATCCCATACCTGTCGCACTGAATTTCCAATTCACTAAGCAATGCTTGCAGCCCCTTGGCTGACTGACAAACTAAAGCTTGGTCATCAGCAAACCTAACTGATTTTACGAATTCCCCGCCCACTTTCATTCCTACCTCGAGTTTTTCCCATGCCTCTTTGATCATTTCTTCTGCGTACAGGTTGAACAGCAACGGTGATAATGGGCAACCCTGCCTTACATCCCTTCCTAACACTGCCCATCCTGACTCCCCGTTTCCCACCCTCACCTGAGCAGTCTGAGACATGTACAGGTTGCGGATTAGCCTCCTTTCCCTCCAACCTATTCCTATTTTCTGCAATATACTCATTAGTTTTTCCCAATTTACTCTATCAAACGCTTTTTCGAAATCTACGAAACAGGCAAATACCTCCTGGTTGTGTTCTATATTCCTCTCGATTAATAATCTCATTACTGCAATGGCATCACGCGTACCTCTCCCCTTCCTAAACCCAAACTAATCATCCCCTAAGTAATCATTTGCCCTACTCTCTATCCTTTTGTTTATGATCCTGAGAACAACCTTAGCTGCGTGGGATATCAAACTAATTGTCCTATAGTCCTCACATGACGTGGCCTTTACCTTTTTCGGAATAGGAACTAAAACTGATCTCACAAAGTCTTCCGGCCAGATTCCCTCCTCATAAATACTACGGATCAGCCCATATAGCCTCTTCCTCCCACATTTTCCCAAGCATTTCAAAAGTTCCACGGGAATGTTATCTACCCCCACGGCCTTATTTAGTTTCATCTCCCTTAATGCCCTTTCTATCTCATTGTCTAGTATGCCTGGACCTAAGCTATCTTCCTCTACGTCATGTTCCTTTTCAATGTCTAACTTTGTTGGTCTAAGCTCTTTACTATACAGTTCTTCTACATATTCCTTCCATCTCTCTTGGATCTTTCCTGCGTCAACTATTACCTTACCGGCCTTATCTCTAACTGCTATCGTTGATCTCCCTTTCTTACTTCCCGATAAACATTTAACTATGCTGTAAAGCGCACCGATTTCCCCCTTCCTCTGCAGACTTTCCATATTCTCGCACTGCGTCTTCCACCATGCTTCCTTTGCTTTATTTGTTGCCCGCCTCAATTTATTGTTCAATTCTTTGTACTTCATTTTGCCTAATTCTGTATTTATATTCTTCCATTTTCGCCGCTCATCCATTTTTGTAATCATCTCATCCGTGATCCATGGTTTACGAGTCCTTTTAGCGTTAACGGTTCCAATAGTGTCTTTTGCCGCTTTAGACAACCCTTTTTTGATACATTCCCATTTTTCTTCAATAGTACTTAGCTCTTTACCGTCCTCCATGATTTTCTCTACCGCCTGTTTGTATTCCTTTCTTTTCAACCCATTTAATGCTTCTACATTCCATTTTCTAACTCGCCGCCCCTGCCTTATCTTTTTAAAACGTACGCTACATTTCATAACAACTAAATTGTGGTCTGAGTCCGCATCCGCTCCCGGGAAGCTGTGGGAATTTATCACACTGTTCATATATATATATATATATATATATATATATATATATATATATATATATATATATATATATATATATATATATATAATATAGCAGTCGGACGTTTATATATATATAAATATATATATATATACATTTAAATATGATAAGGATCTCTTTATTTGATCAACTTTGCTGACGTCATCCAAGTCGAGTCAATCATCCCCTGCTTCTAACCCCCTCCCCACGCTGAGAGTGGTTTTTACGGGAAATGACATGTTCGCTCAAAGATTGCCTTTCGCACGGAGCGGAAAATGATTAGGGAAGGTGGCAAGGGATGGTCCTCTCAAAGTTATAAGCTCCCCAAACACTATTGCTCGTGGAACGTCTTGCTTCTCACTCTGTGTCACAGTTATCCTCAATGTGCTTCCAACCTCATTTAAGGAGTTAGTTTGCGTGGGATAGCTGTGTGTATGTGTGTTTGGGGGGGTGAGCGTCTTGTTTGCTCTCGGGTGATGTTTTTCTTTCTTCCTATGAATCTCCTGAGGGGGGTAGATTCATTCGGTGGGTGTGGGGTTGTAGTGGTAGCATAGGCGAGGCACGGAGGGTTGGCGGGGGGAGGGGGAGTAGGTTTACCTTCTCCTCTTTATAGGGAATAGCGGAGACTTTTGACTGGGTTTGAAGTCGGTAGGGTTTGTTATCCTTTGACGTTGGATACGTTTGGTGAAACAGCGAGGATGGAAACAAATTGCTTCGTTTGTTTTCCTTTCCTTCGCGTTGACTCTTTGCTCTTCAGGGAGGCTTGGGAGCGAACATTAGTTCGGTTATATGACTCCTTGGTGTTAATTGTACAGATTCGAATCTCGGAAGTTTCTGGAAGTTTTAGCAATCAATTGAATTTTTTTAAATAAACATAGTCGGAGTAGAATACATATGCTCAACTTTTATCGTTCCCAGAACACAATATTCTTTTGATTGTGGTTCCGTTGTCTCATCTTTGACCTTAGCATGATTTTTCATTGTTTTAAATAATTAAAAATTAATAAGGAATAGTTTTTCTGGGAATTCAGAGTTATTTAGTATTTTTCTGTTTTCAATCCCTATTTTAATTGCAAATTGAGTAGCTACAGGCGTGATGCGGTGGAAGTGGAACGTAAGAATTTTCCACTTTATCAAGGGGAGAAAAGCTACGATCAGTTATTCCTATGAAAATTGATATATTAAGGAAAATCCTCTGGTGTCGTATTGGTGTTAGTTCTTACACAATTTAAATATCATCATATTTATATCACACAGTAATGTTTTCAAAACAGTATGTTTGCATCAGGAACTTGAGTTTTCGATGGTTAATATTAATGTTTAAATAGACTATGGCTTGTAGTTGCCAGTAAGAAGCAATATGAACAAGCAGGCCTTTATTGAATTTTATAAGAGAAAACCTGGATATATTTCTTATTAGATGGTGTCTTGCTCAACTTTGTGGAAGTTGGTGTTCTTAATTTAATGGATATATTCCGTTCAAAATAAGGATTCAAACGTAAATGTCAACGCTTTTTATTTTAATTTAGTTATTATTAGGGTTATTAACATAATATAAAACCCTTAAAATACTTGTATGATACTGAAAATTTATTATTAGCTATCTTTAAAAATTAAATGGAGAAAAATTTCATTCATAGCTTTCGAATAAAATTCTAACCACATTAAAATGTTGTACAATTTTGAAAGAATATCTGTGACACGCACGTATTTTTTTATGACTCCTGCCCCGTTTACATATATTATTCTCGCTGATTTACATATTAAAAAAGGCTAAGGACATACCCAAATCATATATTTATTATTTAAAATCTTTTGCATTTATTTCGGGAATATTTTCTCACCCAAAACAAAATATCCGCATTAAACAAATGTACTTCCTGGGTTCTGGTTTTGGTAAACACTTAATGTGTGTACGTAAATATATACTTTACCTATACTAATACATTATAATTATACGTAAATATACGTACGTAGTTACGTAAATTATACGTAAATATATACTTAATGTATGTGCGTCCAGCTTCCTGGAGGTTTGTTTGAGCCCTTTCCATCCAATTTTAGAAGTTCTAAGTATAAATGTAAGGCAACTACTGGGTAATAAACTTCATTGTAGCTATTTAAATATTGTTTGTCTGTGATGTGGACGGCATTTTGTATGTGATGTGGAAGTTTGTTTGCTCGTGATGTGGAAGTGTCATTGTACGTTAGAATATTTTGTCTCTTATGTTTTTCTGGTGCGTGTAGGTATGTATTTTTCGTTGTAAGAGTTATCTTTGACCAAGATTGACCGTTGCCACCAGGAAAATCGTCTAATTGCAACGTAATTCTAAAATAAAATAATTATTATAATAAAAGTAAAGAACCTAATTACATGCAAAAAATTGCATAGAAGGTTAAATATATGACAAAACCAAACCATAGGACAGAACCGATAGATAGGAACCGAACAGATAGGAATAAAGGACAGAACCAAATTATAAAAAAATAAAATTTAAACTTGCAGAACTCAGGGTTGACTGGATTGTGGCTAATGACGAGTATCGCTCATATATCACCCAAATCTTCAGTTTGTCCATTGATTTTAGTGTACATAACATTAATTACCATTGTTAATTGGCTTCTTTGGCATTAATTGTGTGTACTACCAAAATAATTGTTTAAATGGTCAATGGAGTGCTTTAAAAGTACCCAATTCAGTTAATTTATTTACCTCTGTATGACTTCAAGAATGATAATATTTCTCTAAGAATGAAGGTTGTTTAAATCTTAAAAAAATAAGTGAATCACTCGACAAAAACGTTTGGTATAAATATTTTACGATCAAATTCCATAAAGCCACTTGCATTTATTTAAGCACTATTATTAATCTTAGTATAATAAAAAGGGTTGAATTTTCATAGGCAAACTAATTCTCCACTTCCAAGACTTGTCTCATACGGCTCTAAACAGTTCACAATACACAATTCTACTTCAACACCGCAAACTGACTGCTCATGCCATTCCGTGCAAACTGTATACTTTTCCACTTATATATGCTTTCCCTCTCTAACCCACGGATCCAAAAGTTTACTCTCTGAGTCATCATTTTTTAGCAGTCAACGTATTTCCAATCAATATCATCTTCTACATCCATTTTTCCTGCATTCTTCCCCTTACATGCAAACAAAATCTGTTCAACTGTTGCGCTTTAGTTTACTTTTTGTTTTACACTATCCCTTATACTTACGCTATACCTTATACACTATTCTGTTTAATTATCCCTTTATTCTCCACGACCAACTCTCAATAAAAAATTTTCCGAGATGATTGATAACGGACACCCCTCTCTACTCCAAACCTATTTCTACCCAATCCAACTCATCACTATTTGTTTGAAGTCAAGTGGCTAATGATGAATATTGCTCATGCCTCACCCATTCCTCCAATACACTCCTATATTTTGCTGTACATTCGTTTCATGAACATGTTTCGTTCTGCCATGTATTTCTCAAACTTCTCGTTGAAAACAAATATATCCTGACGATATAATATAAATATTCTTTACTCGTTTAACTCTAAATGCCTATTTTCTGCTGGACCACATTTGGCCCAGCTAAGATTTGGAATGATGACGACCGCAGAAATTTCACCTACCCAGATGCATAACACAACACCCGTTACAGTAAAGACTATTTTAAGTACAAGGACTGCTTATAAAAATTGTGTCCATCGTATGATTTCGTAGGGTTCATTATTCATGGCTACTGATGCCTTTCTCAATAAGGGGAAGAAGTAGAGGGAATGAAATACACAAGCAAATGCTGCATTTCAGATTAAAAGTAAGACTTTGATGAGACTTGTGTGAGAAATTAACAAACTAAGATAGAGTAATAATAGAGATTACAAATGATCTAAGGACTTTTACTCTAACCATAACAAAAAGCAGTCCTCAACGACTTCAGTTATATTAAAAGAGTTTTAACTTCAGAAGTCTCGCAAGGCAGTGTTTTAGGGCCCCTTCTTTTCTTAACATACATTATGACGTAATTACTGAATTTTGTGATCTAAATTAAATATTTTCAGAATAGAAAAACAGAGAAAAAAGAATAACAGTAACTTGTGGGCTATTCTCAGTCGATTCAGGCAAGATGTTGGATAACTACGGTAAATAAGGGTAGTAATGTAATAGAAGCAAGTACAGAGCGTTTAGGTTTTTAAATAAAAAAACACGAACAAGGCGCAATTGATGAAATGAATGTAATTTTAATAAGTAAATCAGAAGAGGTACAATTTTTAGGAATGAAACCACATCAAATCGTTCACAATCGCAATCATCAGAATAAGCTGATCAGCATTAATATCACGAGGAAAAATTCAACGAGCTGTAAAAATATTCAATGTAAATATAAGGGAGAGGTGTTTATTTGTAATAGTTGGGCAAGTTTGGGAAAATGTGGAAATTACTTGCGGTTCATGAGAGAAAACGTTATTTGAAATGTTGCAAAAAATTAGGAGTAAATCTGAGAACCCTTAGAAGTATAAGCATGCCGAATATTCTGGAGGAAAAATGCTGGAAGCCCGTGGACTCTCTTAGGAGAATCGACGGGCTTCCCACTTGTTTATTTCGATATCCGGAAAAGGACATTAAATTGTAAGAATAAATAAAGGATTTAAATAGAACACCCTTCTTCACACACCCGTTTGTCGGCTTTGGTTTGACTTTTCATATTTACGATACTTTCATCACCAAATATTTAATGGCATTTTCAACGTGATACCGCTACCGTTGAACAGCCTGACACATTTTTTTAACTCCATCGTGCCTTGCTTTCATTTCAGCGGCGCACAGTCCAAATTCTTATAATCCCAATCCGAGATGTTTATTGATCATATAAAGTATGAGGTTAGCACTTTCCCGGGGCACGATTCTGGCAAAGGCTTCACGGGTTTTCCACCGGGTCAGGGATTCAGCTGTCGACTTACCAATGGCTTACTCCGCCATCGTCCTCAGGACTTTGATGACGAGTCATCCTTTTGCCATACTTATACAGACTCCGCAAATGTTCAGGTCACTTCTGATTGGCTGTTGCTCACGTCCCCTCTCCTTTTCCTCGCCGTCTTTATTTTCTGGATCTGGGACTTCCACGATTGGCTAAAGGTTTATTTTCCGACACGATATAAACCTTTTTCTTCCAGATTTGGATTGATATCAATTCCTTTTTGAAGATTTGAGTGACAGTTTTCAGTGCTAATAAATTAGTTTAGCGCCGTTGAAGAGAATCCACTAGTCCTAAGAGAGGTTGTGCCCCGTACTGACTGATTTTTCGGTGTGCTGGCGTCTATTGCATCAACTGTGCTCCATAATTCGGGTCTCCGTCGGTGACCGTCCGTTTCCAAACGTAACGATCCGTTTTAATTGAAACGTCGGCAGATAAGTCCTTGACCAGGTAGAAAATCCGCAAAGACTTCATTAGGATCATAGTATTTTTTCTGAAGGGGAATATTTCTCACATATAACCAAAATCTTACTTCGAAACTTTATTCAATGCTTTCCACAGTTTATTTCTTTTTTCGGAGACCTTGAAGCAAATAAACACATTTTGTATTTACGCATAGAATATTTATTCAAAAGACCTATGATTCAACGTGTATTGTCATCATCAGGACCTAGGCGTTAAAACCTAGGTATTTCGGATTAACATTTAATAGGGAAAAAATAAATCGTTTCCACAAAGGAACACTGGAAACTACGTTGTACTTGTATATATTTGCAGACTTCCTCAAAGGATGCATAAGTAATCAATATTCGCTTGCAAATATTTCCAAATGTAAAATCAATTCACCTTAACCGGGAGACACATTAGCAGCATATGCACATTAGCGGTTAATGCATCCGTTAAGATTTACAGTGGCAGTATCCATCGCAGTTCTTCGAATTCACTCTTTCAGAAGTGATTAATAATGATAACTCGTGATTATACCTTTAATTCCGTTTTTTCATCATATTAGTGTTTCCTACACCAGATGGAGTCTCATAAGTTCTCCCATTCATTTTCCCTCATTAATTTCAGAAATTATTTCAATGGACTCTGTTATATTTTTATTTCTTCGATCGTTTCTTCAAAGAAGGATACATATAGGGGTAATGGGATACTGGACGCCATGATACTAGAGGAAAAAGAAAAGAAGGATGCGAATGGGTTTTTTGGCACAAGGTAGACAAAAATTAAAGCATTGGACTACTGACCGGAGGGTCAAATGGAAATTAATTCGGTTTCTCAATTTTAGATGAATAATGTGAATAACATGGGCCTAGGTATTCCAGAGGTAGAGCGTTATACTACTGACCAGAGGGGTTCGATTCCCGGGCAAGCCTCTTTGGGCACCTGCAGCTCCACCCAAGCTGTGTGATTTTTCGGGTACCAGATCTTCCTGGGAAACCAAAACTGGCACAAGGAAAGTAACTGGCTCCCCTACCCTGATGTGTGAATTTCACACGCCGTCGGGATTAGTACTGGGTGAACTCTACCATCACCTAGCAAACCAACCTTTGAGTTGATCGCTGCGTTTGGCAAAAGTTAAACGGAAATGAAGAAGAAAATAATGCAGGGAAAACAAAAGGATTTCCTCGTCACGCCTAGTATATTATCCTATGGACTCGTCAAAAATCTGCTTATCCTTTTAGGTAGAACACCTTGAATTCAAGTTTCTTCAATTCGGATTTCAAGTGAGCTTCTATTCAGCTAATTGAATGTAATGCAATGTAAATTTTCTGATGAATCGACCACTGTACCTCTCTTTCAATTTTAGCATCCACTGCTTTTAAATCGAAAGTATTTTCCTTGAAATTACTCAGATTGTTTACGAAATAAATGTAAGGTGGTGGGTGATTGACTTAGGCATTTCATTAGTCATCTCAGTCATCGGTAGACTTCAATTAAATGTACTTGAAGGTAAACGGCACTCATAACCTTCGGAATCTATTGATTTCTCTCGCTCAAAGTTCCCTTCGATGCTATGCGCGCCCATGCACACAGACGTCCCTGATTCCCGGGTAGCGGGTATACACTTCCCCAGATCGTAGTGCTCGATTCATTTAGCAACCGTCAATACTTATTTTCTTTTATTAAATGCTGGATGTTAAATTCGGGAATCAAAGTCGTCTGATTTCCTCAGCCCGTCCCGTTAGCTCCCGAGCATTCAGGCCTTCTTTCGCTGCGGCTCCGTCAATCCCATTTCACTTCACTTCGCCCGTGATCGCTCTTCTTCCGCGTGCTTCAGTCCTCGGCATCTCTTTCAAATTCTGCCTCCGCTCCCCTTTCCCACATCCTCTTCTTCTGCTTTTCATGACGGCCCCCCGCAAATGTCCGACGCCCCCGTTCCCCCCGCGGTCTCCTGGAATCGATATTCACGTTCGACCGTAAAGTTTTTCCCAACGCAATGAAAAATAAAACGAGCCGGACTGATTTTATGGCCGCGGGGGTAAAACACGGGAATGTCTTCCTTCAATTCCTCTTCGTTCCTCTTCTGTTTCCATTTCCGCGGGAATTTCACGATCGCCAACGGCCTAACAACGGCCCCAATTGTGTTTCACGGCTTAATAGATGTAAGCACGAGGTAGTCAGGATATTTCATCAATATTTGAGTGAATTTCAATAAACGGTGATAGATTTATTTTATTCTTTATCTTCCACAAACCTTCCTCCTCCAAGCTTTTTTTGCTCTCTCTCTCTTTTCCTTAGCAAGTGTGGTGAGCTCGGGAATATTCGCAGCGGGACTAAAGCTAGGTTTTCAAATTTGTTGTATTTATCATTTCTTCCAAATTATGACTTCTATTTCTTCTTTAAAAAAACTACATAAAATAGGGAATGGTAAACATTGATAAATAAAACAAATCAAATTTCAATTAATCGAGAATTTAATTTGGGCTGAATTCTCTAGCATTTATGTGAGAATATCACCCCTGTTCACCCATGCTTCTTCGATATTTTTGTCTACCACTGAGGTACTTTTGAAATCGAACTACTTTTACAGTTCTTCATCATTCAGCTTCAAGAAAAATATTCTATTCAGCAACGACCCAATAAGTTACTCACAGTAGGGCACCAATTTTCAAATTGTCAGTTATTCGAAGAATTTATCTGTCAAGTACCTTGGGCAAAAAGAGATCACTGAAGTGATCCGTCACCATTAATCCGTATTAAACTTAATGGTGCAGCGTTCAGGTAGTACAGCAAAAGGCGCACATGTTACATTGATGTTGCTAAGTTAAAATAACAATTATTTTATCAAATGACACGGTCGCGGTCGTGATGCAGGAAAAAACTTGGCGGCAAAATATTTTCCACAACATTTATAATTGTATAAGCATGACTTAGAATAATTTAAAGACAAATTTGAGACTTAATGCAACATGAATGCAACACTAAAACATGAACAGAGCACTTCTAATATAAATAACAGATTCAGGTGTAATGAGGTGGAACTGTTCCATAATAACGAAGAAAAAGACTGTACCGTAATAGCTTTACTTGAAAATGATACAGTGAATTGAAATATCTCGGGAATTAATATTTATTTAGTGAAAAATTGCAATTGTCTTCCTCTCTGTTACTATGAACAGAGCAATTTAAAAAGTAATCAAAGAATATTTGAAAGGAGTGTTTCCTAATCCGAAATGAGTTTCTAGTAATAAGAACATGAACAAACATAGCTCCTTTTGTTTCGAGAGAAAAAACTACTAATATTAGGACTCCGTAAAATAAAGAAATGCAAAAAAAGTATAAGCAGGCCAGTACACGCCCAAATGCACGAATACATTCATGGCAAACCCATTCTACATTAGAACCATACGCCAACACATAAACGCACTGACATACACTAGCACATGTGCCTGCGACTGTATCAATTCTCTATGTGGCGTATAATCTTGCATAATGGTGCATTGTCGCAAATAAAACCTACTTCAAATATACAAGCATGAAAAATATTAAAGCTGTAATGTAACCTTAACTCTGCAGGTTTCGTGAAATATCTTACGATGGCCATAGGATCATCAAGGAGCATTTATGATTTATTTTTTGGTTCAACAGTTAACCTGACTTTATAATATTTTATTTTTCACTTTTATTTTCAGTAATTTTATCCTCCTCAAATAATCGGACTCAACCTCCTACGGAAAAGTAATCACAACGAAAACCATTTTGAAAAAACGCCAAATTATTGTAATTGAAATAAAAAAGAATTAAGCCACAAAATATATTCTAAATTCCAGTCGTGGTCGCGATTTATAATCTGCAAATAGACACCTACACTTGCTATATGCATTCGTTTACCCTTCGTCAAAGAGAGCTCGCAACAGTATGCTTGACAATTTGCACTATATGCCAACAAGAAATATCTCAATGTCACTGACATTTAATATTTTAGAAATATTGATAGTTGATTTCTTATTTCGTGTAAACATTTTCAAGTATCATCTTCATTTTCATTTCAATGCTTCCACACATCTCCGGAGATTTACAAATAAACATGGAATCTTTCCGAGAAATTTCTCTGTATGATTTCCAAGCCAGTTCTATTTTCCAAGAAATTGCGCTTGATAATTTCCGGTAGTTTGCCCATTGGAAGAGGACGGTGGGCTTTCGCTCTTCTGTGTCAGGCTTCTTCCGCTTGGTGACCCCTGATGGGGTTCAGCGTCTCCCCAGTCACCCACCTCCGCCTTTCTTGCTCTCAATTCTCGACCCAGATGAATCGCAGTGAAAGAGGCTTCATCTTCTCCTGCCTGATACTCCGCAAATCACCGTCGGGGTTGGAGGTTGCGGATGCACGAACACCAAGCATGAATGTTACACGAAGAGACGTAATCTCCCACCTTTTGCAAAAGTCTACTGGTTACAAAATATTTCTTTTACATAAGCCAATTTATATCAAAGTTCACAAAATTAATAAAGAACAAATCAATACACATGTTATTTATTTATTATTACAGCAATTATCCAAAAACATAGAAGCAAGTTACTTGGGCTGATATTCACCATTAATTTTGTCAAGTGAGACACAAATAAACGTCAACCTCAACCTTAGTAAATAAAGCAGATATATAACAGTAAGTCAATAATTTTAACACTCATTACGAGTTTTGTGCAGAAGGTATCGGTATCATTTTTTTCCTGGCGTGTGTGTGAAGTGGTGAATGCAGACCATCGGATAAGTGTGCGTATAATCACAGATGGTACTGGCATTAATAAGATGACAGTGCACCCGATTATCACTTAAAATTTGCCAATGCTAAATATCAATGCTAAACTCATCCCGAATGTCTCTTCGGACGACCGGGAGAAGATTCGATTGCCTCCTTGCAAAGACCTTCAACGCCATCGCGACGATTCCCCAACCCCTTTACAGTCCAGACTTGGCATTAGTAGACTATTTCCTGTTCCCAAAAGTGTAATCCTCCCTCAAAGGACACCACCAAATGGGAAGTGCAATCAAATAAGTTTTCACGGGTACCCTTAGGACCTTCCGGAATCCGCCGACGAGGGACACTTCGAGTCGTGGAATAGCCGTGGGCAAAAGTATATCGATGCTCAAGGAATGTACTTGGGAGAAGTTTTAGGCATTGAAGCAATATCTGAAATAAGTCTATTTTTCTCTGAAGTGTTTCCCGATACTACTTATGCATACCATATAGAATGAGAAACGAAGTCAGCAAATGACAAATTTCAGTATAATTTTTCATGACAAGTATTTCAACAAATTTTTAAAGGATAATCACTTCTTGCAACTTGGGAACAGGGATTCAAAGCTACTCGAGGTAAATGTTTTTGTGACTGTTTTATAAATTCAAAAAGGATTCATTAGATTTTTTATTCACTTTCATTCTTTTAAATTCATTCATTCATTTTGATTTATCCTGGACGATATTCCCATTCATATTTGGTTTAGTCATCTCGGCTGTTGAATAGCTACAGACCGTTTTTTCTTTGAATTTTTATTGAACTTTTTCCAGCAGGTTTATTTTCCGTCAACATCATAATATCGAAGGAAAGTAAAGCTATTGGAAAGCCTCATCAGCCTCATGTCTTTAATATATATGTGACATCTTCGTGCAATTGAAATGGTAAATTCTTCTATACTACTCTTGGTTCTGAGATCTAGAGTATTTAAAATAGAATACGTATACAAAGGAAGTACAAAAATGCAAGGAGGGTGGAAGAGATCAAGAATAAAATACTTATGGTTTTTTTGGTTTTCAGGCATGAAGGTCTTTATCATTTCATCACTATCCAATTGCTCTGAAACCACCATTGCTGACTCCCCCAAACGATTCTCTCTCCTCCTCCACAATTTCTATTACTTCTCCATTTGAATCACTCTCGGCCCGTTTCACCTTTTACACAAGCCCTCACATGGACATCTAGAAACCTCAAATTATCACCCATCACTTTCAATCTGTGGCCAAGTCTCTGTGCCGCATAAAATCACATCCATAAAAAATTTACGAGGTCCTATTACTACTCATGTTTAGCCTCCATACTAAACTTACTCTTACAATCAATACCCTCATGTATGCAGTTCTTTTGCTTAGTGCAATTTTTTTCTAGCCTCTAATACTTTGAACACCTGAGTCCAAAACACTTCCAATATTGGCATTTTATTCCACTGGCTATAGTATATGTCCTCTTAATTAAAAAATGTAAAAATATTCCTCTTCTTTCTTGAAAACTGAATGATCATTGCTTGGTTAAATTGATTCCTATTCCATACCAGACGATAATAGTGGGTTACATAAAGTATTAAGATTATCTTCAATGCTTATAATTAGTAATTAAACACGCAAGTTTTCAAAATTTGAAAATTTTTCTACATTTCACATGAAATCATCCAGTTCGTTGTTTGTCTAACAGAAGGTAATTTCTAAAAAAAAGGTCACTTCAGGATTCCTTGCTTCTTGAAAGTACAGAGCCTGCCAATGATCGGAACTAGTATGAATATATACATATATATATACATACAATATATATATATATATATATATATATATATATATATATATATATATATATGTGTGTGTGTGTGTGTGTGTGTGTGTGTGTGTTTATATATATATATATATATATATATATATATATATATATATGTGTGTGTGTGTGTGTGTGTGTGTGTGTGTTTATATATATATATATATATATATGTACTATATACGACATCAAGTGAAGAATAACCCAAGCTAAGAACGCATTCATCAAGGAGAGGCAATTACCATGCTCAAAGAACCTAAGATTAGAAACATGGAAGCAATTCGTCAAGATTTTCGTGTTGAGCATGGCGCTCTATGGTTCCGAGACTTGGACCATTGGAAAAGTGGACTAGCGAAGAATAGAAGCCTTTGAAACATGGTGCTGGAGGAGAATGCAGAAGATTTAATAGACAGACAAAGTAACGAACGAGGAAGTATACAGAAGAGTAGAAAAGGATAAGACCATATGGAGAACTCTACGGAAAAGAAGAAATAGATGGATTGGACACACATTGAGGCAAAATGGATTTCTTTTGAATATAATATAAGGTAAAATAGAAGGGATGATTCCACGAGGGAGACCGAGAGGCATATACATAGGACAAATTAATAAGGGCGTAAAACATAGAAGGTATCAATGATCGAGGGGATCGACATTGGATAGAGTAGAATGGGCGGCTGCAGTAAACCAATGCTAGGATTGAAATACTGATGATAAGCATATATATATATATATATATATATATATATATATATATATATATATATATATATATATATATATATATGGGCTGACACAATATTACACAAATGGAAAATAATAGCAACATTTAAAAGAACACTCACACGGTAAATTGTTCGAGCTTTCGGCCCTCTCAGAGGCCTTCTTCAAGTGAGACTCAAGAGTCTCACTGGCAAGAAAAAAATTGCACTAAGCATTATTGCCTTCTTCAAGAGTTTTTCCTTACAATCGTTATATATATAAATATAAATGTGTGTGTGTGTATATATATATGTACATATATACTGCAATCAGAGATATGGTTTATCGATTTATAGATTTGAGAACCGGTTCCTAGGTGTCGGAGGGAGGGAGGAGAGGCCACCGTCATCGCTTCCTTCACCGGGGGCAGAGGGAGTCCCGAACGGAGGCGACCTCCACGGGGGGCGGCGGGCCAGGCTGAATACCCGAGACCCCCTGAGGATCGTTGGACGAAGGATGGGTAGCTCCCTCCCGGGATCTTTTGAGAAGTAGGAAACGATTGAGGAGGGACCGCTGTCCCACTGGGTGCGTCGAAATGCGATGGAATGTCCGGGTGACGACACGCGACGGCCGAGAGGGAACGTGAGGGATCGAATGCGCATGAGCGTTCCCATCTCGTTGCCGGGCTGACATGAATGCGGCGGAGACCCAACCCACCGACAGCGTGTGAAGGGTTCCAGGTTAAAGCTTAGCATACCGACTGAATGCAGAAGGTGTACTAGTGAATGACTTGAGAAGCGTAGGAGGGAGAGCGGAGTTTAAATGGTGAGGACTGAGTAGTGGCAATGCTATAATTTAGGGTTGGTTGCACGATGTTGATATATATATATATATATATACATTTATATTATTATTATGCATATATATATATATATATATATATATATATATATATATATATATATATATATATATATATATATATATATGTGTGTGTTTATGTCTGTGTTTAGGTACATATGTATACAATAAGTTCAATATTTTCGTCCCTCCCTAGTGCTAAACCCTTGGCGTGGTGGTGGCAGGGCCTCTGTGTTCTTATGAAACCTAATTCTATACTGGCAGCAGAAAAAATAATTCATTTTGGTGGAATTACTCTTACACGATATTTCAAAGCTTAGAAGATAGAGGAATGGTAGCTAGAATAGTACCCCTTCTTCAAATAAGGGCCTGCAAAAAGTGTCTTATTCCAATAGGGAGGCCATTTTGAATATTTTTTCACGTTGAAAACGATTGAAGATAGGAATGGGAAATCAACTCAAATATACATACCACAAACCTAAGATGAACCATGTTATGAATATTAGTCGTGCTAACAAAGGAATCCAGTCCGCTGTGCGGTATGCCACGCCTGGCAGTGAGGGTCAGGTATTTCATCGTTTTCTTTTTTTACGATATCCTTGAAAAGGAAATCGAGCGCAGCGGTAGTTATGAATACACGAAATAGGACCAAAACTGTTTAAATAGGGTTTTAGAATATTAAAGCAATATTAAGAACAAGGAATTTGGAAAATATAATGTAGAGATAGTACGGGAGATAATTAATCAATTTTGGAAACCCTAACAAAGCCGAAAAGAGGGAAGTACCAGAAGTTAGTAAATAAAATTAGCTGAAGACTGGAAGACGCGTAAATTAGAAGAAAACTGAGAGCATAAAAAAGTACATTAAAAGCCACAAAGGAAACGATTAAAAGAATATAAGTAGAAGGAAAATATTAACTTCTGACTCTACGATTATAAAGATAGATGAGAGATAAAATTAAACAATTTAAATACAGAATTAAAGATAAGTAATACAAGGGAAATAACAATGGCAGATTTAATACAGAATTAATAAATTGAAGCGGGGAAATAATAAAGCCAATGAAGCGTGGTGGAAGATGCAGTGAGAGGACATGGAGAGATAACAAAGGAAGGCTGAAATTTGTGGGCAAGTATAGAAAAAAGAGATATCTATCAAAAAATAAGAAAAAAGCAATCCCTGCGTACTTTTAATTATTAAGTAGGAGCAATGATTGAACCAGGAAATGATTAAGAGAGATTGAATTAAAGCATATACGATCTATAATGTAATAATAACAGGGATATGAAAGAGAAACTCGGAATAAATATTGCCCTAGTTCAGGTATACTTTTCATCCAAAAAATGAGAAACGCAGTATGTAAGCACTAAGAACCGTAAGTTAGATTACACTTGCATAAAAAAGGACATATAGAATTGATAAAAGTATACAAAATTGTCTGAGGTTTTAGGTTGTCCGTCTAATATTTTCAAACTTACGTGATTCATGTATATGCTTATTACTATTTATAATTTATAAAAGTGTTAATCATACTTTATGCAGCCCACTGATATCATACCCTTTAAGACCAGAAATGAGCCCAAAATCGAAGCGACAAATATCGGAGAACAGGAAACTAACTTCATACTGAACCCCTTTGAACTTATTTAAATTAAATGTTTAAAGTAAATGACTATTCAAATTTGGTTGGAATAATTGACATTGTGCACTGTTTTTATCTGGTAAGCCTAACGTATTTCTTTCCAAGATCCAAAAAATTTGTAAAACTATTGCAAATGTAAAAAATATTTCTTTGAGTGTTTGTACGACATGGGTTCGCTTTAGGAATCAAGAATGTAGGGAGAGTCATAGATCTTAGGTTTCACTGGTCTAAAGAGAGAGGCTTTATGGGCTGAATCCCTATGGATGTACACAGTAATGTTCCCTGTTAATGATTGCTATTAAATTTTTATAAGCCTTAGGTTTAAAATTTAACATAAAATACATTAATAAAATATAAAACTGTGCTTAAAATTTACCTTCACCAATATTTAGCTCCATCTCTTCCAAATAAATTCACCCTTTGGCAATCTCTTTACTGCACAATCATCGGTACCACACCGCAATGCATGCTTCGTTTAAGCTTAAAATGACTTATATTCAAGTATTCATTCCAGGGGCAATGCTCAACTCGTTTTTATTTTTACTTATTATAAAATATTTCCTTCACTTATGTATTTAATTGCATTGAATGTTCCAGTTCTTTCCCGGCAGTGCACAGAACACTTTCCTACTTTTGCGATATCTAAGTCCTCCAACACACCATCTTAGACTTGGTCCTCGAATATATTGGACACAAGAGACGACCCTTGGACTGCAGTGCGAGAAAACTAAAGGCCCTCCATCTGCGCCTGTCCGCAAAACTCTCACCATTGGATTGGGAGTATATTGATCGTGCTACTGCTGCCACGGGAGATATATATCTCAAGAAGGACACAGAGAAACAAAAAATAAGTTTGAAGAACCTTAACTTTGCACCTGCACCTAGATAGATCCCATTCAGTGAAATAGGAGGAGCGGAGGAAGCGGTCAAACAGTGTCAGGAGAGTTGACAGAGGAGATTAAAATCGAAATTTCGTTGCAAATTAAATTGGTCGTTTCGCATAAATCCGACCTCTTCTTCAGAAATAAATAGAATGCCTTCCGCACCCTGCAGATGGATGCAAAAGTCACCATCCAGCTGATAAACAAGGAAACAACGCCACCGTTCTAATGAAGACAGAAGATTATCACCGAAAATACAGTTTTCATTGCCCACAACTGAAACTTTGTTGAAAAAACAATAGAGGTACCTTGGATTGGGAGAACAGCTTTACTCGGCAGCCGCAAAGCATTGTATTACTTTGTACACAATTTTATGGGACAGACAGAAATTACTTTCCAACTCGTACGGTTATTTAGACCGAGTAAAAGAGGAGGTCAATGAGAACCGCAAATATTGCAACAATTTGAACCAGTTTCTAGAAAGAAGCCAAAAAAACTATATGCCTTATGCCAAACCTACCAAAAGGCAATTAGCCGAAATTTCTCGAAGAAAGGCAAGTAACCCAATGATGCTGCAGGAAATGCAGGAAACCTGAGTGCCGAAGATCTCGTCTTCGTGCCGACTTGGCTGGAAGGCCAAGTCGGCACGAAGATCATCACCAGGGAGTTGCCAAGGAACCCGCCGTCTTCCTCAGTGGCCGACCGGCCACTTCACCACCACAATCAAAGCTGCCATGGGGGCCATGGTGATTCCGAGGAAGGAATTACTTCCTCGGCGGTCCGCGGTCTAATTGCGCGTTGGAACAGAATCCACCGGATATGGTGAAGATGATTGAAGGCAGATCGTCAGTCGACACTCTCCTGTGGAAAGGAAAAGATACCCCGTGCGCAATGCGTTGCTTCAGCCTTTGGAAGACTCGCAGGGAATGAAGAAGTTCCCAATTTCTCAATTCAAAAACTTCCAAATGCGGCGGTTACGTACCTGCCGAGTTTCTTCGATGGCTGCATCGGCGTCTCATGATTCCCGGCCGCTTGAAAAAGGGCGAGGATCGTATGTCTGCCGAGGATGGAGAGAGTGGGGATGAAACCCGGAGACTTCCGACCCATTTCCCTGCTCCATGAATTCGATAAGATATTCGAACGACTACTGCAGAAGACAATCTGAGAGTTCATCCAGGAGATTGACATCCTTTCGGACGGAAATAGAATTCTATCACCAGAAAAGAACCACATATTTCATTACGGACGCCTTCAAAAGGGATAGGATGATTGCCAACGATTTCTTCGACTTTCGCCAAGGCGATGAGCGCAAGGCGCTAGGGATCCCCTAGAAATCCTTCTTCTTAATAATTCAAATAAATTCTAAGACAACGCAGTGGACTCGGCATTGCAATAATCCGATGGTTTGCAGACATTCAAGTCCGACTGTCCCATTTCCATCCTGGGCAAACATAACTCCCTCCTGGCGGAGATGAGGCCAAATCATCTTTAGGTAGGGAGACAGTTAAAAACTAAATAAATCCTAAAAAATGAACGTCACGGCAAAAAAGGAGGAAACTTCCCGCCTTAGAAGCCTTGATGACTGAGACGGTGAATAAGGATGGTCCCTCAAAGGACCGTTGAAATCTGATGCTGGAAAAAGACCAAAAAACCGGAACCGAGGGTTTTATAAAGAAAAGATAGAGTCAAATCCTCTGATACTTCATGTTACGCTCCCAGATGGTCCTTATCCCTCTCATGCAAGTTCGGGACTGAAAAAGTACCACAAACATCCCTTATTTTTATCCCTATTATCATTATCTAAACCTATTCTCTATCCAATTCTGGACCCTGATTTATGTACGCATGTAAAATTTGAGTCCACACTACGTGATACTTCAAAATAATACCCCTTGCTTTACATGCCCTCATTTCGTTAATGCTATTGCGCCGAACGTTATCTTTCCATTTTTATCATTACATAAGTGTATCTTTTATAAATTTTATCTCTGTTTCTCCTCACGTCTTCAATTTCCTGTCATATGTATTAAAAAGGTTCCTGTCTCTCTTATAATAGGTGGTATTTCCTTTTACACCTCCGAAACATCTAGCTAAACCCAGTGTGTACTGCTCCGGTAGTTTCTGGATATAATTGCATTTCCCTTGTCACGACCACGTATCCTTATTCTTACTGCTTTCACCCAGTGGTTTACTCTTTGATACCTCTAATTTTCTCCCCAGAGACATGATCATATTCTTAAATTTCCTTTTCTCCCATATCCTCCTAATTATCACTTCATGGAGAGTGACGTGCGGCTTTCCGTGTTATTTTGCAGCTAGTGCTCATTTTATCTTTTCCGCAGCTTTCGTTAAAGAGAGAGTTTCGAAAATCGAGTTCAGAGCGTTACTTTTAAGCAACGTTCTCAAATCAATATTCCCGGAAAAGTTTTATTGAGTAATTATCTGTACATGATTCTCTTCAAGTAAACTTTTTCATAACAATTCAAAGCAAATTTTCTTTATTTTAAATCAATAATTTAATGCAATACGCAATTGAAAAAATCAAACTTTAACCAACATTTTGGATCCTATAGCATATTGAAATCATGTTGATAATGTTTTATCTTATTCTGATGGAAGATAGATGGATGTCTGGCTGAGTATGCTCAAGAAGTAAATCGGGAGCGAATTCCCACTCGCTTGCTACGAGGCGAATGTGGTTAAACTTGCGCAAATGACAGAATCTTTTCTTCTCCACCATCACTTATGCTTAACCACTATGTTAGGAAAAGAAGGACTGTGGCGGTCCTAAGGGGAGCCTTAAGGGTACGATAGATTTTGCTGGAAAGGTAGAATGGACCCAGATGATGCGAACGCAAAACCCGGAATCGATGGATACGAGGAGAAGACTCGGATCAGCGCAGGTGGGAGGGAAGGCCTCCCCCGGACGAGCAGCCTCCGGCCGCCTTCCTCCAGTCGTCGGGCTCCCCGGGGTGCACTTAGTCGCCATCTCAGGGCCTCCCTCAGGCATCATTAGGGGGAGGCCCTTGGCACATGGCGCACCACTCTCGGTCCACAAGTGAGCCATTTCGCGGAGATGTGGCCTCGGGCTGGGACAAGCTCCAGCATAAACGCATTATACAATAGATGAACAACGACCGCTTATAAGGAAGACTTCTCCGGAGGAAAGTGAACACAAAATCCTATTCTAATGAATAATGATTTTAAAGTGAACGGCTCGTTGCAGGGAGAGGATAATGCAATTTTCGTTAAGTATTATGGTAATGTGAGAGAACTATTAGAAATAATTCTCCCGCTCTTATGGTTCCTGACTAATAGCGAACATTTTCTAATAAACGTTTTTCATAAAAATTCATAATACGTAATAGTTATAATCCAAATATCAAATGATTTATTGCGGCATTTATGGAGGAAAATCTAACACGAAATGAATGATTCACGCGCACCAATATTCCATAATTGTCCAACATTGCAACACGTTAAACTTTATACCAATCTGCTCTGCATGCTCCACGGGGAAAAAAATTTCAAGAGATGAGTTAAACGGCTGAGTTTTAGGCACGTAATAATGGAGAATTCAAAAAAGAAAACTTTTTAACATTACAAAGTAATAACTTACAAAATTTCCTCAAACAATCAGCGGTAAAAAACTGTTATCTCGCACGCTATCAAACCTTTTCCGGAATGATATCAAGCACCTTCCCTCAAAGATTTCACAAAAGAGAAGATTTAATGACGGAGTTGGATTTAATTAGTTTTCTCTGAAGTTCATCGGGGAATTAAGAATGAATGAACCGGAATTACCATGGACGATCTCGTTTTTTTCATTTCGAAGTTCACTACTTTACTGCTTTTACCTGATTTCAAAGTCTCATTAATACATCTTTTATTGTCGTGTTTCATTTACAGAACAACAAAGATGGTCATATTTCATAGGCAATAAATGTTCAAAGATAAGTCAGAAAGAAAATCGCATAAAAAGACTTGAGGGAAGAAAAAAAAAGGAAATCACTCCCATCTCATTAATTACATGTGAACAACTGCATTCCGCACGGTAAATATCCACAAAGAATTCCTCTGAAGTGAATTCACAAACAGGGAAATAATGTTTTACTTTGTTGCTAGATTTTTCAGTAAAATTGAAGGAGTAACCGGTTTGCACTTAAAAAGTTTCAGGCATAATGAATTACTATTTGACAAATGCATTATTTCATCGAAACATTCTAATATAATGAAATTTAATATTAAGCAATAGTAACATATATTATTTAAAAAATAGATCATAATAATTCCCATTTATTTTTAAGTAAAATGGCTGATGTATCATGAATGGATAACAAATACAACAATTGAGACAATAGAACGTAGATTGGGTCTTTTTCAGAAGTGGTTGTGACGACGACTGGAGGAGTTAGTTAGGCAGAGAAGAGTTGTAAGGCTGAGGTTTTCAATAAGGTGTGCGGAGATAGGACTTTACGGGAGGAAATCCAAAGAAAGCGGAGAAAGTGCGTTGAGGAAATACTTTAATTCAGTAATACAAACTTTAATTCCACGGTAGAAGGAAATGATGGATAAGATCGTTAGGTGAAGGAAGAGGGAGGAATTTTGAAACAGTAACAAGACAAAAGTTCAGAATAAAGGAATGGAGAAATTACGCAGGGAAAAGGCAAGAAAAGTAATTGCGAAAACGTAGAATTAAAAAGCAGCTAAGAACTGTCCAAAATGTACGTATCATCAAATAAATAGAATACCTAGAAAGTAATGCCATTCATGGTGTTAATAATCGAGGCGGGTTATGTACAAAATAAAAACATATGAATGAAAATTTAGTAAAAAAAATAAATAATAAATACATACACGCACTCATGGAGGAAATGTCGAGCAATCACTACACGTTGTACACATAAATGAAACATTTGGAAGATGGGTACAGATTAAAAGGATACCCGCATTACAATCTATGTTTAAATTTCAGCTGTCGAGTCTCATTACTTGTCCGACCAAGGAGACACAGCCGTTGATCCGTTAAAATATACTATATACTAATATAATGTTTTGCCTCTTTTTACTCATGCACATTCTCATCTCACGAGGATAAAATTTTGACCTTGTATATAATGTTTTCATCTTTCTGTAGATACGTGCCGCCAGGAGGTATTTTCCAAAATATATCTCTCTCGGTTGTCCTCAGTAATAAACATAAAAAAGTATTATATTTTCGCAGAAACAAGGAAAACGGTACACTTTTTGAGATATTTTTAAGACGATATTTAAAAATGGGTTCAAAGTAGTGAGGCTCACTCCCATGCTATTTCAACTGCAGCTAAGAAAATAGGACACCGTGTAGGACGACAATTTAGTCGTAGCAAAAACTTCCCTGGCCTAGTCATTATCTCGAATGAATGAAAAAAATGGAAAAACAAAGGAATTCCATACATTAATGTTGATTCACGTTTCAGGATAAAAATATACTTCGATTCGGGTTTTTCTGCATACATCATGTCTCACTTTCACAAAAATGCATGCGACTTTCTTGTTTGAAAGGTTACATTCTTTGAGGTCTAGCCAATACTGATGCAATCTGACGGCCATGACGCGGACCATAGCACCATCCACTAGCGGTGCAAGTTGCCTGACCTCCAATGAGCCGTCTGTGCTTGGCGGATCGTCGAGCTGTGCGTATCGTGCCAGTTATATTAGCTCTGTCGTTCTTATTTTTGCTGTTCGTCAAAAATGGAAATTGATGAAAGTACGGAGCAACGAATCATCATCAGGTTTTTGGTGATGTGCGGTAAAGGTTATCGATAAATTACTGAAATGTTGACAGCTGTTTACGGTGATAATGCTCTGAAGGAAACTTTCGTATTCAATAGGATTAAGCGTTTTCAAGATGGCCGACAATACGACACGAATGATGCAAGGCCGGGACGACCTTCAACCACCTGTGTTGACGACAACATTGATCGTGTGCGGTCCCTTATCCTTACCGATCGTCGAACAACAATCCGAATGTTAGCTGATGAAGTGAAGTTTGGAAAATCCACAGTGCACACTATTTTAGCCAAACATGAAGTATAGATCCGTCACCATGATAATGCACCTGCATATTCAGCATTGATTGTTTGCAAGTTTCCTGCAAAAAATTCAATCACCTTGGTCCTTGATCATCCTCCTTATTCGCCAGATCACGCCCCCAGCGACTTTTTCCGATTCCCAAAATACAAAAATGAGATGAGGGGATATTACTGGGAAGATGTGGACACAATAAAGCAAGAAACGACGAGAAAACTAAAAAATCCTAACCACCCAAGACTTCCAAGGGTGCTTTAAAGAGTTGAAAAGAAGATGGAATAAGTGCATAGTAACGAATGAGAGTACTTTGAAAGGGGAAAAAATAGAGACTTAATTTTGCAAAATAAAGTTTTTATAGCCACAGTTCGCGTATATATTTGACAGACCTCGTACTTCCACATTCATTTCATTATATATATAGTGCGGTTCCGTCGTCTCCTACGCACAACCCATTGATGGCTGTTCACCTCGGCTTACAGTATTATAAATCGACATCGTCCTTCTTTCGCCCATTCCTGGGGGTTCTCCCGTGGGAATTAACTGGATCCCGGGACTCGTTCGATCCACATGTCGTGCCTTACATGTTCGGTCTCCGAAGCAACACCATGAGCTTTCATCAGCCATTGTTAAGAAGATCAGAGCACAACTTCCATCGGGTGTCGCCTCATCCAATGACACCAGCGTCGTCGAAACTCGCACCGCACCACCTTGGGATACCTCTCCACGCACCATAAAATTTGTCGGCCCTGGTGATGGCGGGTTAATGTCCTCTTCCGCTACCCCAAGGGTCGTGGGTTCGATTTCGGTAAAAGCCAAAAAGTTCTGTTTTCGAACTAATGCTTATTAAAGAAAAAATAAAAATAAAACTAACACTTCCATCCAAAATGGCGCCCGCAGTGTTACCTAAATATTCGCTATCAAGTTTCATCGACGCTCAAATTTTGCCGTGTGGTTCTCTTTTGACGGCAGAGAGGAAGGGAAGGGTTTCCTGCCGGACGGCAGGGAGTTCAAATTAGAGTGGAAGGGATTAGGGCCCCCCCTTGGGACCCGACTCCCTTCCGTCGAACCAGCGAGACGAATAGAGGAATTAAACACCCACTCCGGGAACGGAGATTAATGCAAGGAAAGTGTATTAGGTCGTATTCCTCTCTCGAAGTAGGGAGAGAGGCGGAGACTATTGGTACAATAAAGACGCTCCCTTGCCCTCCCGGTCCTCCCCATTCCTTCCGGAATACGAACCCTGTGATCGAGTCGTCGCTCGCAGTACTAATAACCCCTATCTCTATCCTCCCCTCTTGCAAGGGCACTCGGGCTGTGTTCAACGTTCGAGGCGCGAGCACTCATTCGACTCACGTCCACCCCGAGGAAGTTTGCATGGGTACCAGGGGTGGCGCAGAAGAGGGTGAGACACAAGGGACACATCCCACCGGTGGTGGGAGTTAATAAATGGGGGCGGTAAAGGGATGGAGGAGCGGGAGAGGATGCGGCGCGCGTCAAAAGACTATTAGCGGAACAAGGCATTTCGCGACGAATTTCCGACCCCGTGGGCCTCGATGCATTACTTCCCTTTTGAAGAGGCAACATTCAAGTAAGTGCGCACACTTAATGTACTTGCCTGGGAAGGAATTTCGGAGTGATTCACGACGATACCTGGAAATAAAACTCTTGTGCGGGAAGAGAAAAATTTAACGTGGTTCTTTTTCGCATGTGCTCTTCATCACTATCAAAATGACCAGGCGTCATTTTACCACGAATAGAATGGAGTTTTCAGAAGGTTCAAAACAATTATTATGCATTGTATGGAACGACTAGTAAACGGGCAAAATGCTCATATTATCGCTTTACCAATGCCCATGAAGAAAATCCAAATACATGATAATTTATGGATTAATTTATTATACAAATAATAAATTATTATTATAAAATAGGGAACACGAGGTTATTGAGCCAAAAAGAGGCAATTATCAAAGGTATAGCATTTAACATTCAGTAGTGTCTAATTAATATGCCCATGAAATGAGAGGGGAGTTGGTGTGGAACAAAAGAAAGGGCAGGGCTGGGATACATGGATAAGGGTTTATGTCAAATGAAGATCAATATCATGAATACATTGGAGAGGGTGTGGTGACGTAGACGGAAGAGAGGGTGCGGGTATGGGGAGAACAGAGGATATTAGGAGTGGTGATGGGTTTGACGGAGCAATATTATTGAACAGTTTGTTTTTCTTTCCTCTCACTTATGAAACATAAAAGTACTTTCCTCAGAGAATTTAATTGTCTCATAACATCCATAAAAGAAAATTACGAGTAATGCATTTTCATTTTTTAAATAAATACCTTTTATATGAAGTATTATCCTTACCAAATGCAAAGTTATTTTGAAACAGTCAAAATTTTTACAAGGTAAACAAAAAAATCCGGATAAACTCTGTCGATTTTCATCGAATAATGATTTAAAAATTTCTCATTAGTATTAGCACGTATCTAGAAACCAACCACAGTAAATCTTGTTTTTTGTATATAGCTCTAAACAACAGTATTTTCTTTCAATTAATGCAGTCATTTTTTAGCATGAGATCTTATAATACCTTTGCGAAAATATTTCTACTGCATCAGTATCTTTTTACGAATTTATATCCATATCTACCTTGTTTATAAAATTTCTCAAGGAGGAGAGGGACAGAACTCTCAGTTCTGTCCCTCTCCTCCTTGATAAAGGTGGCAACGACCACCGAAAATTCGAAAAATAGTGAGTCTCTTTTTTTGTGTGTTTCTGTGTTTTTGTCTGTGTCCACTAGTGCTAAGTGTTATAAATTATATATATATATATATATATATATATATACAACATAACACAAATAGAAAAGAATAGACACATATAAAAGAACACTTACACGGTAAATTGTTCGAGCTTTCGGCCCTCTCAGGGGCCTTCTTCAAGAGAGACTGAGACTCACTTAGCAGTCTCTCTTGAAGAAGGCCCCTGAGAGGGCCGAAAGCTCGAACAATTTACCGTGTAATGTTCTTTTATATAAGTCTATTCTTTTCTATTTGTGTTATGTTGTGTCAGCCCATTATTGTGCCGCTCGTATGAGTTTTTCCGGACAATCGTGGTATATATATATATATATATATATATATATATATATATATATATATATATATATATATATATATATATATATATATATATATATATATATATATATCCCTCCCCGGACTACAACTTTGACGTGGTGGAAGGGCTTGTGCGTTCCGATGACCCCTAGAGCTGTGCTGGCGGGAGTAATAATAATTGCTCCTGGTAGGGTCATCCATGCCAGAGAGGTCGAAGGTTAGGAGCCAGACGAAAGGTAGTCCACGCAGCGTCTGTTCCTCAGTGAGGCGGCTGCAATCGCGTCTGACCCCAGTGGGGCGGCCAGTAAGTGAGGGTGTCACGTTAAAAACACCATTGAGTAAGGCAACGGGAAACCACCTCAATTATCATTCCCAAGAAAAATATGATGGACTATACAGATATTTTCAGTCCTGGCAACTACGGGGCTCGGCCCAATTGGCCGTGTGTCGTGCCCAGCAGCGGGGGAGGCAAGGCTTCCGCGGTCGTCATCCCACGAAACCCTTGCAAGGGAAAACCAGCAGCAGCAGGACAGAAGACGCAGGAGAAGAAGACCACATTAGTTAGAATAGGAACGTGGAATGTTAGGACAATGATGAGGACAGGGAAATTGGAGAATGTTAAGCGAGAGATGGAAAGGGGAAATATAAATATTTTAGGTCTATGCGAGGTGAGATGGAAAGTTAGCGGGGATTACTGGAGTGATAAGTATAGAATAATATACAGCGGTGGGGACGAGAGCCAACGAGGAGTTGCCATAGCATTAAATGAAGAAGTAGGAAGAAGCGTACTCAACATAGAGCAGGTAACGGATAGAATACTACTAGTAGAGATAAAAACAGAACCGACGAACTTAGTTATTATTCAGGTATACATGCCACCGAGCAACCATAAAGAAGAAGAAGTCGATAGGATATACGATCAGTTAGAGGACGTAATCGCGTGTGTTCCTGCAGGGAAACATTTGATATTGATGGGGGATTGGAATGCGACGCAAGGCGAAGGAAGAGATGGTGACGAGGTCGGGAACTACGGTTTAGGCACGAGGAATGACCGCGGGGAGAATGCAGCTGAGTTCTGCAGGAGACAGGGGTTAGTCATCACCAACACTTGGTTTGGACACCACAAAAGACGCAGGTTTACATGGAAAATGCCAGGTGACTCAGAAAGGTATCAGCTAGATTATATCCTGGTTAGATACAGGTTTAGGAACAGTGTGATAAATTCGCACAGCTTCCCCGGAGCGGATGCGGACTCTGACCACAATTTAGTTGTTATGAAATGTAGAGTCCGTTTCAAAAAGATAAGGCAGGGGCGGCGAGTTAGAAAATGGAATGTAGAAGCATTAAATGGGTTGAAAAGGAAGGAATACAAACAGGCGGTAGAGAAAATCATGGAGGATGGTAAAGAGCTAAGTACCATTGAAGAAATATGGGAAATGATCAAGAAAGGGTTGTCTAAAGCCGCAAAAGACACTATTGGAACCGTTGACGCTAAAAGGACTAGGAAACCATGGATCACGGATGAGATGGTTACAAAGATGGATGAGCGGCGAAAATGGAAGAATGTTAATACAGAATCAGGCAAAATTAAGTACAAAGAATTTAACAATAAGTTGAGGCGGGCAACAATTAAAGCAAAAGAAGCATGGTGGAAGACGCAGTGCGAGGATATGGAAAGTCTGCCGAGGAAGGGTGAAATCGGTGCGCGTTACAGCAAAGTTAAATCGTTATCGGGAAGTAAGAAAGGAAGAGCGATGCTAACAGTTAGAGATAAGGCGGGTAAGGTAATGGTTGACACGCGAAAAATCCAAGAGAGATGGAAGGAGTATATAGAAGAACTGTATCGTAAGAGCTCAGACCAACAAAGTTAGACATTGAAAAAGAAAATGACGTAGAGGAAGACAGCTTAGGTCCAGGCATACTAGACAATGAGATAGAAAGGGCATTGAGGGAGATGAAACTAAATAAGGCCGTGGGGGTGGATAACATTCCCATGGAACTTTTAAAATGCATAGGAAAATGTGGGAGGAAGAGGCTATATGGGCTGATCCGTAATATATATGAGGAGGAAATCTGGCCGGAAGACTTTGTGAGATCAGTTTTAGTTTCTATTCAAAAAAAGGTAAAGGCCACATCATGTGAGGACTATAGGACAATAAGTTTGATATCTCACGCAGCTAAAGTTGTTCTTAGGATAATTAAAAAAAGGATTGAGAGTAGGTCAAATGATTACTTAGGGGATGACCAGTTTGGGTTTAGGAAGGGGAGAGGTACGCGTGATGCCATTGCAGTAATGAGATTATTAATCGAGAGCAATATTGAACACAACCAGGAGGTATTTGCCTGGTTCGTAGATTTCGAAAAAGCGTTTGATAGAGTGAATTGGGAAAAACTAATGAGTATATTGCAGAAAATAGGAAAAGATTGGAGGGAAAGGAGGCTAATCCGCAACCTGTACATTTCTCAGACTGCTCAGGTGCGAGTGGGGAACGGGGAGTCCGGTTGGGCAGTGTTAGGAAGAGGTGTAAGGCAGGGTTGCCCTTTGTCACCGTTGCTGTTCAACCTGTATGCAGAGGAAATAATTAAAGAGGCATGGGAAGAACTGGAGGTAGGAATGAAAGTGGGCGGGGAATTCGTTAAATCAGTTAGGTTTGCTGATGACCAAGCTTTAATTTGTCAGTCAGTTAAGGGGCTGCAAGCTTTGCTTAGTGAATTGGAAATTCATTGCGACAGGTATGGGACGAGAATCAATATTAATAAAACAAAGGTTATGCGATTTTCTAGAAAGAAAAAAGTTAAGCTTAACATTAAAGTAGGAGGGCAAAAACTAGTCAGGTAGAACAGTGTACGTATCTCGGTAGTGTTTTGGACCAACACGGTCAAAGTAGTAGGGAGTAAGGAGAAGAATTGCGCTAGGCAAAGAGGCTTTCAAAAGGAGGAGGAAGTTGATGACAGGGACATTGAGTAAGAATGTTAAGAAAAGGCTCGTAAAAACTTTGATATGGAGCGTAGCTATGTACGGTGCGGAAACGTGGTCATTGAAGCAGGAGGATAGACGTAGACTGGAGGCTTTTGAAATGTGGGTGTGGAGAAGAATCGAGAAGGTGAAATGGACAGAGAAGAAAGCAAATGAGGAAGTACTTGGTATGGTGGGCGAAGAGAGGGGTTTGTTGGGAGCATTCCTATGGAGGCAGGAAAAGTTGATGAAGGGGGTATTGACCGGCAGTGGGATGTTAAAGACTGTGACAGAGGGTAGGATGTTGGGCAAAAGAGGAAAGGGAAAGAACAGGATAGGGATGTTTAAGAGATGAAGAGGGACCTGATATAGAGTAGGATGATGGATTTTGTGTTTTTTTAGGAGTAATAAAATATTTGTTTGGTAGTTGTGTCCATCCAAAAACCTACTTTAACCGGTAGATTACCTTAAAAAAAAAAATATATATATATATATATATATATATATATATATGTTTATATATGTGCATATATATATATATATATATATATATATATATATATATATATATATGTTTATCATCAGTATTTCAATCATAGCATTGGTTTACTGCAGCCGCCCTTTCTACTCTATCCAATGTCAATCCCCTCGATCATTGATACCTTCTATGTTTTACGCCCTTATTAATTTGTCCAATGTATATGCCTCTTGGTCTTCTCGTGGAATCTTCCGTGGATGAAGGGGGTATTGACCGGCAGTGGGATGTTAAAGACTGTGATAGAGGGTAGGATGTCGGGCAAAAGAGGAAAGGGAAGGAACATGATAGGGATGTTGGACGGGATGAAGGGAGGAAGAAAGTACTCAGAGATGAAGAGGGACCTGATATAGAGTAGGATGATGGATTTTTTTGTTTTGTTAGGAATAATAAAATGTTTGTTTGGTAGTTGTGTCCATCCAAAAACCTACCTTAACCGACCGGTAGATTACCTTAAAAAATATATATATATATATATATATATATATATATATATATATATTATTAGGTAATCTACCGGTTAAGGTAAGTTTTTGGATGGACACAGCTACTAAATAAATATTTTGTGATTCCTAAAAAAAGATGAAATCCAGTATCCTACTCTACATCAGACCCCTCTTCATCTCTGAGTACTTTCTTCCTCCCTTCATCCCGTCCAACATCCCTATCCTGTTCCTTCCCTTTCCTCTTTTGCCCGACATCCTACCCTCTATCACAGTCTTTAACATCCCACTGCCGGTCAATACCCCCTTCATCAACTTTTCCTGCCTCCATAGGATTGCTCCCAACAAACCCCTCTCTTCGCCCACCATACCAAGTACTTCCTCATTTGCTTTCTTCTCTGTCCATTTCACCTTCTCGATTCTTCTCTTAACCCACATTTCAAAAGCCTCCAGTCTACGTCTATCCTCCTGCTTCAATGACCACGTTTCCGCACCGTACATAGCTACGCTCCATATCAAAGTTTTCTGGAGTCTTTTCTTAATATCCTTACTCAACGTCCCTCGCATCAACTCCTTCCTGTTAGTGAAATCCTCTCTGCCAAGTGCAATTTTTCTCCTTACGTCCCTACTACTTTGACCGAATTTGTCCAAAACACTTCCGAGATAAGTAAACTGCTCTAGTTTTTGCCCTCCCATTTTAATGTTTAGCCTTTATGTATATGTATATATATATATGTGTGTATGTATGTATGTAAGCATATAAAAAACTTGGAAAGTAACATGTCTTCGGAAGAAACACGTTTCCTCGGAAGAAACACGCTTTCTCGGAAGAAAAAGTAGTAATGAGGAAGACGGGGCTAAATTCCGTGAAAATTATTAAGAAGGAACGCGTTAGTGTTCTTTAATGTGTTTTTATATTGTTTGTTGCCGTCCAAGTTTTTTATTCAACACTTCTGTGTTACCTCGACGAAATCATCTATGTATGTCTGTGTGTATATATATATATATATATATATATATATATATATATATATTTATATTTATATCCTTCTACCTTTTGTGCGATTATTTTAATCTACCGTACTTAACTAACTTTTCCCACTAGCGATTTTCAAAACAGACGACTGGTGTCAAAATTATGAGTGTGAACCACCGAAAACCTGCCAGTTGGTGAACAAATATTCATTCACATAAATATGGACGTAAGAAAAAAGGATAGGAACACATATAAAGACGAATTCAGGAGAGGTGGAGATGGCGGAATCGAGCAGATCACAAGCGTAGAAATATTTCTTTGGCTTAGACTTGAACGACAATTCTTTGGGCGGATGCTTGAACCACTTGAGCTATTGAAGACACTTAGCTTATTTAGAAATCTGAGGGGGATTAATGCAAGCACATGCTCCGAAACTTGGTCTGAAGATTGCGTTAGAGAGCTGTTTCACCCACCAAAGGAGAAATGGACGAGGACTCACGAGATAAGAATGGTAGGGAAAGCAATCATACAATATCATAAAGGATAATAAAATGTGATGTAATTATTGATTGATTACTTGAAATTTACGCTATATATGAATGTAGGTATGTATGTTTATACACGCATTTATAATGAGTAGGCTGATTTTTCATCATCAAATTTACAAAATTCATTGTTTCCGCTTGATCACAATTCTGAACTCGGCAAGTTTTACAACTATGACGTAGGTAGGGGCAATATTCCACATGAAAGAATAATGTTGCTCATAGTTTTTATGAGTTTCGCATATTATTATGTCATACAATAGGGCGGTTAATTCATGATAGCATTCGATGATTTATAATCAGCCGTATACTCAATATAAATCCTCATTGACACATCAGACGTTCACTCAAATGGAGCGTCAATATACATCACATTACAATTTGCCTTGCGAGGCACCCTTTCTTCCTATTGGAGCCTAAATCGGATGAAAACGTCGGACATTGATATCTAGCCATTTCATGTTCATCAAAGCGGTATTTTCTTGGTATAAATGATGTCCCGAAGCCCGAGTCTACATTAAATCTGCATATACATATCGGAGTCCCGACATTATCTCACATTGGACTGGAGAAAATCGTTGCGGAATCCGTCTCTTTTCATTAATGAGTAAATTGCTGTTTGTGTAAAGTAAAACAAGAGAAAACAGCAAAGGATGAAACGAGCACTCTAATGTGTTAAGCTCAATATACTGATCAACCTTTTGCGAAAAAGGGAACAAAAAATTATTGATAACTGAACTGTGTACGCATAACACTTTTGTTGAAAAATGCAATATCAGGTTCATATTTTGCTTCCCCCAAAATGAAAGTCTCCTGTGCATCGCTAGTAATTTCTCTAAAATTCAGAATAATGTGCCAATTCCAATAGGGGAACAATATGCCAAACTAAAACGACTGACATTCATGTAAATGGCAAGGCAATGACTGGCGTGCTCGTGTCATTCTCCCGCACGCAGTCCCGCATTCCTCCTGACCACCGGGGGGAATGGGGATGAGGGGAAGGGGTGGGGGGTGACCAGGGAAGGGGATGCGGCAAAGGCACGCCGATCAGCCCCTTAATCGCTCTGACATGACTGCCTAGTGAGTGGCGTTCGGCTGAGAGACAACTGACGAACGACACACGCTGAAATCGCATCAAGTAAGCATCACGGCATGGCCTATCGCGGTCAATGATTTAAAGGGGAAAAATCGCCGGTATTCCATGCGAAAGCATTAACACTGAGCGGTGCGTGTGATCGAGAAAGCACCATGAATAATCACCACGTACTTCCTCCGAGGTGGGACCGTGACGAATCGCCTCATTCCGGAGACCATCAAAGAGAGCCGAAATATATCTTCGAAGCATAAAATGAAAAGGAAAAAGATGCTAAGACAGATAGAGAGACGAAAGAGAGAGAGAGAAAGAGAGAGAGGAGAGAGAGAGAGATGTGTTCATAAAGGCTTCGGAGCGAATACTAATGAAGAGGATTTCGTGATGCAGAGCGATATTAGTGGCTTATAGACCAACAGTCATGCTGGGACCCCTTTATAGTGTCAGGGAGGTAAAAGAAAGGAATTGAGAAATCATCCATTAGAAACAAAATAGTTGCGTTTATTTGTAACATTAAATGATAAGGGAACATGTTGTTAGATCTTGAAAGATTCGATAGAAGGTAATTCGTGAAACATTGAAGAATATGCAAGGGGAATAAAACACATGTGGATGTAGGTAAAAAAGATGGCATACATAGGCCAATCGAATAATAGGGAAATGACGAAGGAGAGGGGGTGATTACTAAGTAAATCAAATATCTTCACTTCCCAAATGAGCAGTCAAGTTGATATAAATATATACATATACATACCTACATATATATATATATATATATATATATATATATATATATATATATATATATATATAGTATATATATATATAACGACTGTACGGAAAAACTCACACGAGCGGAACAATAATTGGCTGACACAATATAACACAAATAGAATAGAATAGCAACATTTAAAAGGACACTCACACGGATAATAGTTCGAGCTTTCGGCCCTCTCAGAGGCCTTCTTCAAGAGACTGTCAAGTCTCTCTTGAAGAAGGCCTCTGAGAGGGCCGAAAGCTCGAACAATTATCCGTGTGAGTGTCCTTTTAAATGTTGCTATTCTATTCTATTTGTGTTATATTGTGTCACCCCATTATATATATATATATATATATATGTATGTTTGTGTGTGTGTGTGTGTGTGTGTGTGTGTGGTTATGGGTCGTGGTAGTCAAGGGGGTAGAGCGTTGGACTACTGACCGGAGGGTCCCCGATTCGATTCCCGGGTAAGGCAATCATGCAAAAAATAATATATATATATACATAAACACACAAATATATATAATGTACTAGTACTAATAATATATAATTATGTGTATACACAATATATATAATGTAGTAGTCATATATATAATCTAATGCACAGGGTGCGTTGCGAAAGTAATGAATTTATTTAAAAAATAATTAATTGAACAGATTCGCACAGACACTCAAAATTCTTCAAAATACTGTCCTTGGGCCTCGACACATTTTTTCGAGCGGCTCTGTCATGGCCGGTACACGCCCTGGAAGGCGTCTTCGGGGGCCTCTCGCAAGGTCTTCGTCACGGCTGATTGGATCTCTTCTATGGACGAAAAACGGGTTATTTTCGGGTTTAACTTAATCCGAGGGAATATAAAGAAGTCTGCTGGGGCGACGTCAGGGCTATAGAGGGCGTAGAGCAGCGTTGGCACCAGGTGTTTGTCCAGGAACTCGCGGACTTCTAGCGCGTTGTGGTAAATACCTTGGGCACGAGCTTGGCGCACACTTTCCCTATCGCTAAATTTTCAGGAACAATGCAAAACACAACAGTAGACGACAAGTTCAGTTCATTGGCAACCATCTTGATACTAAATCGACGGCCAGGGTCCAACAGTTGTCGAACACGAAACACATTTTAGTTGGTTTTGCTGGTTGACGGCTGCCTAGAGCGTTGCTGTCCGTGAACCTCTAACCGGCAAAGTTCAGTATACGCCCAACCAACTCCAACTAGTTTGATCCCACTTCAACCAAGAGAAACAGCGCGAGAAATTTAATTGCATTAATTTCGGAACGCACCCTGTACATAAGTCTTCGAAAAGTAACGATCTACAGCGCGACATAATATATCAAAACTTTTATTTCTCATTTATATACAGAAACTCAGAGAAAGAACACACATATATCTAGTTGACGTTTCGACGGCACGGCTGTCATCATCAGATCACACAAATTCAAACAAGAAAAACTCGCCATTTGGTGAACAAATATTCATACGCATGGCTATAGATATAAGGAAAAGGGATGGGGCCACATAGAAAGAACAAACACAGGAGAGGTGGGGAATGCGGAATCGAGCATATCGTAATAGTGTAAAAAATATTTCCTTGACCGGAACTTGAACACCGGATCTTTCGACTTGCCGGGCCGATGCTTAACCACTTGAACTATCGAGGAAACAAATTACACTGAAATTTTCGGGGGGTTTATGCAACCAAGTGCCCCGATTGTTTAGGAAGGACACATCGTTAGGGGGCTTTCACCCACTAAAGGAGAAATGGGCAACAACACGAGAGGAAAAGGACAGTAGTCATAAAGGATAGAAAGAGTGAGTTCCATGGCACGCATAGCCAGAAGCCTACGAGGTCAGACACTGCATAGCCATTCCGTCGACCGAAAGAAAGAGTTAATATTTGAAGTGACTCTAGAACAATAATATACCATAATACGTTCTTGTAGTGACCCATATTATTTCTCTTGGTTCACAGTAATGGAGGTCGATCATATTACTCGATGAACAATTTTAATTTTCTTCAGAAAAAGGATGTGACAATAACATCTCGACTTTTGGAAAATTGTGTGCAGAAGATTGGGATTGTGTACAAAGAGCTGGATTTGTGCAAAGGAGGTTAATAAAACATCTACCATTTCATTGCCAGAGGGGAGCGTGAGTTTTGAATCTCCAAGCCTTCACTTAGTTCACTTCTCTGATAGCCACCAAGTAATTGGAATCCAGAAAAAGCACCGCAATTCTTGAGACAAGATGATCGAAATTCATGACAAACGCGACGTGGAGGATTAGCCAGGGTATTAAAGTCAGGGTACACAACACCTCTTTGGACGCGCAGGAGCACAGGTCCGACCTTGGCGCGAGAAAGGAGTGGGGTAAGGGGGTGTGGTTCCCGGGGTGGCTTCGGCCTTGGCTACCGGGTGAGAATGCTGAAACCGTGGGGGTCGTGTTTGGAGCGATTGAGCGCTGGTAGGAAGGGTGTGAGAATATGAAGCGGCTATAATATGCTTCCTGGTGGGAGCAGGGGGGCGATGAGAAAGCAGGAGAGTTTCTGGTGCCGACTCTTGAGGGTTAGATAGAGGGTGGTCTTTATTTTTGGGGGATTAGGGAAAAGAGTATATGCGAGGTGATCGCAATGATATCATTGGGGAAAGCAAATTGATAGCAAGTTACAGATATCCGAATACATGCTCAAACGCTGTTTTCACTGGAGACAGGCACCGTCAACAAAGCATTGGCATACAAAGGGAGACTTTCTCTTTATATTACCCCCTTACAAAACAACCCTCTATTATTGCATACTGTTTTTATCTCTTTACAGATTCATAGATTTTTTCATACGCTCTTTTGTACCATGGTAACTCGTGAAATTAATTTCCTGGAAATTATATTCGAGCGAATTCACTCTCTTGTTTAAAAACTCTCTTTCTCTTGAATTATTCACTTGTTTCTCACAAAGTAAGTTCGGTGATTTGACTCTCATCTTTTCAATTAACTAAACCAGAGAAGCGGGGCCCAATACCAACGTACCTTTATGCAAACGGTACGCAATCTACGTCCATTCGCAAAAATTTCTCATCTCCCTTCTTTTGCGGTATTTAAGTCGGGAAAAGAAAAATCCTTTAAAAATCAAATGCACTCGTTTGTGTTTTGATGTGCCATTAATTGTGAACTCCATGGCGCCTACCATCAATAGCAAACTAGTTTCGGCGCCGAGTTTCTAACAACCCTTCCTTCATTCCTTGAAAATCTTACCTCTATCGAAATACGCACATATTCCTAATTGAGCGAATGACATAAGCTGTCGGTCGTCTCCCCTAATAAACTATTACGAGTACTAAAAATATGGCCCTGGAAGGGAGAAAATACATCTACACCTTGTGACTCCACATCTACATAATACCCCGTAAGGAGGGAGGCAATACGCCTTCCCCCTGTGGCGGGGGAAGGCGTATTGAAAAATATTTTGGAGGTATTCCTGGAGGAAAACAGCTTTTCCACGGGAATGAAAGTGCTTGGGTTGAGCAGAATTATAATTCTACTCAGAATTCATTAATTCTCACCATCATTCCATAACTCAATTTCATTTAGCATACATAGAGAGGCGCTTCCTTCGTAGTTGAGAGATTGCTTCCACGCACGGTCGTCCAGTCCGTGCCCTCTTTCCAGGGCGAGAATCGTCCACCGCTATCACTTGCAAAACCTACGTGACTTCGCAATTCAAAACCAAAAAATGATTTACTCATACGCGTCCAATATTCTGTATTTGATTCATCTACCGTACAATTAAAAAAATCAAAGAAGAAAACATTTTCAACTAGTATGTAAATATTTTATGGATTGACGAAAATGTGTACGCTAGAAGTTAATTTTTATCATCTTTCCTACCCTCACAGCCAAATTATAGGACCTATGAATATATGAATCTTTCCATGGGATATTAAGAGAAACAAGAACATGGGAGTGCCAGACAACTGAAATCCTAAGGGATGGAGTATGGTGTGCGGAAGGATAAGGAGAATGTAAAGTGGTGGCTAAGAGTGTTAGAAGTGCATGCCGGTGGACTCGAATCCAAAAACGGTGCTATGCCAATGTGTTGTAGGTTATGTCGGACAAGAGACGAAAAAGAGCCATTTGCAAACTTTTAATTAATATCCTCGTGAAGTAGAGTGAGTGGATGTCAGAGTTGCGTAGTGTATGTGAGAGGTTCGATCACCCACCAGAGGACCCGCGTTTAAATATCGGTGATTCAGGAAAACACCCAGTTCTGGGCTTTTTTAGCACAAGATGCACCAGAAATGCCAGAGGAGACAGGCAGGGATAGGAATCGGTCCACTTAATGCCCTGTTGGTACGTGAAGTTTAGAGTTTGCAATTAGCCGGGCACAAGAGTTTAGGCAGAAGTAACAAAGAGAAATAAGAGAGATAAGGTGAAAGCATGGAAAATATTTAAGATCTTTCTGAAGAAACTATATGTTCCGGTTTTCAATGATGGCACTACACGCAAAATCAATCTTGTGATACGGTCCCTGAGAAAAGAAGATGCTGTGCGTGTAAATTTAAATAACAGGTACAGCAAGAATTTCAAAATAGTTCAGAAAAAAAGAGAAGGAAAAGACAATACGGAGCAAGACAATCAAGGGAAGAGCCCGACGAAATGAACACATGAGGCGGGAGGAATTTGTAAATATAAATAAAACAAAAAGGAATATATAACGTGAGGTGTTCAGAGTAGGAAAACTTCGGGATAACTATATTAAGTCAAGTAAGTCATTGAGAATATGTCATACGAAAGAGCAGCTATCGAGAGTTAGCGTGATAAAGAAAAGGTTGGAGGGTTATTCGTCCGCAAACCTTTCCATTAAAACGATAATGACGAGGTCATCCCACGAAGTAGGCCCTATCTTCACTTTAAATAGTAACAACCTAGGGGCTTGATGAATGTGGTGAATAAGTCATCGGGTTTGAGTACTAGTTGGAAACATTTTCTATGGCTAAAATTAGTGATCATTGTCTCGGAAAACCCGTGGTATACATGCTAATGTCCAAGGTAAAATGTCGATGTAGAGTCTGTAGCGATACTCCTTAATATTATCGTCAGTTCCAATTGTCACAAAACAGCAGAGACATCCGAGAACATTGCGAATTAGAGTAAAATATTTTACTCCCTTCCAGTTTCGTCCGTGGTTAATTCAGCAATTCCTCGCAATTTTGACGCACATTAGCATTCCAAACGGTGTTACGCATCCTCTACAACAAGGCGAAGAATAGCGGCTGCTAACCGCTTGTCGGCCTTGCGGGCCTCCCGTAATGAGTGAAATGCAAGGGCCGCATCCAACGTGGAGATGTGGCCCGTGGATTTGCTTGCTCCTCTCCATTCGCGTAAAAGTGTTCAACCATTATGAGATACAAATCGGCGTGCTCTAAACAATGCACAGGGTGCTCACTCCAATGCACACTCCCGCATCACCATCGTCCACACTGATGCATCCTCTTTGACGAGGAACGGCGATGCATGATGGGACCTTTCTCGTAAGAACGAAAGGAGGGTTGCTGGAGGAGAATGTTGATTCGCGCGCACACGGCTTGTGCAAGCTAGAAACGTGATCGCATCGGAGCTAACGGGAATCGTGACCACGGACAGTCCGCTGCAACCCAAGTAACATCGCTCCTTGAAACGATGCCTTCATTTCATCTTTGAAATGATGGTATTATCACAATTTTCATCAAATGAGTTTTGTACGCTCAATATTTACACTGTTTTCACAATCTAGCCTTTTTTTCTCGTCACACGATTCAATACTTCTACGAAAGGAAAAATATTAATTCATGCTTTTAAACGTTCGACCTTGCGATGAATTTTGGGATCTGAATGACCACTGTACGTGGATTTTTGCTTGCAGAATATCAGCTGTGTGAACCATGAGTTACAACAGTCACAGATTTATCATTGGGCTTTTTGCTCCCATGATTTTCAGTTTTCCATCCTTGCTGTGATTCAAATCCGGCATGATTCTGATGCTGGTGCATTTTCCTCCACTTATCTTTCATTATTCAAGGATTATAAAGCTTCATATAAAAAAATGATGACTTTTCCACTTTTTTACTTGCTACTACGCAAGGAATCACGGAATCGATGCATTAATAGATGGCACTAGTTGCAAGTATAATGTCGCCGATCAAAACTTGCATTTCCACATTCAGACCTCAACACATTATATCATTAGATTAAGTTATCATAGGTTGAAAACACAAATGTGATGCTCTGGGAAATCTTTGCCAAATGGCTAAGCATTAGATGAAATATTTTTATCAATTTAATATGCCTAAGTACACCTTTAACCAGTGAAAAAAGGAGGCTGTGTTATCTCGAAAGAGTGAACCATATCGTTACTCCAAAATTTTCTGAGCTTATTTAATCCTCACTTGGTTGAAATAACCAAGATTATAACCAAGGGGCATAGGAAGGAATAAGTTTACGTCCCTGGAAGAAATTTTATATTTTTGAAACCTGCGGCCGCATCGAGATTAATTTCATCGATTTGACCAAATGAGGGCTACGTGTATCAATCGAGTGAACTCTAAGACAAAGGCAAAATCACTCAACTTAAAAAAGAGGCCAAAAAATATAAAATGTTCAAAAAATGTTTGCACCATTTCAACTGATGTATAAAAACGTGATGAGAATGACAAGGATGTCTGACAACATCCTGTTTGCGATTTTGCTACCATATAAGCTTTCTTCACGAAACTGCGGACCCCTCAACAATGAAGATAAAGAGAATATTCAAAAGCAAGAGAAAATTCTGCAAATGACATGACAAATTTCAGAGAACGAGTCTAACTTCGAAGTAAAATATATTTCACTGTCATCGGTAGTTTATCGTAAAGTTTTTAATACTAATAGAGATATAACACCAATCATTCACACTGCATTCCTGGAAAGATCGCAAAGGACCTAAAAAAAATGGACATGCATGGCACAGAAAACTGAAATGTATTCCAATTCTATTACTGTATGATATTGTCCCACACCAAGACATAGGTCAATGTAAATAAATATAGTATATCCTAGTGGAAAAGAATAATATTGATTTGGTAATAAGACCACACGTTCATCGCCGAAAACCAAGCCTCAGAAAATGACGAGGACATAAAACACTCCAATTGGCTGATCCATTCAGCTGCATCCATGGCCTCAGCCACTTGACGAAGTGTGATCCCAAATAACCAATCAGAAACTGGCACTTTTAGTTCCTTAGATATTGTACAAAGCCATTACGAAACCAATAGAAAAAGAACATGCTCTTGAGGTAATAAAAGCACGGTAAATGAAGTAATAGTTGGAGGGATGGAAGTTGAGCGGCTAGAAACGTGGATGATTGAATTTCCTGGTAACCGTGGAGATCATAACTGTCTCTCCCTAGTCGATTAGACTCCACGAGGGTTCAATTAGCTCACGCTAGATATATCCGTGAAAAAGTGTGCCGTTCAAAAGATATTTTTTGAAATTTATTAGCTTCATTTATTACACAAATACACGACGGCTGTCCAGAAAATAGCTTACGTTTGGACATGGCGTGACTAGGACTAGAGCCTCCTGGTGTCTAAACGTCCCTAAACTCAGTGCACGCATCCTGTCGCGGTAATATGCAGGCTGTGGTTCTTCGAATTGGCTCATTGCGGGCTATTAAATATGACCTGCAATAAAAAGTCCCACGAGGGGTATATACTAGCAAAAGAGCACTAGCAAATTGAAATTCGTGGGTAACTTTGTGAAGTGAAATGAGATGGAATAGTGATGAGTGAAGGTGGAGTGAGGCAGTGGTGCATTCAGTTTTAAAATTGCCTCGGCACTAATGTTCACGACGAGGACCGCAGTGGTCTGCCTAGCCTAATGAGAAAAGAAATGACGGTAGGTGGCAAGTGGTAGATTTCTTTAGAGATGGAATTGAACAACTTGTGCATGGTTATGACAAAGGCCTCAATTTGAATGGCGACTATACAGAAAAATAGTTGAAGAGTGTGTTTCTCAAATTTATGCACATAATAAAACTCTATATTGTCACAAGGTTCATATTTTAATTCAAAACGTTAAAGTTACTTTCTACACGCATAAAATATTTGCCAAAAGTAATTTATTTTTTGCGGAAAGAATTAAATAATTTAGGGCAAGAAATGAATGCCTCTGAAAAAGGGGCAGGTATCACTCTGTATGAGGAGAAAGGATGTGCATGTAGAAGTTGGGCATAGGAGTGGGAAAAATGACTGGAGGCATTGAATAGAAAGCCCTTCCTTGAGTTGCCGAGGTTTCGCGCTGCCGACGCCGAGGGCGCCCGTGCGTCGTCCGCCGCGGCCTCCGGGGGAGGGGACGACTGCGCGGCGGGAAACACTCGAAGTCGGGGAACAATGAAGTGTGAAATCATGCAGAGAACTTAAAAAAAAAGTGGAATGGTGTGACATTTGAGCAATACGCACACCGTGGCATTTCGAAAGGGCACTCGAATGAACATCCTGGGCTGTAACCTTTTGGAATGATATTCCACAAAATTCCACAAATATCTCCAACAAATAAATTCCAAAGAGCCACCAGAAAGTTTGTACTAACAGAAAGAACAATTCATTGAAATTTCATCAATCTGTCACGGAACACTTTTCTAAAGAGTATTACAATCGTAAAATAAACAAATTATTTCGAGCTAAATAAGAATCTCTGAACATATCAGAGTTTCTAAATATAGGTAATACGATTATATTTAACTCTCATTTTAATAAAGATTTGATAATCTAAGATGACTTTGGAAAAATATTTCCCAGGGATTCGGCTGCATTAGTGTTACAATAAGGCCATAAGAAAATTTAAGATTTCCCGCAACTTAATCGATATTTCTTTCTTTAGAATCTTTCCGTGGTCGAATCAATATTTTCAATGTAGCGACTCCGCACAGTTGACGGGCAAAGAGGAGGCGCTGTCTTGCTGACCTTCGTCGGAATATGGACACATGCCAAAACACGAATTCCCATGAACGTCGCGTTCTTTCCTTCATTTCCTCATCCGAGCCAGAGATGCCCTACAAAATACATCCGAAGGCGGATATGAAGATCTCGCTTGAGAGAAGGGGGTAAAGGAATGTAACTTAAGTGCCTTGTAAGACGAATGCTGCCCCTATTGTAGGACATTCAGTGGTGTAGAATGTTCCAATTTGCGATTCACAGCAGGCAACTTTATGAAGCAACTTTAATAGTTTCCCGTACGGCCTTGATCCTCACCCCGTGGGGAACACTTAACCGAAATGATTACGCAGCATTTAAAGGTAAAATCAGTTTTGGTTTTCGCATTCAAACGGATAGGGAGGAAATTCTTTCATGCCATTGCCAAGAAGTAAAGAGGGAAGCGTCCAAAGGAATTTTGACAAGTCGTAATGGAATTTCTTAATCACTCACAAGAGGAAATTTTAACAATATAGTTAGACTTTATTCAGCTATTTTTTCATTATTCTCAAATTTGACCCTCAAAGTCTCCCTTTTCTTAGAAAGAACAATATATGCATTCGAACAAAAACATTTTCACTCAAAATATCAAATCATATATTCATACTAGTTTTCATGCATTTTGATACCCGTCGTGCAGCCAATGTTTGCGAGATTAACAAATTGGAAAAATATTACTTCGATCGGACAGAAACGCAATCGAGCAGTGAACGCGTTTCGATAAAATTTCACTCTAATTGCATCGAAGTCATTTTAACTGGATTTAACGTTATCGAATATTCTCATCTACTTTTATTATATTAAAGTAGATTCGCTCTCGGTAGTAGTATTTAGGGGAGGCGACCGACAGCTGAGGTCATTTGCGCCATAGGGGATGGATAGGAAAGGATGAAGGGTGGAGAGAAACCCGGCGTCGGCATTAGCCTACTCTTTACGAAAGGCGCCAAGGGGTCCGCAGTTTAACGTCCCATCCGACGGACGGCGTACTCACTCAAAGTGCCCTCCACAAAGCACCTCAAGTAGGGATCGAGATACCTCTGAAAAATATTCAACACCGCCGGTAAATTTTCAAAGATGTCCATTTCTTCCTTAACACTGAAGTATTTAAAATGCTTTTCTTTCCCTGCCGATTAAATATTCAAATTATCTGGTACCTTAAAGAAGCTGAAAAGTTAGTTAATCTTGCTGCCATAAGCGTGGCTGCAAACCACATTTGGCAAAGTACATGACGTGGTTAGGATTTTCTTGGCGAGATGAATTATTCTTTCCCAATTTATGGTGCAACGAAAAGTTATCATGCCTAGGGTGTGTTTGCAAGGACTCACTAGAGAAGCCCTGTCGTCAAGTACCTGCCAAGAATACGATGCATTTCCAAAAACGGAGCTTGTATTTGGGTGAAAACATTTTCATGTTTTGGGTAATTTCAATGAGGCCTCTTATACATCTTGTATCTGCTGTCACATAGCTTTAGGCTACCCAATATTACTGTTCTTCTGTTTGACTTGAATATTGCAGGCATCTTTTAAAAATCATACGTATTATTGTCAGCTGAAAATTAATCAAATGAGAATACTCGTAAAATGAAATTGTAATTTTGAATGTCGTTCGTTGTTTCATGGTATGAATGATATTATCGATTGCAATGGATGTGCAATACCAGCAAAGGCTTTTATCTTCGCGGATTATTTGCAACCTGGGTGTTTTAGACAACTTTATAAAACAAAGCACATCAAAAGTCTATCTTCTAGGAAAAAATTGACAATTGGAAAGGTGGGAAACTAAAGAAAGTAAAAAATTAAAAATAATTGTAAAGCTCAAAAAAAGTAATCCCTGGAGGATAATGGTTATTATCGTCCTCAGTGGGGATACCTTGTTAAGTAGGAAGTGATGGACTCGATTTCAATCAATCAGTAAACTGTAGCCGGATTTCTGATGCTTTTCGCGTGGTCTAAGCTAAGCGTTGTGTTAAGAAGCAAAGCGGCAGCAGACAGACCATGGCTTAATGGAAAAATGAAGATGAAAAACCAGCACATTCCAACCACCGTAGTGATAAGGACAATCTGCGGGGCAAGTATTCCTCGGATGGGAGAGAAAAACATACGATAGTTGTAGGAAACGAACTCGCGACACTAGGGAGGGATAGCTGAGGAGAAGGGCAAGGATGCGAGCCACCCACCTTGGTGTTAGGGCTCTCGCCTTCCCGCGCCACGGCGGGGTGTCCCGTTGGCGGCGCCGGGGCCGATGACTGGCGACGGAGAACAGGTCCGCAGTGGCGGTCGCTCTCGCCTGAGCAAGATGAAGATATGAGGTGCAATTTTCACCGCTAGAGTTCCTAGAGTTGGAAAATTGCGCCGTTTACGACGCACCAGGGTGTTTATCTCACCAATTCTCCAATATCAATCCAATATTGTTTTAGTGTTTCACACAAATGAAACTTAACTAATTTTTTTCACAAAGATTTGTCGAATCGGTTGGGATTCACAGATCACAAATTACTCCAAAAACAGCAACAACAGACTTGTCCACTAATTTACAACACGTAGACAAAAGACATAAACTGCAATATCGTTAAAGATCAGAAAATAGAGGCGCCATTTTTTCCCCTAATTCACGTCCCATTCACTCTAGAAATCGCCTTCAAAATCTTGTCCAATCAGAAATAGGTGGATTCAAAATCATTGCCTTCTAGTTTATAATTCAATGAAACCCGTATTTTTTCTATCACTCAATGATTGCCGGTTTGATTCGCATGATAACAGTGAAAAGGCCCGAAACAGCTGCACCCTTCGAAGTTGTCTCAGTCTCAATTAACGTTTTGGCGTATCTCTAGAAGAAGCCCAGTTGATGGGTGACGCTTTTTTTATTATTTGATTGCGAAGTCGAAGGAGAGTTTGGCCGAAGGAAGCCAATGGAAGATACCGAGAGCAAGTGACCAGGAGGAGGACGGAAGAGTGCGAAAGACTAATATTTACGATATACACTTAGACTATCTTATATTATTATCCTGTACGGCTCTTTTACAAATTACTTCAGAAACACTTAAGTTCCCTACGTGCGGTAAGTATTTCCGATACTATCGTTATACTAATAATGATACATTATAATATCATATTTCGACTCATTTGCTAATTATACTGCTTTTTTTGTTAGTTTTCAACTGACTAAAATATTGCATGGAGCTTCTTAATATTAATATCCTGGATACCCTTTTATTGAAAATCTCTTAAAAGTCGTGTCATTTACACTAACCGAAATCCGTTTTACACTTCATCTAGAAAACACGGCAACGGCCCTTATCTCCCGTCCGTTTGATTGTCAAAACAGCTAGCACTTTTAAACGCCCAAAGCGACAAATCCCTCTTCTCGACGAAGCGCCCCACCCCTTGGCTCAAAGCAAGATTCAGTATTCAAATATTTGGGGAAGACAACTGAACATTGACGCTAGCGGACAACATTACGAGCCTAGTCGAGAGAGAACAACAACTTCAATACTTTCAACATTGATTCCTCACTAAGTCTACACATGTACTACTCTCTAATTCTGTTCAAGTACAGTTAAGTTCTATTAACACCATTTGCAAAGCACATTTATCTTATGTACACGATGAAAAATTACCTTCCTGGAGAATAAAAATAATTTTCTTTACAATTCAGGTCCTATGCTCTCTGCTCAAAGCTTTAGGAATCGAAATATCTTATCACGCTTGACTAAAATGGATAATTTCACTGCGCGAGGGGAATCACACACAAAATCACACAGACGCGAGCACGGAAGAAGATCCCGGAGAGATATGTTCAGTTCGAGGCAACCTGAACGGAAAACCGTCCAATTGCTTCAAATGATCACCATCACAGTAATCGGAATAAAGGCGGCATTTAAGCGTTTATCACCGCCAACCCTCCCCTCGTCGTAAATGCAGGTGGGGGAGTGCTTTAAACCTTAGAAGAGAGAGAATATCCGGAATATTCTTCCAATTAACACTTCTCTCGGTCGATCCGAGAGACCATAGCCACACACACGGGCAGCGGTCCCCTCCACGGCTCAAGTTGGCTCAAAGGGGGGGACACCGCGAGATTCGCACGATCGCGACAATCAGGCGAAGACGGTTCCGCTCCCGTTCAACTCGGCGATGCTTCCTCCGAGCGACGCCCTCCCTTTTCCCCCGGGGCCTTCCTCAACCTTCGGTGGCGGCGAGCCCAACTCCTCCTCCTCGGCTGCAGCGGTGTCCTCCGAGGGCCCCATCACGGCCCCCGCGAGGCTCGACACCAGATGGAGGTTTCCGTATGATGTTGCTTCTCTCTCACCCTCACCCTCTCTCTCTCTCTCACCTCAGCTCAGAGATGGAGTTTCCACGAATCACACGGCTAGGCGGGGGAGTGGGGGTTCAGGGTGCGACCCCTGCCGGTGGCCGGACTCTCCGGAGACTCCGCTGGCGTCATCGCTAGAGAGCGACTCGATTGGCGGGGCCCGGCTCACTGCGGATGGGCAAGGGAGGGCAGGGCCTTGCTCTCCTCCCCCGCCTCAACTATTCGTCTCCATCCTCCCACTCACCCCCACACGCGAGATTTTGATGGGAATCCGTGCAGGAGAGCTTTTCCCGCTCTTTTCTGCTGGAGCCGGGTGGGCCGCTATAGCCTTCTTGCGAGTCCGTATGCGTTGGCTTCTCGTGCTGGGCAGAGGGGAGGAAGCCAGAGAAATGGCTCCAGGAATCTCAATTTCCTTTCGTTCACTACGCCCTCTCCTGGAGGCAAAATATGATAAAATAGTGCCAAGCCCAGCAATCAAGGACCGCCGAGAGATCCGTCCGCACCGCTCTTCGCGACGGTCAAACGTCGAGAGGCGTCCCCTGCAACCGACGCGGGAGCCGATACCGCGGCGTACGAAAAGGACGAGACGCGAGCGTGAATGGATGGAAAAGGCGAGATTCCCTCCACCCGACGACGTTCCCGATCGAATGGGCCGCCGGGCGAGATCAGGAGGGGATGCCGGGGTTCCGTCGTTCGGAGTCGGAATGGGCGGAGGGGACTCCCTCCACCTCACTCACGAACCGAGGAAACACAGTGATGCACGACCAAAGTACACGCCCGCGGCGACCGACGAGATGGAAAACACGGCGCAGATTTTGTTGCTACCGCGGGGTCGGAAGAATTGAAGGCGACGAGAAAATTTTCGACCAACAAGAAGACCAGGATTTTCCTTTTTTTTTGTTCCGCTCGAGAGAGACTCGTCTTTAAGACTGTTCGAAGTGAAAGGGATTAGATGTTGGATTGAGAACACTCTGGATGGGTACTTTGGTAATTGTGTTCTCTAAGAGCCAAGAGAAGGACTTCGAAGCTTGGAGAGGAGGGAATGAGAGAGAGGGCGGGATTGTATGCGCGCGGGATGGGGAGGGAGGGAGTGAATACGATTTTTGCTCTTCCGCGCCTGATTACTCGAGTGGATGGGGAGGACCGTATCGTGCTCTCCTCCTCCCCCCTCCTTCCTGGGCTCCCGCCCTCTTCGGGCCGCCCACGTCCCGAGCGAGCGCGCGCAAGAGAGAGACAGAGATGAAGAGAGAGAGAGAGAGAGAGGGGGGCCTCCGGTGTGCGGGCCGCAGATCGCCTGCTACGCGTCCACCGCCGGCTCAACGCGACGCGAGACTGACTCAAAGCGCCTCTCTTCCACCCCCGCCCCTCCCCCCTTCCCCGTCCTCCCCTCTCCCCGCCCCTCCGCTACTAAACTCTCTGGGCCTCTGGAGTTCCCGGGGAACATGGAGAGTGGGTTGGCGAAGGGAGAGAAGGGGAGGGAGGAGTTGTGGGTCTACGGAGGGGGGAGAGAGAGCAGCAGCTCTCTGTGACGGAGCGACGTTAAGGAAAAGGGTTGAAAGGAAATGAGAGGGGGCAAAAAATTATGTGTTAGAGGGCGGAGAGAAGGGAGGCTATTAGATGGAGTGGACGGTGGAGGGGAATGAAAGGGCTGTGCGTGTTTGTGAGTGTGTGCGTGCGTGTGCCTGGGAGAGAAATACCGGGGAAAAGTTGGTAGCGAAGAGGGAAATGGGAATTGGATGGTTTGATGCGGGGGAGGATGGGGGGTGGAAGGATTTTGGACAGGCGACGGAGGTCCTGTGGAGACCGGAGGGAATGGGGGAATGGGTGGAGGGAAATCTCTCTGGAGGGGGTGGAGGGAGTGCGAGAATGAAAGAGAGTGCGATGGAGGCTGTGTAGCCGTGGTGCGCGGGCGCCTGCAAATTCCCGGGTTGCGTATCGCACGCTCGCCCGGCCCGTGAGAAAAATGCCCGCCAACACCGAGGAAGGCAATGGCAGAGAGAGAATGACCCGACTCATTTGTGACACGTTGCATCCGATTGGTGAACACAAATGCGTGGGCGTCAGACGTCGTCCACGCAATGCTGCACCTCCACGGACAAAACAGAAAAGAACTTTAAATGACCAATCAGGTGTGTTAACACCGGGTACGTTCCGAAAGTAATGCAATTAAACTTCCCGCGCCGCTTCTATTGGTTGAAGTAAGATCAAACTAGTTGGAGTAAGCGAAGCGGATGGTAAGCTTTGCCGCGAAACCGGTCCTATTTCTCTCCAAGCTGTGGAAGCGGCAGGACTTCAGTTATTTCCTTAAACTCTGCGCGCCGACCGTGTCACGAAAAAAATGGAATCGATGATCGAGCAACGTTAAGCGGTAATACGTAGTGGCCATAGGACAGTATTTTGAGGAATTTTAAATGTTTGTGCAAATTGGTTCGATAAATTACCTTTGGAGCACACCATGGATGAATGTTGGCACATCCATGAGGCACCCTTTTTGAAGGAGAGTAAAGAGCTCAAGGATGGGTAAAATTACATTTTCACCAAGACATGTTCAAATCAAAGATTAAACATAAATCTATTTTCCTGCTCACTGGACCTTACAATAAAAAATACGTTACCCTTAGACTTCGGGTATCATTTTCATCGATTTAAAAATGGCGTCAGACTTAAGATGACATTTCTTAAATTGCTACGCTTCTGATTTCTGCCAGAAATCGTCATTCAGGCTCCGTCTAACCAACTATCCATCTGGCTTGTCGACTGTTTTAAAATTAAGTGAAATCTCTAAAGAGATCCATGTTAGGAGAGAAGAAAGATTGTTTTATCTAAATTAATATTGGGTCTATGAAAATTAAAAATACGAGTGTTGTCCTATTATTATTACTCATTGGTTTGCAATTAGTAAAATAAACATACATCACACAAGAGAAGTTAATTTCCACCTCAACTTCAATTAAATGTTGGTTTTTCCTATGGTCATTTCCTAGTTAATTCTTTTAATTTCTCAATTTTTGGGATAAAATAGAAACGTAAAGAAAAATAGAAACTCTGCGGTATTTAAGATCCTTGAATATATGGTAACCCTCAAGCTGCCGCAAAGGTATGCGAAAGGGGGTGGTGGAGAGTAAGCCATATTTGTGCAAATATTTGGTGATACAAATTTGAAGACACAAAAAAACATGTGTACACTGACATTACTACAGACATCATGGCGTTATGCCTGCTGGTGTGTTTGAGTAAATGGTCATTATAGTGTAGGTCATTCATATTTAAATATTACATATATTTAAACACCCACAATTATACGATATACATGCGTTATTTTTGTTATTATTACTAATATAAGTAATCTGCCGGTTAAGGTGGGTTTAAAATAGACACAAGCTACCATCCAAATCACGTTTCTCTCCTATTAAAACACAACCCAGCATTATACTCTACAATAAGCCCCTCTTGAACACCGTATTCAAGTAATTCTTTTCTCCCTTCATTCCATCCATTATTCTCATTCTATTTCTGCTCCTTCCTTGCTCGAAAATCTTTCTCCATTCTATCACAGGCTTCAACATCCCATCGCTATTCAATATGCTTTACATGCCTTTTATCCTGTCTCCTTTGGACTTCTCCCGACAATCCCCTCTCCTCCCCCACCATACCAAGTACTTCCTCATTTGTCTTCCTTTAAGTCCGCTCCAAGTCCTCCATGATTCTCTTCACCTATATTTAAAAAAAACCTTCAATCTACGTCCATCATTCTGATTCAATGACCGTGTTTCTGTACCGTACATAACTACGCTCCATGCCAAAGTTTTAACGAGGCTTTTCTTAGCATCCTTCTGGAGGAAGGAGATTAAGCTTTCTTCCTTCCATGGAGAAATGAGGCTGTGCCTCTGAAATATTCAAAAACAACAATTTTGGAAAACTACGTTTTTATTTTTTGTTCTTTTAAGTATGTTATGCCATCGCTGCGCTTTTGATTGATTTTTTATTGCCTCCGATATACATTTTTGCGAATACTTTTGATAAATACATACATACCTGTACAAATATGTTACTGAACTAAAATATTTGGGTCCTTTCGATCAATTTTGTTATGATTGAGCATCGTTCAAAGAAAGAGCAAATACTTCAATCAGTTGTTGACGATGGCTCTCCCTTTTATTGGATCTCGGTGTTCGAAGCTACCTATATATTTTGGAGCCATAATAATTTCTCTGTTGTCGTAAAGAACTCAGAAGTCCCGTCCCTTTCTAAAAGTCCCTCTTGATTGCTTTCTTAGTGAATCAAGGAGTTTCCAGCTTAATTAATCCAGCCTACCCGTGGCAAGTTTCCACTTCTTCAAGCATTTTTAACAAGCCTATTGGGTTTCCATAGTTCATAAACTTTCTTCAACTAACGTTTTTCCCCTTGGATTGCAATAACATACCACGTATTTTTGGTGTAGTACTACACACAAAGTATTAATTTTTCCTTGTATTTTTTTTACACTTTGACACTACTCTCATAATAAAACTTGGCATTTTAAGGCTATATTACTTATTAAACTTCTACTTTGCATTCCACAAAGAATAGTGTATCTTTTAACACCTGCGTCTTTTTACGTGGTCAATTCGGTTCCATGTATTTATTAACTTGCCTAATTTTCCTATTTTCTTTTTTGCCCGCCTTTATTGGAGTTTATTTCTTATGATGGAATTCTACCACCATTTCTAACACCGATCTGATATTTCGTTAATTGCTATCTTTGATCCCGTACACCACCGTGGTCTTTATATCCCAGAAAATCACTATGTTGTCTTCAAATTATAAAGGATAGCTGTGAATTTGAATCCTAGTTTGATATCTTAAGTGAAAAAGAGAAGGGTTCATTTAGAACTAATCAGTTGCAATCCTGAATTAATTCATCCTCAATGGGACTCAACCCATATCAACGACTGCTCTTAGTATGCAGTTAAATTAAAAGTACCTTTTCCAATTTGTCACTTTTTTAATGATATTGTTACATTAGTGTTTTTAATAATGTTGCGTGATGCATTTGTCCTTAGTTTTTCTTTAAATAAGAAAATCAAGCGCTAACTTGAGCATTCTCTTTCCCCTTTATCGAATTTGTTAAATACAAATAGCCATTTGTGTTTCACATCACATGCTGTCATGAAACCGTAGTGGGCATAACAAATAATTTCCCGAATAATATAATATGCGTTTAGGTGCTGCACTGCTAGAGAGATCAATTTGTCATTACTGGGTTCCTTCCTTTTTGATTAAGTGAACATAGCTATACAAGGTAAGTATAAAAAGTATCCGGAAAAGTTTATGAAAAATAGATTTATTTTTGATATTGCTACAATGCCTCAAAATTATTCAGAGCACATCTCTTGAACATTGATGCACTTTTTCCAGCGGCATTTCCACGACTCGAAGGCTCCCTTGTAGGCGGATTCCGGGAGGTCCTTAAGGGTACACGTGAAAACTTCTTAGATTGCCCTTCCCATTTGGTGGTGTCCCTTGAGGGAGGATTTCACTTTTGGGAACAGGAAATAGTCTACTAATGCCAAGTCGGGACCGTAAAGCGGTTCGGCAATCGTCGCAATGACCTTGAAGGCCTTTGCAAAGAGACAGTCGAATCTTCTCTTGGTCGTCCGAAAAGAAATTCGGGACGAGTATATTGCAGATCTTTGGCATTGACAAATTTTCAGTGATAATCGTGTGCACAGTCATCTTATCAATGTCAGTACAGTCTGTGATTATACGCACACTTATCCGATGGTCTGAATTCACCACTACACACACACGCCAGGAAAAAAATGATACCGATACCTTCTGCACAAAACTCGTAATAAATGTTAAAATTATTTGTAGTTTGGGTTTCTCGGAAGCCCCAACTATCGGTTGACTCTCCCAAGGAGTACCCTTTAGCATACCAGACAATGTATGGTGATGTAGTGCGGGTTTCTCGGAAACCAAGACAAGACAATGTCCGCTACCCAATTCTCTTGTTGCTACAATGTAGCTACTTTGAAGTCATCCCTCCCCCCGAAGCCGCGATGCCTTGTAAAGCGAGACGCTCCTGGAGCAGGGACCCATTCCTCAACCGATACCCTGTCTCCGAGTCCGTCGGTCGAGCCTACAGCCACACCAGAGACGCCCAGCCCTTCCCTGCACCTCTTCCGATGACCCGACTCCCTTCCTCATTCCTCACCCGATACCCTGCCTCTGAGTCCGTCGGTCGTAGGCTCCTACGACCACACCAGAGATGCCCAGCCTTGCCCCGCTCGCTCGTCCCTACCCCCCGGTGCCTGAACCCCATAGCTTGAAAAGGGTTAAATAAAGCCGCAGAAACCGAATACGACTCGCTAATTTTGTGCTACGCTCCCACCCAATGATGTCGCGGCCGCCAACCACGCGACATATTGACTTACTGTTATATATCTTCTTTATCTATTAAGGTTGAGGTTGACGTTTATTTTTTGCCTCACTTGACATAATTAATGGTAAATATCTGCCCTAAATAACTTGCTTCTATGCTTTTGCATAATTACTGTAATAATTAATAAATACCATGAGTATTGATATGTTCTTCATTAATTTGAAGGCGGATTTCGGAACGTCCTGAAGGGTAGGCATGCAAGCTTCTTTGACGGCACTTGGGATCCCATGGTGGTGTCCTTACACTTATGTGAATAGGAAATAGTCTGCTGATGAGAATTGGGAATATAAAGAGGCTTGGGGAATCATTGCGGTGCCGGTTGTTGTCAGGTACTTTGCAGGTTACCTTGCAGCTTCAAGCGCTTAAGACCTTTGAGGCGAGTTTAATGCATGTCTTTCGTATCTACCAATTTGCTGTGTTAATGCTGAGCACTGAGTCTTCTTATCATCTTATCAATACTAAAATGATCTGCAATAATGAGCGGATATTTCAACATATTTCTTTTAACCTCAAGTAGACATGTTTTTAAGACCTGGAGCTTTGTTTTTTGCATAGTTTGGAGTATTTTATATTTTTCTATGCGGCATTAGTATATAGCTTTGAAATCTTTCAAGTGCGTAGGTTTATTAGTTTTGTACGCTGGTGTTTTCGTATGCAGTGAAAAAATATATACATTCATTTTAAATGACCTTTTTTACTCTGCAAACGTTCCGCCAATTTTCTATCCTAATGAATCTGCAGTTGAACGCTTCCCTTGTATTCTATTGCCTGGAGGTCAAAATACTTTATAATTACTCTATAATACTACTTTGTTTTTATATGGCCGTTATGCTTTATGCGAAATATTTCCTGTTTTTGTTTTACTGTGCATAAACACATGCCATAATGCAAATACGCACCAATGTATCGATAGACATCATACAACAATGGTAATGTTTTGCTCTTTAACCTTTAAATTGTCCTGTTTAATTGGCATAAATAGGGTGCTTGGGGGCAATTTTTCTGTAACTTTGTATTTCCCGTGGGGAGAAACGAATGTCCGAGACTAACAGCCACAGTGTGTATTATTATTATTAAAAATACACATGTGCTGATAGACATTGTCAGGTGGCACACAAGTCCCAAGTAATCGCAAAAGATAATACATAAAACCAGACTTCAAAACACAAATCTCTTTAACAAAACAAGTGAATCTCCATCCCATTTACAACCATTAATCAGCAAGAAAAAAAGATGAATTTAAAAAAAATTACGCTATTACATATAATACAATACACCACACATCAATCAAATTATTACATATATGCCTTACATCTATTCTTAAAAGTATACACTCTGTTAGGATAGGGCTAGAATATTTTTGCAGGTAAGGTGTTCCACTCAACAATTGTTCTATTTAGAAAAGAAATTTTTTTTAAAATTTGTTCTCTGCGCCCGGCATTTTACCTTAAATTTGTGATCATTTCTGCCTATAAAATTTGGGTTCCCCGCCTCTTTCCTAAGATCTGCCCAAGCTTTCTCCCCCTTCAGAATTCGGAACATCCCACAAAGTCTGCTTACTTTCCTTCTAGTTTCTAGAGGTTCCCAGCCCAGCGTTTCTAGCATGTCAGACACACTCTCCATCCTCCTATGCTTCCCCAGTACATATCGGGCAGCCTTTCTTTGCACCTTTTCCAGTTTTTTAACATGACCTTCATGAGGGTCCCATACGAGAGAAGCGTACTCTAAAATTGGTCTTACTAGGGTCTGATAAGCCTTCTCCTTGGTTGCTCTAACGCTCCCTTTGAGGTTTCTCATCACCCAATGAAGAGTTTTGAAAGCTTTCTTATAAATGTACTCCACATTTAGCCCCCACCCTAAGTCCTTAGTTAAATATACACCTAAGTATTTGCAAGTATCACTTCTAGGAATGACATTTTCTGAGACATTGACATTTCTTGTATCTCTTATCTGTTATTCCGCTCCTCACGTCTTATCTTTTATCATAATTTTAGGATTAGCAATTCCATTGCGGTCGTAAGAAAACTCCTCCCGAGTCCTGTGCCTTTCTAAAAACCTGTTGTGTGCTTTTCCTTTTTAAATCAGGAATATCACAAAGTAATCCCTCCATTATTATGTCAAGTTCACTCCCTTTCCGTGGTTATTTTAATTACGTGATTATTTTAAATTCAGTACAAATTAAAGAAATATTTTAATAGTTCCAAGTTATTTTTTTAGCCATAGTTATCAAATACGCGAAATACTTGTAACCTATATTATTTACTTTATAACCAATCGCTTGTAAACTTCAGTGATGTTACCTTTCTCTTTTAGATTGTTGAATTAAGTACCCTCCTTGATCATTAACATTATTTTATTAACATTATTTAAGTTCCAAAATACCCGTCACAATAACTTTCACTGATGAATTCAATGATAAAAGACACGTAAAAGGTCGGATTTCATCCGATTGACATAGCATCAGATTGGAAAATGTAAGTAGGTCATGTGAGAATTGCATGTGATATAGAGAACATGAGGAGCTCAATTTACATTTTTTGTGAGATAAATATTAAAACTAATTTTGATTTGCGATGTACAGTCGTGTGTCATCTGTTGCACCATTCAACATGTCACTTGTGCCGTGACCTTTTGATTTGTTTACTTTGGCTTTGGGGACTTTTCTGACCTCTGGCTTTCGTTTGGGGTCTTCCAAAAATTGCATTTTTCGCAATATTTATGCGTATGAATGTAAAATCAATTTTTTATCGAGACGTTATGATACAACTCTGAAAATGTGGTCACGAGTGCGACTAAGACCAGCACTTCAACTACGAATTGCAACTCACATATTAAAAGTGCATATTGACAAATAAATTAGATGAATATATTTTCTGCGGTTGCAAAGTTTTCGGAAACAGGATGAATTAAGTTATTTGCAGAATATGCCCACTAATACACAGCGTTTTACCAAACTATTAAAAATATAACGAAAATTCCTTGAAGTTTGTCTTTATAAATTTTACTCTGGTGGCATTCGAATTAATGGCGTAATCCAGGAGAGAAATCTCGGAAAAGGAGGTTCCAAACACCGCGCGTCCTCTCAGTGTCTCCTTCGACGGCGCCTGGACTTAGGCGCTTGGCAGCGCCTCCTCCACCGGTAAGAGGGGCATTAATCAATCCTCCGGAGGAGAAATTATCGCGCGCTTAAAGGGGGGATAACCATGATGCCAGGATAACTGGTACCTCCCAGACTTTCTCTTTTATAACCTGGAAAAAGAATGGCTGTGGTTACAGAAGATCAGCAAAAGACTTCCACATTCCTCTGAGGTGGCATATTGTGGACACACTTAACTGACGTGTTCAGATATTGGCAAAATAATGCGAAGGCGTTCACACTTTGGATGCGGTAGTCGGCCATGAGTAGCGAGCGGGAAAGAAATGGTTGGAAGGATATCCCGGGAGAATCTCTTTCCTCGAGGGAATATTACTCACATTGGAGGGGAAGTGCGTGCTCACTCCACCCTTTGACGCGTTGTCTGATTTCGAGACTTAGAACATTTTTCTCACTTTTAGAACAAGGAGCTATTTCACGACACCACAACAAATATGGTGACTTCCCTCAAAAAGGAATTGGATATCTCCGAAAAGGAAAAAATTAAGGAAACGTTTAGTTGATCCAGCTCTTGCCATAATCTATGGAAACACATATGCATGCTCTATTTTTGGATGCATGAAGGAATTAATTTATGTATGTATATAAACACACACACATATATATATGTATATATATGTGTGTGTGTTTGAATGTGTATCAGGCCAATGTGCCTCGTCTCTTCTTCTGGCTATGCGTGCCACGAAACGCACTCTTCTTATCCTTTATTCATATATATATATATATATATATATATATATATATATATATACATATATATATGCTTTCGTAGACGTAACACGGAAGTGCCGAATAGTACAATACACAGTAACACACAATATAGAAACACAAAAATGAAGAACACTCACAAGTTATTTCTTGATATTTCGACGGAAACACTCCGTCTTCATCTGAAGATATAGATGACTTCAATATCTTCAGATGAAGATGGAGTGTTTCCGTCGAAATATCAAGAAATAACTTGTGAGTGTTCTTCTTTTTTGTGTTTCTATATTGTGTGTTACTGTGTATTGTACTATTCGGCACTTCCATGTTACGTCTACGAAATCATATATATATATATATATATATATATATATATATATATATATATATATATATATATATATATATATATATATATATATATATATGCTTTCGTTATGCTTATACACATTCAAACACGAAATCCCGCCAAACGGCGAATAAATACTCATATATACAGAAACATATATAAGGAAAAGTGATAGGAACACGTATAAAGGACGAACACAATAGAGGTGGGGAAGGCGGAATCGAACGGATCACAAGAGTAAAAATATTTCCTCAACCGGGACTCGAACACCGGATCTTTCCAATTGCTCAAGTGGTTAAGAGCATCCGCCCGGCAAGTGGAAAGATCCGGTGTTCGAGTCCCGGTTGAGGAAATATTTTTACTCTTGTGATCCGTTCGATTCCGCCTTCCCCACCTCTATTGTGTTCGTCCTTTATACGTGTTCCTATCCCTTTTCCTTATATATGTTTCTGTATATATGAGTATATATATATATATATATATATAGAAGAGACGAGCCACATTGGCCTAATACACATTCAAACACGAAATCCCGCCAAACGGCGAACAAATACTCATTTATGTAGAAACAGGTATAAGGAAAAGAGATAGGAACACACAAAAAGGACGCACACAGGAGAGATGGGGAAGGCGGAGTCAAGCAGATCATGAATGCAAAAATAATTCCTAGACCGGGATTTGAATTCCGGATCATTTCACTTGCCGGAGGCTCTTAACCACTTGAGATATCCAGGAAACGTAATTTACACTGAGATCTTCGTTGCTTTATGTAATTCTTCGTTGCTCAGTGTAAATTACGTTTCCTGGATATCTCAAGTGGTTAAGAGCCTCCGCCCGGCAAGTGGAAAGATCGGGAGTTCAAATCCCGGACTAGGAAATATTTTTGCATTCGTGACCGGCTTGATTCCGCCTTCCCCACCTCTCCTGTGTTCGTCCTTTATGTGTGTTCCTTCAAGGAAATCGCCTATATAATTAGTGGTCGGTCCTATACCCGTAGAAAATAATTTTAATCCGGTTTTTACGTGGTCCTTGAGTTTAATAAATGCATTGCAGCAAAAAAAATACACTTGGATCGAAAATATTTGAAATGGCCATAGAAATATAGGAAGAATTTTAATTCAAAACAGAGTCATTAGCTGACTAATTTCAAAAGATTTCAAAACGATACTCAAGTATTTTACCAAATATTTGGTCAGAGAATACGTGTGTGCACTAGAACAGCGCATCGATGATGAGAGGGGAGGGATATCTGTAGCGGCAAGTAGACGAGACGATGGGGTGCAAAAAGCCAGCGCGTGGGTCAACGTGGTTAGTAGCAAGTTCGGTGTGTAGGGGAAGGTTCAGGGAGAAATTGGCGGTGTGAGGGTGGACGAGTGTACGTGTTCTGAAAGATGAAGGGAAATGAGATTGGCTGGGAAATGGGGGTAGACAGGGAAAGATAGGGAGAGATGACGCTGGGGAGAGCGCTCCAGATAACGAGCGCGAAAGTTTTGGGGGAAACATTTTTCTAGGGATAAGGGCGGGATGGTGGTTCACAGGGAGGGAAGAAGTGGAGAAGGGGATGAACTGGACTCGGAGAAGGAGGGATCGTTGTTCGCGTTTAGAGACGACTTCCACTCAAAGTTTTGGAAAAGATTGTGACTGGAGGGAGGGATTGTGAGGAGGGAAGGGATGCACGGGAGGAGGTCGTACGCGAGGGCCTCAGCCTCTACCCATGGGGGAGGGGTGCCCGGAAAGGGTCACTCTTCCGGATTTCCAAAAAGGTTAGCCTCCAGAGGTGGTCTTCTCATTTCTCAACGAACCTTACGGAAATGTTGACTGCATCGCGTGGAAATAATAGAAACTCGATTTGGTCAACCGGGAATACGTTTTGAGAAATATTTTACTTAAAGACTGTGGCTGGATTTCACCCTTAAACTTTGCCTACAGTTAGTTTTCAACAAAATTCCAAAAATATACGTGTAATAGCAAGAAATCTTAAGAGAGGTTAATACACACACAGACTGCAAAAAGCTTCTTAAATGTTCATTCTACTCTAATCTTCTTTCATCAAAAACCAATACTCGGAGGCATACTTTATTACGCTCTGTAAAACATTTTTCCAATATTTATTTATTTTTCTCCTTAATTATGGTCACCAAGATAAAATTCTCCTACTTTATAAAAGCTTCTCACATAATTTTTTTTACAAATTCAATTATTGACATGATTACAGTTTCTATAGCTGATGATAAAAAAATATTGAAGTAAACAAGCTGCTTATTGAATGTTCCCTTTTATAAAACCATCGATACTGCCGTTACTTCAATATTATAACTACTGAATTTGATTTAAGTCTTCTCATATCGAAACAGCAAACGGGTTTTAATAATAGGTGGAGGTTTAATGTCCCATTTATTTATTGGAGTAAAGTTATCAACCGTAGGATAAAAAAAGGTGATTACAAAAATTTTTCACTGACAGATGTATCAAAATTTTTATCGAAATCATTTTCGAAATATTAGCTGAACATCTATAGCTGGTAGTCAAAAACACCTCCGCTAGAAACCCTTGTAAAGGCTGTCGAGGTATTGAGTATATGTATAAGTATACCTTATTATCTTCAGTGACGAATTGAGTTATTCAAGATTATAAAATAACTAGAGCCAAAGGTAAACTGGACCTTCTAAAAGCGTTCAAAGTATTCAGAAGAAAATCTTATTGGACAAATGTCTCTTGCTAATTTATCTCAATAAAGCAGGCAATAACTGGTCAAATAATTTCGTCCGCCAAGAAAGTTATTTAGTTATTACCACAAAATAACACCATTTTTTTATATACTGCGACTAGGTTGATATGAAGAAAATTATCCAAATTTTTTTATTAAAACTTTTGCACATTTCTGAATACAGATTTTAATTAACGAAGTGAGTTTGAACTAAGTAAACAAAGCAAACATATTAATAGGATGAAAGTATATATAGGCTAGAAAATGTGATGTGTAGGGGCAAATTGAGGGAAACCTAAAGGTGAGTATAGAGTGTTCAGGAGGAGGAAGGATTATGGAGGAAGACTGCACGTAGGAAAGTTATCATTGTAAAGTAATGTTTTTATATTGATTCGTCATCAAATATTAAATTTTCGTGATTTTAATTTGCAATACTTATGTCCTGTGTTATAAATCCTATAATTTACAATTTTTAGAGTAAGTATGCGATTGCGAATTTAATTACAGTATGCTTGTTTAATTAACAATCTAAGTAAGTTTGATGGGTCAGGGTAGAACTCACCACGTACTGAGGTCTACAGTAATCATTGCAGTTACACATAAAGGGCAAGGTAATGTTCTTTTGTCACCTACTGTTTCCAAAGGAGTTATCGTATCCAAAACATTACACAGCACTTGGGTACTCAGCGGCAATTACGGGAAGTGATCATGGGCTCTTCATGTAGTTCCCTAGTGTTCTACATACTGCGCCACCAATCCTCAAATTGTTTTTGGGACGCATATATTTAAAAGGGCTCCATTGAGAAACCAAGTAATTACAAGCCTATCATCCTCACGTCTAGGCACTTGTATATCATTAAAGCTCATTGAATATGTAACAGAACGATGCTAAGACATCATGATAGCCATGATTAATTGATGAAGAATCAGCCATTAACAACTTTTGTTAAATTCTTGATGTTTTCTTTGTACTTTAAATACCAACCATCTGTTCCTATGAACTGCTTGCCTTTTTACTAAAAATCGTGTGCTCTGTATACTTCTTGTCTGTTGTTCTCTGTGCAGGTACATTGCTCAATTCAACGTACTCTTCTCTACCTAATATTATGGCATAATTCAATAAATATATATCAATTGACGAATGAGATTTTATAGAGCTTACAAATCTATCAGGTAATTGCTAGCTTTACGCAATTCTGCTATTCTTTGCGCTAGATAACTGATTTTTCTTATGTTGATACTAGTAAATTGAAAACTTCACTTATCTAAGGTCATCATATAGATTATGGTTCTGATACTCGTATAGTAGGAGACTCACATGAGCTGCTTCGCAAGCTTGTGTAGAGAGAAAGATGCATTTGATTCAATTGAAAGTGATGGAGAGGGATATGAGTTATAATATAAAGACAGTGCTGTGCAAAGAAATTGCGTCAATCCCAGTGAAGACGCATCACCCGGGTCTCTAAATATCCGAGGACTCAAACGAATTCAAACCGAAATTTAAAAAAACCGTTTATTTGGATTTTGGAAAAAAACAGGTGTAAATATAAAGCTATATAATAACTATCAGTACTTGAGTGATTTAAAAAATAACTATTTTTAATGAGGCATCAAAGTGATCGAACACTGTATCAATGGGTGGAAATTATATTTATATTTTTGGTCAAATGCCGAATAATTGTCATAAAATATTGTCCATGCATGAGCACGAGTATTGCGAGTGTTCAATTGCTTTAATGCATTTGTTTGGGACCTTTTGCATTGCTTCAAAGATAGGTACATTCCAGGATGGCTATAGAATGAGAATATCATTCACTGCTAGATCAGAGATCTATATCTGTTCCGGAGATTTATTGTTTGTTGCCCTACAGCTATGAAAAGCCCAAGTAGCTTTTTTCCTACTTTTAGAGAAAATATTGCATTGCCATCGATACAATTTTATTGAAAAGCTTGGAGCTATTGATTATAGATGACAATGGTGACAGATTCTTTTACAATGGCAATCATTTGCTAAATCTAGACAAGAAAACGTGTTTTACCGTGATGTTTCAGTACTTTAATAACGCAGTGGAATTATTAGTGGCGTTTTGTTATAAAATAACTGCATATTTTCACAAAATCCTCAAGGTACGAGTTAGAAGAAAGCATTACAGCTATAATTTGAGATATTTATCTAGTAGAAAATATTGAAACTAAAATACCCGCTCATATTTTCACTTCGACCAATTTCTATACAACGTTTTTCAATCACTAATTGCATGTCATATATTTTACGAAGTACACATTTGAAGAGCAAAACTACAAGTTTATTTGGTGAAGATGGGTTGGAAACGTTGCTCCATAGCGTGGTACCACTTTAAATTTAAAATAACACATATAAACCTTCTTAAATCGTCGTGACAACGTCGTTGCATATGCTTTGAGAGACTTGTTCTTTGACACGGGCATGCATTCGGAAGTAAGGGGGTTAAAGTTATTTCCAATTTAAATTCATATTTTCTCCGATCAAATGGAAGCTTTACATCCTCTGCAAGGGAAGTTAAGGAGCACCTAGATAAACTTACCTACTCTGTTTAGGACTGCTTAATTTTTCCTTTACATTAAAGCAAGTTATATTCCCAGCATCATTTTATTCCTTTCCTCGGTATAGTTTGTCACTTTTTACTCCCGCGCTAAGAAGGCCCAATATTTTCCTTCCTCATTTTTTACCTATGATTTTATAAGAAAAACAAGGTTGGTAAAACTGCATACCAGCTTTGGTAATTCATAAAATAAATTAACATAATTATAATTTAAAATATGTGAATATATTTAAGAGAAGATGCAAAACATTTATACTATAATTGTACGTAAATTGTATGCATAAATATTCATAATGCATGTAAAATATGTAAATTTAATGTGATTTTAAGAAAAAATTTATATTGAATGTATGTTATCACCTGGCCAACAACCGACACTTTTCTAAAAATTAATTAAGAATTAAATTTATTCAAGCTTCTCAAATTTCCACGAATATGTATAACTAATGCAAAAGTTAACGTAATAAAATAGTTATTCTTAATAATTTTCCATATCGTATATTGTAGGAAATTAGAGGGTTGTTAGTTTAAGGAAAGGCGAGAAAAAAGGTGATGGGAAGATTTAGACAATTGAGGGAGGGGAGGAGAGCATGCATAAATTATGTCATCCTATCTCCGATATTTTTCACCATTTGTCAACTTGAACTAACAAACCTCTTGTCTTATTTTATTTCCTAGAAGTTGATAGGCCATATGCCACTCCTGTAAGTTTATAAACTTCTTGAAAATAAAACAGAATCTTTAAAACTGGTTGAGGTACATTAAAATCAAGTTAAATGGCACACAATTAATATTATCATAATGGTTTTCATCTCTAATGGTACAATGTGGTACAGTGTACAGAGTATATCGATTATAGAATCACTATTTCTCTGTTCTGCACATGGTAGAAGCGATAAAGTTAACAACGGTCCGTAAATTCAAAACTCTTCATGCAATTTTACAAAGGATCTACTCTTTTGACTCCATGAGAGACAAGATTGGTCACAGGTATCCCACATTTGTAGCCACCCAGAACTTTCCCTTCTTCGCTGAGACATCACCAGGATTTTTCTCGTGCCTCCACCATTCCTCATGCTTAACATACCCTTCCTTACACACACACAACACACCCTCCCTCCCTGAACGATCGGACGATATGCCCTTGCGACGTGAGAAATGCCACCCACAATGCAGATCAAAATTTTGGGTTGCATATTTGTAAGCGATGCTGCGAGCACGACCCTCCTCCGTTCCATCCTTCCATTCCCACCCCCAAACTCGCGCACAGAAATGCGCAACTCCATTACTCAGGAGTGTACTCACACCCGTTGCAGCATTTGACCCGTGGCATTAAAAAAAAACTTTTTCAGTTATTCAACTCGTGTTCTCGTAGCAATTTCGATGTGCTTTCAAGTCAAAGTTTCACCGTCGTACTTTTTTCAATATTTACGATAAAACAGTAAATAAATAGAAAAAATATTCTGTTCTGCATTATTTGTTGTTCTTGACTACAGTGCAGGAGTAAATATTCTTGGCTGCTCTCCACAAAGGAAAATCAATGGATAATAGGTAAGTGCAGAATATTTACCGACAGTCGAAGCCAAGTGATAATATACCGACTCGTATTTGCACTCTTTTACCCAAATTTCTATCAGTTACACAATCTATTAGGCATGAGAGATTCTTTCGTTCATGCAAGAAACGATGTAGCGTATGCTTAAAAATGCTATCATTAGTGCCATCGAAGGCAATAAAATCATAAAGTGTCTGATCAATAGGCAATATGTCTTTTTAACGGTAACATGGAATTACGAAGGAAATGGTAGATGTAAAAGATAATTTATACTGATTATATATTTTTTATAATAGAGGTAATTTTACAATTAGTAACTTGGTTCCATTTTCCTAATTTATTTTACAAAGAATAACACGTTTATTTAAAAGTAAAGTAAGATTACGTCTAATTTATATCTTTTAACCTTGATTATGGAGATAACTTACAGGCGTCTTACGAACTCCCCGGAGTAGACGAGCCTTGATTATTAAAATAAATACAGCCCTATTTAGATTTCATAATGTTTAAGTTATTTATCTAATTGAGTGTGTGAAATAAAATGAAAACAATAAATGTGTTGTATAACACAGGATATGTTATCCAAACGACCAAGGCTTCGCCATATAAGGGCATCATTCGGTAAATTCACATAAAATAGTTCGGCCTTGAGAAAAAGAAAAGGTGTCGGAGTGATTAAGGTTCGGTGACACGAATGGGGGGAAACGCGTTTGTTCCGAATCTAGGACTTTTCAAAAGGTGAAGGTACCTGTATTCGAAATGGAGAGACACTATTACCCCCAGATTTATTGAAAAAATATTACCTGCAAAAGGATACGCGTAAGTTTGGGACGCAGTGTCCTATTTTCAGGCGCGTGGCTGTGATCTCTACTCGCCGGAATTTCAGATGACAGGGGTTGAACGTTTGGTTCATGTCCTGTTGTGCTGCAATAAGCAGCTGCGATGAACTCTTTAGCTTCATTCTATGAATTAATTTTGGCACAGATTTTGACTGCAAATGCCTCTTATTTGGTATTCATTTAGCTGCTACATTAAAAATCTCATTCCCACTTCTTCCAACGTGCCCTAGAACCCAGAGGAAGAAATTATATCTAACATTTCGACCTTCTTTGGCTAAAATATGGTAGTTGACGGAATCACCATAGGCTTATATCATGGGAGATGCAGTCAAAATAGTTCTAGGTTAATGTCATTAATTGGATTGTAATGCACTAATAGAACTCGTACAGATGAGGAAACATCTGGTATATCCTCTGGATATAATAAAGAGGGAGTTTAATCACGAGGTGCTCAACTGTGAGAATGCTGCCGCGAGGATGCATCTCCACTGGAAAATTTCCATTAAATCTTGGCCTAGTAAATCTCTCGTTAAATATTTTTGGCACCCCGCTGCAGTGGTAGATAATTTTTTGCACCAAGAAAATTCAAATAAGCAGTTTGTATGATCAATTTTCCATATCGGTGAAACTTGAAGAACCCTTCGCGTATTATTTCTGGAAAGACAAACTCTGATTTAAAAACAAACCCAAAAAAATCAATTCCTAGTGCCTTGTTGGCCTTCGACTAGTCTGAAACAAATCCGAGACTTAAACAACAGGGTCTTAAAACTAGGATGAGAGGTTAAAGATAAAAGAGTGTCCTACCACCAGGATTCGTTTCTCCCCCCCATTTGAGCCTTCAAGCACGGCAAACACCTGCGTGGATCACGAAGCAGCTGTTGTGGCAAATGACCAGTAGAAGATCCACACACTGCTCGGACGCTACTCTTACTGAACTGGGAGTTTGTCGTCTGAGTCACCTTTCCGCCTTTCGAGTCACCTCTCACGGCAAACAGGGAGACTTCAGGAGTATTTACCATCTTCCCGTCTGCATGGGCAATGGGTTGGTTGACGGGGTTAGTTGCGAGGGAGTTTGATCTTTTGGGGTGTACGTTTCTCGTGTCGGATTATTTAATTTAATAATTTCGAGCTGATGGTTTTTTTATGTGTTTTCTGTGTAGATGCATGTATAGGGTTTCCATCTGCCTTACTTTCGCTAGGTTTAAGTTAAGGCGTGATGGATTCGAATTAGAACAAATGTATTGTTTCAACCTCTTGTTTTTCGACAGCTGAGTATTCTAAAAGGCCGTTTCGGAAATGTGTAATCTGTTCATGGAACCAAATGTGTAGCTTCAATTTCGTTTTTTTCTATGCCGTAGCTCATAAGTAAAAACTTCATCTAATTTAGTTGATTCCAGATTTTTTTAAGTACTTCAGTAATTCCTTCGTTTGCCTATTAATTCTTGAATTGAATTAGGATTGGTGACTGATACATTTATATTATCTTTTTATATATATTCTAGCTCTTTAGTAAGCTTTGAATAATATTTGAATGCTGGGTATTTTTTGTTGAGCTCTTTTCTTGTGTCACCAGTAAATAAGGCTAGGTTTAATTCTTTGCCATTTTGTCAAAGATAACCTCCGAAATTCTTTGATCACACTATTGGTTTCCTGCGTTTTATTTTGTCGCTTAAGGATTGCATTATTAGTGAAATTGTGGGTATTTAATTGTAAAAATATTAGAGGGAACAATTTTAATGAGATGTAGACTAGTCTGCTTTAATGTACGGTACGGTCATATTTTGCATTTTCAGTGTTCTTTCTGAGTACATATAGAATTCTATGTTCTTTAGTCTTTAATTAAAGGCGTCTTAAAGAAGAAATGAGTAATTAAGTTTTTTTGTAATGTAAAGGCTTTTATGTTTTGCATGTTGTTTACAAAAATTAACAGATTTCTAAATGTTGCAATGTCCTGTTTAACTAGTTGAAAGTAGCACCCAATCAAGTTTTATATGACTGATATAATTGCAGGCGTTTTTAAACTCAAAAATTTGAAAGATTTTCTACTTATTCAATTGTTCCTGGCTCAACCTTGTGGAAATTCATTTTAATGAAATTAAGGATACAAAGTAACTTTCCACTGTCCTTTATTAGCGTACAACCGGTTTCAACGCTCAAGCGTCATCATCAGGTACCTGTACCTGATGATGACGCTTGAGCGTTTAAACCGGTTGTACGCTAATAAAGGACTGTGGAAAGTTACCTTGTATTCTTAATTTCATTTCCTACTTAATTTATTTGAATCGAGCCATCTATTCATGTTAAACTGAATGATAATTTTCTCTTGGAAAAAGGTTCATCTTTCCCAGAACTCGAACCGGGATCCCGCGACTTCGTGCCGAGTTCTTTCGCTGTTTTCCCATCTCTGCTCATTATTCATGGGCAGTACACACTACGCATAGGAACTATAAGGATTTCTAGGGCAGAAGAGCAGTCTGTCATACACGTTTTTAAAGATTTATGCATACACTGGTTAATTTCCGTTTGCCAGGGGAAGGAGTGATCACAGGAAAAGGTCTCCTAAGGAAGATACATTGGTAATTTGTTCACGATATGGGCTTGAAATATATGCTCAGGATTCTATGCCCGTAATGGGCATCTGATTCATTTATGCCTTCTAAAAGTAATGCAATGGAATTTCCTGTCACGATTCTGTTGGCCGGATTGGGATGAAACCACTTGGAGTAGGTGGACAAGACGCTAAGCTTTGCCGCAAAACTGGCAGTCTCGCTGCTCTCCAAGTTGCGAAAAGCGGCAGGAGGTCAGTTATAGTAAACCTAACCTCTGCGCGCCGACCTTGTCACAAAAGACTAAATGAGTGGAAGTTTCAAGTGAACTTTTGCAACGTATTGAAAATGAACCAAATTATTTGGACAACTACATCACTGGTTATGAAACCTGGGTTTTATGACACCGTGCCACGAAAAAAGTGGAATCGGCGATCGAGCATCGTTACTCGATTACTAAGTGTTTTGCTAATCTGAATAAATCACTTGAGCACACAAAACAATGATTCGTGAGGCTTACGGAGACTCTGCCTTGTCCTACTCACAAGTTTTGAGACGGTTAAAGGCCTTTAAGGAGGGCAGAGGGAAGAGGTTCACGACGAACAACGCTCTCTGGGCGGCCGTCAACCAGCAGAACCGACAAAAATGTGGCTCGTGTTCGACAATTCTTGGATTCTAACCGTCGATTGAGTATCAGAATAGCAGCCAACGGACTGAACTTGTCGTATACATTGCGTGTACTTGCCGTGTTTCGCATTGTTACTGAAGATTTAGCGATGAGGAAAGTGTGCGCTAAGCTCGAGCCCAAGGTGTTTGCCACATTGCTATACGAGTCCGTGGGTTCCTGACCAAACACCAGGTGCCAACACTACCCCAACCCCCTATAGTCCTGACGTCGCCCCAGCAGGCTTCGTTTTGCTCTCTCGCATAAAGGTAACCCTGGAAGGAACCCGTTTGTCGTTCATAGAAGAGATCCAATCAGCCGTAAAGAAGACCTGAGAAATCCCCAAAGACACCTTCCAGAGCACGAACCGGCCATGGCAGAGTCACTGAAAAAAACTTTTCAGAGATGAAAGGAGAGTGCTTTGAAAAATTAAAATGTTTGAGCAAAATCTGCTGAATGTATTACTTTTTAAAATAATTACATTACTTTAAAGTCGTACCCGGTTTAAGGATTTTGCTTCTAAACAAGTCTACATTAAAAATGTCATGGATTCGTTCCTACATCAAGTGGCCTGTCGAAAGTTTTTTTCGATCAAAGTTCCCTATAGAGATCGTTCCACTCCTCAAAAATATTTCGTCTTAGACTTTTTATAGCATATCGAACCCCATATAGTATCCACGAGTGTTTTGGGTTGGCTAATCGGCCGCAGTACAAAGAGGATACAGATGGAAAGAGGTTAGCTGGGTGTTTCACCTCCTGTTAGCATTAAATTGGCTATCGCTTCGTGGGCGATAACTTACTCTTTGCCTAGGGTCCTGATGACGTTTCCCTCATCCCTTTTATTTCATTTGGACAGCTCACCAGAAGTAGGAGGGCCAGCTTCAGCCCCTCTTTCACTGAGTGCGCTATTGTGGAGAAGGTAACGGGGATCCCTTTAACTGACGCAATGCCGCAACAACTGAAGTTGAAAGAGCCGCGGATAGCCCTAAAACACGCACAAATAATGGTCTAAAATGAGGATATAATTTACACGAAATAGTCTGAGAAGGTGTGCTATTTGAGAATTAGTAGTGTTCACCCAGCAAGAATGTTGTCAAATTCTTTCCGAAAAAATAGAAAAGTGGCAAAAAAACTTCTCGTGTATTTGCGTATCTCTGCTAAAAAATCAACGCTAATATTCTCTTAAGGGCGTTTCCACAGTAAGAAAAATAACTGAAGGTGTTGCTCAGAGGAGACCACTCCGCTTGAATTGTTTTCCCCAGTCTCGCTCTAAGTAGGCATCGGGACACCAGTGTTAAATCCCGCCACCTTAAGACCCTCGGGATGTGATATTTCGCTAAACTAGTCGCCACAATAGCCTTATTTCCCCAATAATTATTTAGTTTTTCAAATATTTTGCTGGAAATTCGACTCACCATTTGTGAAACATTGTTTGTTGCAGGAAATAAACGTGGGAAGCAACCTAATGTAATGGTTGTATCAAAAAAATGCTTTTTCATTCTATTCTCGTATACATTCACTTTGAGAGGCAACGGTTACCATTCTTTGTTTATGCTGCGCATTTTCTAAATTATATCCACTCTGAATCAATATATCAAATTTCCCATCCATTGATTTTTACTACAGTGCCCTACTTGTAAGAAAATCGCTGTAAACCTCGCAACAGCTATTTGCAGTAGGTCAATACGTTGACAAAGTTCTTTGAAGCTAACTAATTTAAGCACAGGAAGGATTCTGATGCATTTTCTGATGATATAGAAAGATAGAAAAATACGTTTACTTAAGGCATCATATTATACAGAAAGCGGGAATTCTCTCCTCCTTGATGTTAAACAGATTAACATTGAGCTAACATAGAGCATGCAAATACTTGTTTATACACATAAGTAACTCAGTGGTTATATCAGAAATCAGATGAGATCTTCATGAGGACGTTTGCGTCAAAAGATGCAAGACCCCAGAAGTGTCCCAAATCCCCTGTGAGTGCGGTGAAGTCTACGTGGGTGAGACGAGCCGCACGATCGAAAAAAGGCTGAAAGAACATCAGAGACATCTCAGACTGGGGCGACTGGAGAGATCAGCAGTGGCGGAACATTGCTTTACCAAGGACCATAAGATAAGGTGGGAGGGGACCAAAATTATATGCCGATCCAACGGACACTGGGACCGGCTCACTAAGGAGGCCATCGAGATCCGCCTCCAAAAACATAATTTTAACAGGGACTCGGGCTTTTACCTGAGCAACACATGGAAACCGATCCTTAGAGTAATGGGTGAACCAGGAACGACGGGCGGCCAATGGAAAGGCGCCCTGATACGGACCAATCAAATGACACCTGATTGGGGGGGGAAAGCATATATATACGGGAAAAAAGAGGCAAACGTCATTCAGAAGCCCTGAAGACGATAACCGAGTCGGACATTGAAACGTCGGCCGATATGGACAACATAACCCGGTGGAGGACCCGAGAGGAATTTACGCATGCAAGTAAAAGGTTGTAGGTAGCCGGGAAAATATGATTTTTGGGTATACTACCTTGATCAAAAAGTTCCCGGAATAACCACCGTTTGGCGCTCCCATCGTTCCGATTTGAGTTCTGTTTTTTTTGTTAAATTGGTACATCTGTTGTTGATATTCCCTTTAAATCTTAGTGTCATAACTTGACATTTGCAAAAGTTACGTAGCCAAGAGTACATCTATCTCTGTGTGTGTTGGCGATTTTTTACAATTTCAGAAATGGATTTAAATTTGCAACAACGAACTTGTATTAAATTTTGCGTAAAAAACGGATTTAGTGGCGCACGGACGTTGGAAATGTTGGAAAAGTGTTTCGGCAACGATTCTCTAAAAAAAACGGTCGTTCACCAGTGGCACGAGCGGTTCAGAAGTGGTCGTGAGTCAATCGAAGATGATGAACGCAGTGGCAGACCATCGACATCGAAAGTCGGTGAAAAAATTGATAAAGTAAAAGAAATGTTGGTCAATAACCGCAAATTAACCATCAGAGAAAAAGTGGAGGACTTGAACATTGCCTATGGATCCGCCCAAGACATTGTGGTTAATGATTTGGGTTTCCGTCGTGTAGCAGCAAAGTTGGTGCCAAAAGACCTCAATTTCATGCAAAAAAGAGACCGTGTTGACGTCGCAAAAGACATGATTTGCGAGGCTGAATCCGATCCCACATTCATCAAAAGGATCATTACTGGAGACGAGACGTGGGTTTATGAGTACGACACGCAATCCAGACATCAGGCAAGTGAATGGCGTTCACCAAATGAGCCGAGACCAAAAAAACCACGTCGTTTTCAGTCAAAAAAGAAGGCAATGCTGACGGTTTTCATGGATTACAACGGTGTAGTGCATCATGAATTTTTGCCAGAAGGCCAGACAGTAAACAAAGAGTATTATTTGGGCGTTATGAGACGTTTGCGTGAAGCAATTCGCCGAAAGAGACCAGAAATGTGGGCAGGAAACTCGTGGATTTTGCACCATGATAACGCACCGTCGCACAGTGCTATCATTATTCGTAATTTTTTGACGAAAAATGCAACAAATACCATCCAACAGCCACCGAATTCACCTGATTTGGCTCCCTGTGACTTCTTTCTGTTCAATCGAGTTAAAAAACCATTACGGGGAACGCGTTTTAGCAGCCGAGAGGAAGTAATGGAAAAATCGCAGGAAGCACTGATGGACATACCGAAAACCGAATATAAAAAATGTTTCGAGGATTGGATCAAGCGCTGGCATAAGTGTGTTGCAGTCGATGGGGATGACTTTGAAGGGGACAATATAGATTTAGATGAATAAACTTGTATTTTTAATTTTCTGAATAAATTCCGGGAAATTTTTGATCAAGGTAGTATGATATAAGACTTCCCTATGCTGTAGGGTTTTCGTGCTTCAACTTCAATATATACACGTAATTGGACACGCAATATACGAACAATTAATAGATCTTTCTTTTAGATGCTGGTTAGTTTACTGAGAAGTTAGTTAAGACTTCTATATAGGCGTTCCAATTCAAGAAATTAAAGAGACATAAGGCATCTTAAAATTGTTAAGAATCGCCGCAGCACATTGCGGTGACCCTGACATCATAAACAGTGAAATTTTTAGGGAGCATATTTTGACATGAACTCATTTATATTAATGAGGCACTAACTTCTGGAGGTAAAATATGCTAAATATCACCGTAAACATAGCTAAACGAAATTTTTAAACGAGTGCTTTACTATTTAAAATTTCTGGGAATATTTGGTAAGCAGTAAGTCTCACAAAAAACAAGATTCCTCTCTTCAATTAATTGATCGATATTATTTCAGTTTTTGTGAACAGTCTTCAAGTTCTGTAAGAGGTCTATATTAAATGAGTTTGTAATTTTCCTCAAACTTTATTTCAAGGTACAACACGTTTCACCGACGTTCGGCATCATCCGGTAATATGGACATAAAAAAAATCGACAAAGTTAAGCAAGAAAGTGCAAGGAATATGTACTGCAAGAGGGTTTAGAATGTAATTTCTTTCGCAGGTAGCTTTGGGTTAGCTAGAGCTTGCGACACAACACCGTCAGGTAGTCTCACTATATCAAATCAAATCTCAATATATATATATATATATATATATATATATATATATATATATATATATATATACTATCAAATCTCACTATAAAGGAAATAAAATCGCTTGCAGATATGCAAAAGCATAATTTTTTAATGTTAGTTTTAGATCTCACGCCTGGTGATTCGGGAGACAAATGCTTGTACATCAACGTTGGTGAGAAAGGTGTGAGGCGGATAGAAATGGCATTGAAGCAATATGTGACGGAAACAAATACGTGCTTGCTTTTTACGGGATATTATGCCTCGTTGGAAATTTATAGGAACAGGAATGTCATCACAAATTATTAGTAAACAATGGCTAGTGTGCAGATTATTAATACACGTTGAGACGCGAGCTCGTCAAATTTATTGCGTGGCAAGAGGATGAAGTGAGTAATATCCAGTGAAGTTTATGCCTCGGGTAAGTTACCACGCACTTCCAATAATGGATGGATGCGTAGTTAATCTCGGGCCATAACACTCGCTCTTTCGGCAGCATTTGCGAACATAGATAGAGTAGATGTCCAATAATTAAGGTACGTTTTTTTATTAAAAATTGTTTTACAAATACCTGTATGTATCCTCTATTCTTAATGTTATATATTGCGCAATCTAGTTATAGTAGCAAATCTAATTTAAAATAGCCAGCGATACACTTATTTAAGTTTTTTAAGTATAAAAATCATATTTTACCGTTTAATTAATCAATTAAAAATTAACAATTTTCCACAAAATAAAATTAAATAAGACCGGTTTCAATGTAAATACTTCATCTTCTGGTTTTTATTTTCATATTTTACCGTGCCTATACACCTGATCAAGAACCGTCGCGTTGTTCTAAATAAAAAGCATGTTGAAATATTAATGTGCATTGTGTTTATAAAAACTTTTTACGAATTTCCTCACAAATTTTTACTCATATTTTGTTAATATTCCAGAATATAAACTCAAGGAAAAGAACAATATATATGTCATTTTTTAACTTTATTCCCAATGCGGACATTTCAAATCGATCCTTACCTAATAACTTTTTCTCTGCTTCGGAAGTGTTCTATTTAGATAATGCGATATTCTTTAGAAGTAATTATTGACTGCCATGGCAAATAACCCTAATGAATGCGGTACCACCACTTAAACACCTTGAAAGCTTCTTTAGAGCTAGAATTATTCCAAACCCTCCCTTAATCATTCATTTGAATTTCAAGCGCGTGGAAGAAAACTTTGAAGCCAAGCAAACCTATTGATGGGTATCGATTGGGCACCACTACTCGCAGGAGGTGGTGGTAATGCGAATCCCCAGGGGTTGCGGGGTAAACAGGGGGTGGGGGGCCTCAACCCCGCCTCCTCCAGAATATGCGGTGGCAGCGACGGCACCTTGAGTTATTCCTTCTCATACGTATGCAATCGGTATTCTTCGGAAGCGAGGGCGAAGGGCAAATCCAACATTTATAAGTGCCGAGAGGCTTTTGAATAATGCAATAATTAGAGGGGTTGTGTGTGTGTGTGTGTGTGTGTATGTGTTAGTGCGGGGGTGGGGGTTTGGGGGGGGGGGGGGAAGAGTGACTCCATTCTTTTATTGCGCGGGTGCTACTCAAGTTATTAAAGACGACGATCCGCAGAGGAAAACATTGAGGTTGATGGCATGTCCCCTTCCCTTGTCCTTTTAATCCCTGCTGCGGTTTGATTTTCAAGGTAAATCCACCCCCCCCCCCACCTCCTCCTCTTCTCTCTCCCCCACCCCGCCGTATCCAATCTGCAAGTCAATTCCTCCCCTCTCCCTCGGCTCTCGATTTGAGGGGGCGGGTTTCAATGGCCCTTAAGCAAAGTGGCCCCCGCCCTTCCCCACAACCCTCCACCTCTTCAGTCGACTTTAGCACCAACTCATCATATTGAAATGAATGGAATTTTTTCTTCTCCAACTTATTGCAGGGCTCTGTGTGCGTGTATGTGTGTGCATCTACGCATGTTTGTAGATTTTAATGGAAAGGAATTGAAGCCCTATGGTATTTTTAGTTCATTCTTTAAGATGCGGAGATGAAAAGAATTTATTCGATTTAATTAATCGATTTTGGTGACGATACATAAGCATCTTGTTGGAGTAAAAATAACCTCATTTAATTGCTTCGAGAAATTTATGCCTTATCGCACAAAAAAAGACGGAGGAGTATACTACCTACGTAAGCAATCATTTTTAACCAATTAGATTTCTGCGTAGTTTATTAATTTCCAAGTTTTTTTTTTTTATATTCTCAGTGCATGCATGAAAAAGTGGTAAAACTCGTTGATTTACTGTGGTAAAATTAAAGAAAACAATATAAGAGTCTATGAAATTCTATGAAAACAAAGATTTTCTGTGAATATTTATAAATATTTTAGAGGAACCAAGTCAATCTCAAAGACCACTGTGAAGAGTTTTTGAGGATTTATTTTTCCTCTACGGACGGAATATTATCATAAATATTAGGCAAATAGTATCACATTAGCCTACAACTTTGAAAGAGACTTTGGTGGCATCTAGTGCATGCATTTAAATAGTACGATTGATATAGAGTAAAGTTGTAAACCATGAAAAATTAATCAAGAGGATTTTTATATTTTTCTCGTAAATAATAATCTGTTCTTCGTTAGAATGTGTATACCACTCCATTTAACTCCATGAATTAGACCATCGCAAAGATGACTTGAATAAGAATCATAGGAAGAAAATAGAAGTGTATTGAAAGTAAGGTTTTCATATTACAAATAATATATTATCTGCCCCGAAAATAGATATAGTCAGTTGGCCATCATTTTGCTTATTTGTTGGCGTTAACCACAATTGATTTGTGTCTCATAGCGAACAGTAAAATTTACGTGGAGACCGTCGAAAAAGCTGCGGAAATAAGTGCAACGTGTCAGCAGGAAAAAACTCGAGGCCAAATACCTGCATCTCCTTCTCAAACAGATAACATTTATTCTGAGCAACATCGTAACCGTAGTACCCCTACCTTAAGTTCATTGCCTCAGAAAACCTGTCAACGTACGTACAGGGAGGATATTATACGAGGCTGTCCCTAATGGATTCGCAAAAAATGTTTCCTATACGCAGTAAGGGTCTCGCAATGCATACTAGGGGGTGGAACTCCACAGGAGGCGCAGGGGGTGAAGGAGGCCGAATAGAACGAAGGTCGGCACATGAGGGACTAAAGAAGCCATGAACCGGGGATCTGCAAAAAAATTCGCGTTCTTTCGAAAACCTAAATTTGGAGATAAAGTGGCTTGGGACGCGGTTAAAAGTTGTGCTACATTGAAAAAAATGTAATATTATCTCGCGGGTTGACCGTTGTAGCACGATTTGGAGCCGTTTAGAAGGGCAAAAGAGTAGATTGGAGTAGATTTTATTGACCTGCGGTCAGCCCTTTCCCCTTGTTAAGAGTCTTTCATTCGTCTAAGTGTTCATTTTAGTAATGAGGCATCAAAAATGTAGCAAATTTGATTTACGACGAGAATTTAGCGTTGCTGGAAGATTGGGGCATAACCTTCCTTCTGGAGAAATAAATACTAAGTGAAAGTTTATGAGACCAAGCATATTAGATACGCAAAGCTTTGGAAAGGAAAGTAATAATGATTTCCGTAATGCATTGGAATTCATTTACACATTCACCAAATTTAAAAGTGAGAGAGAATTAATATTATGATGCTAAATTGAACAAATGTAAAAAATGAAATATCGATTATAGAACACATCTAAGACAGTGCAAAGACAGAAATCGTCATCGTTACTGAAAGTGAGCTCAAAGGAGATAATGTCGAGAGCAAGACTACTTAAAATGGGTCACCATCTACGGAAAAGACTGACCTAATATGCGGAGGACCATTTATTGGAGTAAACTCTCTAGTTAGTGGTTCTCGCTATAATTTTGACGATAATGGTATAGAAATTTTTCTGGTTATCCGTCAAGAATTATAATCACAGAATCAATGCAACAATTTCAGAGTGTAAAAATCATTCGCCTTGCCTGGGATTCGAACTTAGATCCCTCAATATCCGGTCGAGTGCTTTAGCCACTTAAGCTACCGAGGCGTCCTCTGAAACTCTGAAATTTTGGGGCTTTTAAAGGAACAAGATGTTGTGACGAAATACCGTGCATACAATGTCACATGCATTCGTAGTCGTGCGCGACGCGCCACAGTCCACGAGGTTAAAGCCAATTTTAAACACTTATGGTGTTTATACTTTGACAAATTCCAAAGAAACTGCGGGAGATGCCGCAACAGTAACTTTTAACGGAGGCATCCGCTAAAAATTTCAGAGTTTAAGAGGACGCCCCGGTAGCTTAAGTGGGTAAAGCACTCGACCGGATATTGAGGGATCTGGGTTCCAATCCCAGTCAAGGCGAATGATTTTTACACTCTAAAATTGTTGCATGTTACACTCTAAAACTGTTAAAAGTTACTGTTGCGGCATCTCCCGCAGTTTCTTTGGAATAATCACAGAAGCTCATTAATATGTTAATTTTCGAGACATTCTTACTCCAACATACAGGGTCTGTACAATAAGTACTGGGACTGGTTTCAAAAATCAAAATGTATTGCAGTTATCATTACAATTACTTAATAATCTTGAAAATACATTCCTCCTGCATCGATACGCTTGTAGTTCGGCGTCTTCCACTCGACACAAGCCCGCTGGAAGTTGGTTTCCGGAGTAATGTTAAGAGCCTTTGTCGTCACCTCTTGAACTGCCTCGATGGAGTTGAACGGATATCCTTTGAGCTACATTTTTATTCGCGGAAACAAGAAAAAGTCAGGTGGAGCCAGGTCGGGGCTGTAGGGGGGGGGGGTGAGGCGACGTTTCTACGCCAAATTTCGTCAGCAGCTGTCGCAAAACAATCGCGACAGTTTTCGTTCCTCGCTGAAGACTTTCGGAGTGCTCATCTTCCACGAGCTCCTGGCCTTCGTTAAACATTTTGCGCCACTCATTGACTCTTGTGCGGCTTAAGGCATCATCCTTATAAGCCTGTTTGATGAGTTCAAGGGTCTCCGACGCGGATTTCCCGAGTTTAAGGTAAAACTTCACAGCGTAGCGTTGCTCGACGGTGCGCTCCATGCTGGCGAGACGACACCACAAACAATCACACGTCACAAAAATCCACCTCCTGTCTCAACGCATGCCCGGAAGCGACTGAACTTAAGTTTGCCTGAGTGGTGGGGGACCCCTCCACCGAGTCGATCGGTCGGTCCCCCATCCACCGCTCCGTTGAGGCTACAGTGAACCAGTCAAGATACTTATTGTAGAGGTTTACTCTCAAAGCTAACATATAAAATATTTCACTTTTCTCTAAGAATAGCGACTCGGAGTCAAGGTGGGCTTTCATCTACTGAGAATTAAAAGGAAGAAATTTATTGTGTAAGAAAACATAAAACATCCACCATACCAAAACCCCTCAATATATCGGACTTATCCTATTATTTTTTCAATATGCAAATCGCCGACACGCGGCAATAGCAAACTTGACATTATTGCGACAAATACCCTAAGGATTAATATTACATTATTACACGGGGGCCGACCCGGGTGGCGGCTGGGTAACGTCCTCGTCTGCCATTCCAAGGGTCGCGGGTTCGATTCCCGCCTGGGTGAGTTTCCCTCCATCTAGGGCTTGGGTGTTTGTAAATGTGACCATTGTTACCGTTGTTAATAGTTCGATGAAAAGGCCAAAATGTGCTGTTTTCGAACTTATATTGAATAAATAAATAAATAAAATAAAATAAATACATGTGTGGCCAATATGAGAGTATCTAAGGTCACAGAGCTATATTAGTATAAATGGAAACTAAGTTCGTCATTATTAACAAGGAAACGCGTAACGTTTACCCATTCAGTTACGTGAATTTTAACGAGCTTCTCCTGAAGTCAATATTCAAACTTCAAATGTTCAGTTTAGAAACTCACAGCGATGACACTGAGCAAATTTGGAAAAAGTACTTTAATATCACACGTAACGAAATTTTGTATTATTCCGCCCACTCCTACGCAATAACAGCGAACCGTGGTCGCACAACAAGGAAATGGACTGATGCAAGGAAGCAATTAATATGCAGTAAAATTTGAAACAGCTCCAAAAGTGAGCGCCCAAACCAAATGTTAAATTCAGAAGTAAAACTGGTTGAGTATGGATTAGTTGATAAAATTATTATGCACACCTGTAAAAGCATTACGTACCTTAATAAGACAAATGTTCCGATTTCTAAGAAAATAACCAAACACCATACCCGTAGGTCTTACTTCAGGGAAACACAGGGGAAATATTCAAATGCACATTCTGTAAATTTAAAAAAATCATACCCTTACAGATGGTATAAAAAAAGGTGAACTGAAATTGAAATCCAGAAATTAATATCATTAGCAGCACAAAAAGAGTAATGAGAATCATGACATTAATTGAATCGAATGATGCAAAATTTTATTGCGTGAGTTGACAAAAGGAAAAGTAGAAAAAGATGACCGGTAAAGCAGCCGAATGAAATGAGGCAGGATACACTGATTAAGTTTTGCTCCTGAGGAAAAGGAACTTTTGAATTGCTCTTTTTAATGTTGTTGGGGATGGAGAGTTTTTTTATGTCATCATGGAGAGAGTTCCACAGACGGCATGCGGTAACATGAAAAGATTTGTGATAGATTTCCGTACAATGGTGTGTGATAAGCAGTTTATTGGGACACCTAGTATTCCTGTTTGGATTGAGCTAATGGGAAGGGAATTTTTGTATTAAAATTTGGGTGTGCGGTTTGAAAATATCCTGTTGAGAATCGTAAGAATATGTAAATTCTTGCGACCATGTAGCTTTAACCAGGATATTCTTGTACATGAGTCAGAAATATGATCCAATTTTCTAAGATTACCTATGGACCGCACCCAGGCATTATGGGACTTCGTGAGTTAGGTTTCCAGTTCGCCTGAATGATCTTGATATACCACATCACAGTAATTGAAATGGAGCATGAGAAGAAAGGATACAAGGAGGGTCTTCAAGAAAGGGGTAGCCAAGTGCTTTAACCTTTTCATGAACGCAGGGATGAGTTTCTTTTCCGCAGATAACAATTGCATGATTAGTCCAAGATAACGTTTCATTAATGGTTACGCCTAAATTATTTACTGTCTTTAGGCATGCTATGATAGACTCTTGTGACGTTAGTGGTGGAAGTTTATCAATACCAATTTTACAATATAAGTTATGGTATCCGATTGTAATAAACTGATTTTGATAGGGTTTATTTTCAGTAAAAAAATACTAGGTGGACAAAAGAATTGATTTATACAATTTAAGAGCTGATAAACGACAACAATGGCCCAAAAAAGAATAAAAGACAGATTAATAAAATATAAAACAGAAGTTCCGGAAGAATGCCGAAATAAAATATTTAAGAAACTTGCAGGAGCCATCACACCGCATTTAAAAGTTTTCTAAGGGTCGATAGAATAAGGTTAATACCTGATGACTTGAATCTTGGTCATATAACCCCTCTAAGCGTATTTCTAGAAAGCTTTCGCCATGGTCTCCATCGAAATATGTGGGTAGACACTTAAATATTATAGCACAACTAAAAGCGCGACGAATTGCCCTGGGGACTTTTTATTTCATTACAAAAAAAGTCAGTCTTCTGGTGCTACATTACCTGAAATACCGAACCTTCCCCGAAAGAAGCCTGCTAAACTGGAGGCAATTTGTGAATTTTGGCGTGAGGTCAAATTAAATAGCATTCATCTCCATTGTATATTACGTAAAAAACTCTAATAAAATTGTGGACTAAGTGAGGCAATGTAGAAATAAGATAACTCAGTCAATTTTTCTTCTGATATAAGGGTGTATAACTACAATATTTATAAATGAGCCAGTTAGTAAATGTTAAGAGTAGACTGTTTCAAAGCAATAAAAATTAATTTGTTTTGATAAGTGTATGCATTTATAATTAAATTTGAACCAGCTGATAGTGCCTTAGTTTGAATAACAAGGCCTAAGAAAATTTTAATCCTATATATTTACCTTACTCTGGGTAAAAAAAGGACATATTATGGGAAATATATCCTTTAAATATGTGTGCACAGGTATTGAAAAATATGTCCGAAAGGCATCTTACGTAGCTCCTCCCATTATAAAACTAATAGATTAAAAAAGCTGGCGCAGCGATACAAAAATTGCTTAGTAGTAATAAAAACAATTCAAAAAACATAATTTTTTTGGGCAAATGGGTCTAATTTAAAAAATAACCTTCTTACAAAGACATATTACATTTTTAAACAGCAGTTAATTGCTGTAAATATATTAACTTAAAAATTGTATACCTTTTGCACCAATAGGTCAGTTCATCAATATAATTTTCCCGGCGAGATGAAAACTATATACTCTAAATACTTTGCAATCCTATATTGTGAACATAGACCGTGATAATTAGCATTTTTCTACGAACTGTTTCTTGCGTTTATTAACCACCTCAATGACTTCAGGATATTACAACACTTTCTATGAGAATAGATTGTAAGTGATTCCCAACCGATATATCCTGCAACCTTGAAACAAAGGCAAACAAAACTTCAGTTAAGTGTAAAAATATTAACGCATTAAAAATATTAGAATATAAAATATTTACATCTTCTCGCGCTTCCGAAATAGGACAAATTTTTTTTTATTTGTCCCCTTCGAGAGTGTCAAAGCAATGTCTATCATTTCAAAACTTGATATTTTATTCAGCCACAAAATTTGAAATCCATTAGCGAATTTTGTAAAACCGAAGTGAATGTACTGAAAAGTTACCGCCAGCCCAAAGTTTCCTTTCCTCCATGGAATTCGGGTTGACTCCAAGCGGCGTCTCTGGGAATGACGGAAGGAGAAAGGCAGTTCGGTTTCACCGCTGGAAAACACGAGCCAGGCAATAATTTCCATGATATGATTGCTTAGGCTTTGGCTTGCTTCACCTACTCAGAAAACAACGTGGTGCTTCAAGGATAAGATAAATTTATGCATTTTCTCTTTCTTAATTTGTTTCAAGGAAAAGAATGAAAAAATATTAGCCGAGAAAATAACTTTCACCCAATTAATATGTATGGGAAAGTACAGATTTATGCTTTAGAATAGGGTTTTAGACAAAATTGGCGCATAATTATAACTATTAAATAGAGTATCGTTTCATAATGTGACACTTGATCATAGCTAAAAAACGGCAAATCGTATTAATTTATGTAAAAAAATAATTGAAATTGCAAATACTTTAGCGGGTGGTCAAAATGTAAATGATTCACCTGATAAAAAGGTAAATCGTATTTAGAATATTTGTGCATTAATAACTTCAATTTTAAAATTAATAATTTTCTAGAAGGAAAAAATAAAAAACCCTTCGGGCCTTGCCTATACGGCTCATTTCTATACTCATCAGGGGGGGCGATGAGTAAAGATACCTTCTGTGGTGAGCCTTCTTTTATTTATGGTAGAAGAACCTTTGCTCTCAAGAAATAACTTACTTGGATACCGATCGCAGGATAAGGGTTTTTCATTCGAAACGGCTGCAGAGTTTTTGAGTCAGCAGGCGACTGGTTTGTCATTTTCTTACACAGGACATCCAAAGGCGAATCTGTCTTCTTACCCCTTAAGAAAACCTTCGAATAGGTCTCTCACTCGAACTTGAATTGCAAAACAAATATATTAATATATCAGCTAAAAGGTGAACATCTCGTATAGTGACCCCTAGTCTGACCATCAAAAAGTTGTCAGCGACGGTTTGAGTACATTAGAGGCAGACGTAATTTCATAAATAACGCAGAGAATTGCATAGGTCATCTTCTTTTCTCGATAAACACAAATGAACTAAGTTCCCTCATTAGCAACATTTTATATTATTTGCCAACAATGTAAGGAAATACAGGATGCCAGGCTAAATATAGTATATGAAGGCAAGGAGAAATATGGACACTAGCACTTACTGTTGGCAATATTTAATGTATCTAAAAGTATACAAGAAGGCTGTTGTTAAGGTATAAAAGAAAATATAAACAAGAGGTAAATTATAATATATATGGAAACGAGAGAGGCATTTCAGAACAGTCTTTGTATAGATGTTACAGTGACATCCAACTTTCCATCTGGTACGCAGCTCAGACTATTTGGGTGAGCATTAAGAAGATTAATTTCTATTAGAGCTCATGCTAGGTAATTAAATGAAAAAGAGGGAAGTGTTACTTCACTGTAGTTAGGGCACTTAAGGTAAATACGCCAAATATTTAGAATCCATGGGATAAAACTTAAATTAAATAACTAGATAAGTTTCACACAAAATCCGCTTAGTTGTCCAATACGAAAGGCGAGTAAGCGTCAACAGTATGCTGAAGGATTTTTGCAAGGGGATCATTGGATCTTGAATAGAGCAGGAAATCTTAGACTATAGGTGAGATCAGGCAATTATTTAACTTTTACTAATTTTTATTCCTACTTCACGTTAACGACATTGACTCTGTAGTCACCAGTAAGATAAGTTTATTTTACGATGATGCAGTGGTTTACCGTGATATCCGAGATCCTGAGGACACAGCAGCATTTTCAGGTGATATTAATGCTAGAAAACGCTGATGAGACACTTGGATTAATTAGAATTAAACTTCAAAAAGTTCGAAGTCATAAATATTTAGAAAAAGAGCAATTCCCTTCCGAACGTCTACTGCATTGGGAACAACGAAATGGAATCTGTAGACTCAAGTTAATACCTTGGCGTTACACTCACTCACGATCTTTCCTGGGTGAAACACATCCGGGGAATAAGTGGATAAGCTAACAAAAAATTAGGATTTATTGGGAGAGTATTGGGGAAATGTTAGTAAAATATTAAGATAAATATTATATGTCGCTGGATGGATTTGGTGATTTAGAATATGTTGCAAGTATATGTGATTGATTGTGAAATAGGTTCGCGCGTAGCGCCCTTGAAAAGGAGCTAGATTTGTAAAATATTGTTATGATAAACTGAGGAACGTATCCAAAATGTTAGAGCAGCAAGGCTGGGAATCACCCACTGAGCGAAGGTTAAATTACAGATTGAAGCTCATGTATAAATTGGAAATGCGTCTCTAAAGCAGTAATGTTGGAAATGTATTATTGCTCCCAATGTACTACGGTAGGAGAGATCATGTGAATAAAATTAGAGAGATCAAGTGTAGAGCAGATAGATTTTAGATGTCATTTTTTCCACGAACGATAAGGGATCAGATAACATCGTCCGACCACGATAGGGTTCAGGTAGAGATAGAGGGTTCAGTATTGACTACGGCAAATCAAGTTAAATATTTGGGGGTTGTTCTAACACCACGCCTTTCATGGGGAGCACATATCAGGACAATATGCGGATCAGCTTTAAAGAAACTTGGCTTCATAAAACGGGTGGTGGGGAAATGTAATGAAAAAGTTAAAGAGAGGTGTTATTTTGCTCTAGTTAGACCTCATTTGGAATATGCCGCAAGTATTTGGGATCCGTGGGAGAAAATTTGGCAAAAAGAATTAGATAAAGTCCAGAGAAAATCCGCTAGATTTGTTAAAAATTGTTATGATAAAAACACAAGTGTGACAGGTCTCTTAGGGGATTTAGGCTGGGAACCACTTGAAGTGCGGAGAGAACAAGCGAGGCTTAGACTTTTAGAAAGGTTCAGAACAAACGAGTTTAAATATGACACTGAAGGAATTATAATGGCCCCACACTACTTAGGTAGATCAGACCACAAAGATAAACTAAGGGAGATAGATTCCAAGACAGATAGGTACAAATACTCATTCTTTCCCCGAACAATCAGTAATCATAATAGCAAGAAACCGAAGTCACTTTAGAAATATTAAAAACTTTGAATTTACAAGTCGGAACAAAATTAAACACTATAGAGATGTTAGGTATACTTTCAGGTGCATGTGTATGTTAGTTGGTAGTTTGAGTGTTTGCATGTGTGTGGGGTGTAAGTGTTCATGCATGAATGTATGCCATGTTTTTTTTTTTTTATATATGATTTTGTCGTTATTGCATGCGATTTTTTTTTTATTATTTTTCTTTTCTAAATTATGGGTGGTGTCCTAGCACCCCCCGCCACACGCCCTTGCGGCGGCTTGCGGGGTATTGAGTAGATGTAGATGTAGATGTAGGGTCATATTCGGGTAAAAATACTCTCGTGTGTATTCGCCCCCTACCACACACCCTAGTGGTGGCTTGCAGGGCACATAAATAAAAAAATGAACTAAACTTTCGAAAACGAACAGAGTACCTGAGTTGGCAAAGAAGAAACAATTGAGATGACAAATTATACTGATGGATTCCACGATAGAGACAGAACAAGAGAATTTTTTAGTTTTTGTAAGAGTAACATAAGATCAGAATAGCTATACTCAACCACATGATAGAAAGAAAAAGTAATTTTCATGTTTTGTTCCAAGTACCCAGGTATGCTGTCATTATTTAAAGTAAGCTTAGCTTTTTGTCCTTCTTGTCCCTAAAGACTTCTCTCTCGTACATAAGAATAGGCCAGTTTGATATCGTTGTGCATGGACTTGTTGTTATCATGGCCTAGAATTTTTTACATTATTTTACTTAAATATTTCAAGTAAATTTGTGAAAAACATAATTTGTGGACTACATTTTCATCTTAGCGGTGGTTTGCAGGTTTTCATGTGTATTTATGTAGTTGTAATTTTTTCGCATTACGCTTTTTACCTTTTGAACGAAAACATATATGTGCATGCATTCCTGGTGCTCTATAAGCCTCTGACACATATCTTTTTAGTGTCTTTCTGGTTACTGTGTGAATGTAGAATGGACTAACCACCCTTTCCGCCTGAACCACCACATCTCTTTCTCTGAAATACTATCCTTGCCATTTCTTGCAGCTTGCCCCCTTCACCACGAGGTTCTCCGTTTTCCTCTTAACCTCAGCGACCCACACAAACCCCCGCCACAACGGACTACAAAGTTCTGAATGCCTCCACGCTTGGGAAACTGAACCTGCAGTTTAATGTAAACGCCTTTCCTGCTCCCAAAAATAAACTACCCGAAAATTGTCACCGGTGTCGTTTATTTTTTCCGCAATCCACTCTGACATACAAATTTAAATTTTGACCCAATCTTCCCACTGTCCTCTCCTGTTAATGTTCCCATCACCCAATTTCATTCACTATCTCGACATGAGAAAAAAAGCAACCCCTTAAAATCATCCTGTAGAAATATTTAATTTCTCCAATTTAATCTCTCCTTCAATAAAATGTCAGAGAAATTATTTCTTCAATCCCTTTTTACACTAATTGTTTCCCTTATTCCAAATAATACGTTTTCACCGAGCTATCTATCATCAAACTTAGTTATTCAATCTTTTACTGACTTTGTAAGGCTTGTAGTATTTAAAGCAATCGATGTTTATTCGCCTTCCTAATGGATGGTTGAGCAACTGAGGGCTTCTTCCCCACCAATATTGATATCCTCTCCTGTCAAAATACTAAAACCTCTCACCTCTACTTGTTACCAATAACTCACCCACCAAATAATTATGGGTGTCCTATTGTTTTGAGTGTTAATGTCCAAATAGAACGAATCCTTGGAATGACATTACTATAAAGCGAGCCCAAAATTCAAGTTTTACCCTCCTTCATCAAAAAACCCTTCCTCCAGTATCAATTGCCTTATATACCGATAAACACGCACAGCCTGAGGGCCACTAATGGCGTAACAAAAATATAGAGTGATAGATTGAGGATAGAAAATATGCCCAGTTATTTGCCTATTCCCAATTTTTACAGTCAGGGCAATATTCTAGTGTATACCATCAGCGGATCTGATTGTGGGTCAAAATTTAAAGGGTGCTTTCTGAGAGTAATGCAATTATTTTTTTAAAGTAATCTATTGTACAGATTTGCACACACTTAAAATTCTTAAAGGTACTGTCCTTGGGCCTCTGCACATTATTCCAGCGACTCTGCCATAACTGGAACGCGTCCTGGAAGGAGACTTCGGGGACCTCTCGCAAGGTTTTCGTCACGGCTGATTGGATCTCTTCTATGGACGAAAAACGGGTTCCTTTCAGGGCTGCCTTAATCAGAGGGAACAAAAAGAAGTCTGTTAGAGGGGCTTCAGGACCATGGGGGGGGGGAAGCAGTGTTGGCACCTGGCGTTTGGCCAGGAACTCGCGGAATCGTAGCGCGTTGTGGCAAGGCGCTGTGTTAAACAAAACCAAGGACAATATTGACATTAATGATAGAAGTGGTATTTACAAACTCCAATGTGGTGACTGTGAAATTTGTTATGTTGGCCAGACTGGACGGTCGTTCAGAGTAAGAGCAGAGGAACACAGAAGACATCTACGAAACGGTGAGTTAAACAGATCCCATTTCGCCAAACACCTATGGAAAAGTGACCACAGGAGCGATTTTGTCCCAGAGATACTTCACCTCGAGAAAAAGGGAAGAAGAATGGATTGTCTGGAGGAGCTGGAGATTAGGAAGCATCAAAAGGAAGGAAAAATTGCCAACGAGAATATATTTGTGAGCAATTCCCCCCTTTTGGATATTTCTCTGACCACAATACATGACGCCCCAACCCCCGCTGTGAAAGGCATACCTAACCAAGCTTCCACTTAGCCTACATCCACCCCACCCCTCCCTTTGAGTCACCCACGCCCAGTACCACGCTCCCTCTCACTCCGCCCCCCCCCTTTTACCACCGCCCCCCCCCCCTCACCCTCCTCTCCCCCCCCTCAAATAACTATATATTCTGGAACTCACTGATTCTATGTACCTGATGATGTCGCCTATGCGACGAAACCGGTCGACTTGTAAAATAAAGTGTGGAAAAAAGTACCATCTCTCTTTTGATTTATTAGAATGGATTTCCACAAAGTGAAGCCTGAAACCATCGAGTTTATAATGTACTACAGTTACTGCATGTACAATAATGTTCTACATCATCTTCAGGTGAAAATGAAGTAGTTGGTCATGCCACTGCCATGTAGTAAATAAAAATCTAGTGGAAAAGTGTCCTCATTTGTTCATTATTATGTTCAAATTCCATTATATTACATCTAAATCTACATCTACATAATGCCCCGCAAACCAGCGGAAGGGTGTTTGGAGGGGGTTGGTAAGTCACCAGCCTTGAATTCAAAATCCAAATCATGACACCTCTACACAAATATTGGTTTGATCAAGCACTGGAAAATAGTGTCCCCAATTAGAGACTCTTTGGGGGTAGAGTGTTTCGTGGTGCATTTTCATGTGGTAGTGATGTTTCAATTTCTTGCTTGTTGTGTCCTGGCTTCCGTGTTGTAGGATGTCTTTCGTGCTGCATCATGGGGTGCAGTTTTTTAGTTGTTTTGCGGTATATGTGTTTGCATGAGTATTGGATGAAGGGATTTTTGCATGAGTGTGTGCGCTGCTGTGGGTGTAATTTTCCGTGTTGTTTTTTTTGCATGTGGTATTTTTCTTTTTTACGGTTGGTGACCTAACACCCCCCGCCACACGCCCTTGCGGCGGCTTGCGGGGTATTATGTAGATGTAGTTGTAGATGTAGTGTAAAACACGTAATGAGGTATTTGAATGGGATAATATTCAATAACAGAATGCATACATTGAAATCATGAAGGAGTATTAAAAAGATGCTTTGAACTTGCATTGAAGCAAACTTTGCCGGCTTTCGATAACACATAAAATATACACTAATAATGCTAATTATCTCCTTCAGGCAGGTGATCTTATCTATTTAGACCTCTAATTTGAAATCCCATCAATGCTACATCCCCCTGATTTTACGTGTGTGTTCTGATCTGATCTGATCTGGGGGGTTGTTCTAAAGCCACGCCTTTCATGGGGAGCACATATCAGGGCAATATGCGGATCAGCTTTAAAGAAACTTGGCTTCATAAAACGGGTGGTGGGGAAATGTAATGAAAAAGTTAAAGAGAGGTGTTATTTTGCTCTAGTTAGACCTCATTTGGAATATGCCGCAAGTATTTGGGATCCGTGGGAGAAAATTTGGCAAAAAGAATTAGATAAAGTCCAGAGAAAATCCGGTAGATTCGTTAACAATTGTTATGATAAAAACACAAGTGTGACAGGTCTCTTAGGGGATTTAGGCTGGGAACCACTTGAAGTGCGGAGAGAACAAGCTAGGCTTAGACTTTTAGAAAGGTTCAGAACAAACGAGTTTAACTATGACACTGAAGGAATTATAATGGCCCCACACTACTTAGGTAGATCAGACCACAAAGATAAACTAAGGGAGATAGATTCTAAGACAGATAGGTACAAATACTCATTCTTTCCCCGAACAATCAGAAATCATAATAGCAAGAAACCGAAGTCACTTTAGAAATATTAAAAACGTTGAATTAACAAGTCGGAGCAAAGTTAAACAGTGCAAAGCTTTTAGGTATACTTTCAGGTGCATGTGTATGTTAGTTGTTAGTTTTATTGTGTTTGCATGTGTGTGGGGTGTAAGTGTTCATGCATGAATGTATGCCATGTTTTTTTTATAAATGATTTTGTGGTTATTGCATGCGGTTTTTTTTTCCTTCTTTTTCTTTTCTAAATTACGGGTGGTGTCCTAGCACCCCCCGCCACACGCCCTTGCGGCGGCTTGCGGGGTATTAAGTAGATGTAGATGTAGATCTATAATAGTTAGTCTGGGCTTTTAGTATGTCTATATATAAGTTTGTCTTTCCAGAAATTATACCCGATTAGGCATGATGTATCCATCATCATATTCACTCACAAGGGTTCTATTAAAAAAATTAATTAATAAAAATTCGATCTGCATTTTTTTATAGATTTATTCTACTTATTTTTTTGTACATACTCTATATGATTAATGTAGCATTAGAGTCTGAGGGTAGTCCCAAATTGGGATTCTCCAATTTTTTCGGAAATAAATATATAAATACTTTTTCAATGAATGATACATTAATTTGAACATGAATCTTTCTCTCATTTTTACATAATTTTTATTTCTGTCAATTAATTTTTCTAGGTATTGGGTTGATTTTTGTATGCCCGATTCATACCGATTGGCAGCCTCGTCAAAGAGGAAGCGTTGGACCCCATCCTCCACCTCGCCATCGTGTTGCCGGAGCGCCTTCCGAACAAATGTTCTTTAAACTTGGGAAACAATAGGTTGTCACTTGGTGTGTATAGAGTCGATGATGATACATCCAATTTGTTGCAGGAGGGCTATGGTTTTCACGGGCGAAGTGTGGACGAGAATGTCGCGGGCCTACGCCTTTGCTCAACAATCCACTCCCCCATTTTTGAATCACCGGTCAGACTTGTTTAAGAGGATCTCCCTATAATTATAAGCGTCTACTGTGGTCAAAGGAGCCATACATTTGACCAATAATACCCCTTTTGAAGCACAAAACGCAAGTGACCATGATTTTTCCAGCTGAATGTGTTTGTTTGAATTTTCGCGGCTTGGACAAAGAGGAATATCGCCATTGTCGTAATTACTGTTTGGTCCCAGGTGTGAAATGGAACTCCCAGTTTCGTCACCGTTAGCAAGGGCCGACGACTGGGTGAAAATGAGGTCCAACGCTTCTGTAACGACACGGCAAAGAGCTGGTATGACATGACCGCACAAAAATTGCCCCAGCGCCTACAAAGGTGCTTCACCGTAATGACAATTTTGATTAAGGAAAGAAAAATGTTCAAGTAATGAAATAATGTTTTTATTGTTGCTCATTTTAAAATTTTATTGAAAAAAAACTTTGTTTTATTCTCAAAAAATATAATTTTTGGTATTATCTTCGAATTTTGAACACAATCCAATCGCTTTTACATTACGTTGTTCAAATCAACGTAGGCTTTAAATTTTACAAGCTAAAAACTCCAAGTAGTAAAGTCCTCAGATGATCATTTTGTAAATGTAATTATTTCACGCTGGAGTGGGGCGAGTTGAATTTTTGAGGGATTGCTACTGGTGTCGTTGTTATGGACGGAAATGAACGACTAAAGAGATGGGAAAGTAATTCGGTTTCTCAATTTTAGATGAATAATGTTACATCTACATCTACATCTACATAATACCCCGCAAGCCGCCGCAAGGGCGTGTGGCGGGGGGTGTTAGGTCACCAACCGTAAAAACGAAAAATACCACATGCAAAAAACAACACGGAAAATTACACCCCAGCAGCGCACACACTCATGCAAAACTCCCTCCATCCAATACTCATGCAAACACATACACCGCAAAACAACAAAAAACTGCACCCCAGGATACAGCACGAAAGCCATCCTAAAACACGCAAGCCAGGACACAACAAGCAAGAATGTGAAACATCACTACCACATGAAAATGCACCACAAAACACTCAACCCCCCAAAGAGACAGTAAAAGGAAGGGAATTCGACCCAACGTTGCAGGTAGCAGGAATTTCCCCCCGCCGGGAGGGAAGAGGGACTGAAAGGGAAACTTAAAAACAGATGAACAGAACACGAATGATATCATGCGGAAAGAATGGGTTATTATAACAAAACACATAAGGTTAGTGGAGGAGCATGCATTTAAGTAGAACTAATTATTTTTTAGACACTGAGGGTGGCAAGTGGAATTTTTACTATCTATAATCCTACAGTTGCTATCCCGTATTGTCCGTGGGAAGAAGGAGTCCTTGAGTCGGCTAGTCCTGGCATCTATTTCCCGAATTTTATATGCATGATCCAAGCGACCAATGTATGTAGGAGTACGAATAATCTGCGAGACCTCGGTGCTGAAACATGCGGATCTGAATTTATTTAATAATTTCAGTCTTGCATTGAATCGTCTCTCTTCTAATGATTCCCACCCCAAATCCATGAGCATTTCGGTAACGCTTTGCGTTTTATCGTAGGAATTTTTTACAAAACGGGCTGCCCGGCGTTGAACCTTCTCAATTTCCCGAATGAGACCTTTTTCACTCGGGTCCCACACGCTGCATGCGTATTCTAAATGAGGCCTTACAAGAGCGTGGTAACAGCGTTCCTTGACCTTTGAGTCACTTTTGCCGACAATGCGTCTAATGAATCCCAATTTTTTATTTGCTTGACCGCAGACTTTACGTATGTGAGTCCCCCAAGTTAAGTCTTTAGTGAATGTGACACCTAGGTATTTTACCGTATCAACTACTGCTAGGTCACCTCCAGCTAATTTGTAAGCAAATCCCGTTGATCTTTTAAAGAAATTTACCACTGAACATTTATTATAATTTAGAGTCAATCCCCAGTTAGAACACCATTTAGTAATGCAATCTAAATCCTGCGCTAGAATAAAACGATCCTCATCCCCAGATATCTCCCGATAGATCACCGTGTCATCCGCAAACATCCTAATGTTACTTTTCACTTCGCGGTTCAAATCGTTAACAAAAATCAAGAAAAGTAACGGCCCGATCACACTTCCCTGAGGTACCCCCGACGTGACTCGAACGCTGTCGGAACTAGCGCCATCAAGGACTACCCTCTGTTCCCGCTCTGAAAGAAAATCTTTAACCCAACTTATAGCGCCCTTGTTTATACCCGCGACCTTTAATTTATGAATGAGTTTACCATGTGGGACCTTATCAAATGCCTTTTGAAAATCTAAGAAGATGGCATCCACTTGCCTACCTCTCTCACCAGATACAAGTAAATCATGTGTAAATAATCCTAATTGGGTTTCGCAGGAGCGGGTTTTCCTGAATCCGTGTTGATTGTCACTTAAAAAGTTAATGTTGTCAAGGTGTATCATTATTGAACTGACAATTATGTGCTCTAATATTTTACAACAGATAGAAGTGAGAGATATAGGTCTGTAATTACTGGGATCCTCCCTGTCACCACTTTTAAAAATAGGCGTTATTTGCGCGGTTTTCCAAATCTTAGGTACTTTGCACTCTGTGAGGGATTTGTTAAATATAAATTCAAGGTACGGGGCAATGTTTGGAGCTAAATGTTTTATCACCCTAGCTGGTATATTTTCGGGACCCGGGGATTTGTTGGGTTTAATCTCATTAAGTAATTTTAGAATTCCTTGTTGGTCCACTGTTATTTTTTCCATGGGTGGAGTATGTATTGTTTCTTGGAGATATGCGGTGGCAACATCATTCGAGAAAACGCTTTGGAAGAATGAATTTAAGATGTTAGCTTTAACCTCGCTGTCTGTATGAATTACATTGCTACAATCCCTTAAGCAAGCCACGGTTTGTTTACTCCCATTTACTTCCCTAACATATGACCAGAAAGCTTTGGGGTCAGTGTCCAAGTGCTCGCAAAGTACTTTGCGTTTAAATTCCAGTAAGGCGCTACGTAATTGTTTTTTGGTTTCAATTTTAGAGGATCTATATGTGTCCCATAATTGTGTATTCTCAGGAGATGATGTGTTCACGCCTGCCCTCTTTACCCTAGAGTGTAGCATTCTCTGCTTTCGAAGGGCTTTTCTAACGTCTTTATTGTACCACCTGGGGTCGCGATTTGCTTTAACGTATTTTATAGGTATGAAATCTACGATTCCTTTTTGCATGATATTGACAAATTCTGTCCAAGTTTCTTCCACGTTGGCATGACTTAAGCGGGTTTTGAACTCGGGTAGTGAAGAGTTTAATTGATTGGCAAAAGATTCAAAGTCTGCTTTATGGTAATTATAAATTTTTCTTGATACACTATCAGTTGATACACTAATAATACGTTCCGGCGTGTTTGTAAGAAATAGATCCAATATGTTTTTTCCACGGGTGGGCATGCGTACTGCTTGATGGAGGGAGTTTCTTTGAACCAATTTTATCATGGAATTGCAAGATTCGCGATCGCGGGTCCCAGATTTAACGATATTGCTGTCCCAATCTATACCAGGGAGGTTAAAGTCGCCACCAATTATGTTTATGCTGTTATTATATTTACGTGTAAACTTGTGAATTTGATCGTTGAGGGTGTGAAGTGTTTTCAAATCTGAGTCTGGAGGTCTGTAGAAACAGCATAAATTTATGTTGGGTTGATTGGTCCGTAGTAAGGTGCACCAAACACTTTCTATGTTATTATTTTCAAATGAAACTTGCCTGCTTTCAAAATGACTTTTAACTGCCACGAAAACCCCTCCTCCGGGTCTTGTATCTCTATCGTGTCGGTAAACTTTGAAATCTATTGGGAAAATTTCTTGGTCATTAATATCATTGCACAGCCAACTCTCTGTGCCTAATACTATATCAGCGGAATGAGTTTGGATTATGTGTTCTAGATCCGCTGATTTGTTCTTGAGGCTTCTGTTAATGTTAATAGCATGGGCCACGGTATTCCAGAGGTAGAGCGTTATACTACTGACCAGAGGGCACAGGTTCGATTCCCGGGCAAGCCTCTTTGGGCACCTGCAGCTCCACCCAAGCTATGTGATTTTTCGGGTACCAGATCTTCCTGGGAAACCATAAACGGTACAGGGAAAGGAACTGGCCCCCCTTCCCCGATGTGTGAATTTCACACGCCGTCGAGCTTAGTACTGGGTGAACTCTACCCTCACCTACCAAATAGACCTGCGGGTAGATTAATGTGTTTACAGTTATTTTTATAACAGGAGACGATTCTGCCGGCCTAGCCCAGACAACAAAATTTCACCCTTTTTGGACAAATATGCTTACATCGACGGATACTAAAAATTAACTGTAAACGTAAATTGAGTAATTCCTGCACATTTTTACGAAATTTAATTAGGGAATCCCTCATGACAATCAAAATGGGATAAATCAAACATCATAATTGGAAGTTTATCGAGCAGGTGATGGTAAAATTCTATTCATAGTTTTGAGTTGTGGTATTCTTCTAATGCTTTTGAGAAGAGCCATGCGTGTGGGTTTTAATCATTACCATACCAATTCCAAGCCGAATTAGAGTAATGGAATGGCAACTGATCAATTTTTATTTTAAGAGATGGTATTTAGAGTACTATACGGACCAGTCTAACATTTCCAATAATAACTGGTGACGTTTTAGAGTTCGTTCTGAATTAAGGATAAGCATTGAGGAGGGGAATCACATCATTGCAATAACACACACGGAATTGAAGAGCCTCCTCTAAGCACAAGAAGTTAGCACTCTTTCCTCCTCTCCTCTTGCTCCTTCCAAAGGTGATTCGCCACGGGCCCGGTCCCCCGGTGCGCCTTCCCTCTCCCCTCCCCGCTCCTTCCCCCTTCATTCCCCTTTCCCCGTTTCTTTCGCCCCGCCAACCTGTTGCTGTGACGCGGGCTCGTGGGGGGAGGGGAGGGTGAGGGGGGCTAGCTGCTGGGATTCGTGGGGGCGAGGTCTTCACTCTGCAGCGTGGGGGGCGGGGGCCCCTATCGAGGTCCCAGCCGCAGCGGCAGGGCCGCCGCCAGGGGTGGCGTTGGCTCGGCTGGTGTTTAAAACCGGTGGCGCTCGAAAAGTCGATTGAGAAAGCGGAGAGGGAGCTGGAAGGAGAGTGAGGGGTGCGGGGGAGGAGGGTAATAAAATATTGTGCTGAGGGATTTTTTCCTCCCTCCCTCACATCTCCTTACATCCCCCCCACCCCCAATCCAAACCCCTCGATATTCCATTTCGGCGATATCAGCTGGTTGGTCTCCTTTTAGAGCTTCATAGGAAACCAGCGCCTTTATCATATTCTCGAAGGCATCATGTAATCTCGCTTCGAAAATAGAGAGCATTACCATAATATTTGAGTTATAAAGTGAATGGGCGTATCGTAATGTGCGCCAGTTTAACAAGCAGTGTAGAGCCGAAGAAAAAATCGGGATGCGGCTAACTGCAGCAGTGAACGCTCGGTTTCCTCGGAATGGAAATGGCTCCTTTTTAACATCAAGCTTCCTTTTCGTATCCACATAATATGCATGAGGCGAGCCGGCGAGCTTTAAATCGAAGGGGAAAAGTATTCAGAATGAGAAGTTTCACCTGCTCTGCTGTTTACCGCACGAAGATTTGAAGTAAAAGGTGTATGTCACATTTAATGGTGTTGACAACGGAATTTTTGTCCAGTATCAACTGAGTGGAGCTCTAAATTGAAATGTTTGAGAAATCCAGAAATAAAGAAAGAGAAATAAAAAAAGCACTTTTTATTTCTCTTTGTAAGAAACTGACATGTCTCGCCGTCAATGAAATCATTGAAATCTTTACCCTTTGGTCAAATCAATTGAAATTAATTGCTGCCCATTCGATTGTGCACCTATTCACTACGGCTTTTCAGGAATTGGACGGATTGGAAGGGTACAGAGATGTACAAGGGTTTTCCGAGCCACTAGCAATGAAGTGCGGCCTTGTCTCAGCATCAAAATTCAGTGATTTTGACTCATCTAGCAGATAAAGTCCTGCAAGCACTCTTGCAAATAACGCCTATATTTGCTATATTTATTTATGTCTATCTAGAGCTATATTTCCTATATCCTGTTTTAACTCTTAAATTCAGACTTCTTTCTGAAGGGTTCCTGGCTCTCGATGCATGTTGAAGATGAAGAAAAGAACTGTTCGTAGCACTTTTCCACTTGATTAAGATGAAGATGAAGAAGCCTGATCAATGTGATATAACAGGTCTCCATTATAATTCCATTGATTAAATTCAGATTAAGAAATAGATGTAGATGTAGATTAAGATAATCACCCACTAGAATTTTCATGAATCTTGGTTTTATTTCTGAAAATGCAGCTCAGTTTATGTCCGCTTAATATCCAATATTTATTTCATAAAAACAATCTAGTGATTAGTTATTTTGTACTATTTCATGTTTCACCCGAACGGAAAATATTTTATATTTTTTATAAAATATGTTTGCACAGTATTTTACGCAAAATGTTTTGAATTTCAATTTTCGATAAATATTTTAACTCATGCAGTTGATCTTCGATGAAAATTGATACCCCTTCGCATATGTTAATGTATTATTGAGTCTACTTACATTGACTTTCGCTGAAAATTAAACACACTGAGACAAAGAGGCGAAAAACAATGCGTTCAACGGTTGGAAGGATGGCACTGCAGAAACCCTTGAGCCTAGTACACGGGGATTCCTGAATTTAGTGAAATATTTTAGGGTTAGATGCAATTACAAGCATCTACTTCTATTCAATTTTCACAAGTTTGCGTGAACCAATCGTTAGAATAACAGAGGAACCTTTGTTATTTTCTATGAATGATTATCAGTGGAAAGCCATTTAAAATCGAGGTAATATGCAAAAGCGTTTTACTTCCTTCCCCGAATTGTTGGTATGGGAATCATTAGAAGAAAGACGATAGGGGTGAATAACTAAATTAATTAAGATTCGCATTTAGATAATATAAACATTAATAATATTTTATCATATATGAATATATATACACTATCATCATCCCTATATATATGGGGATGAGGATCGTTTAGTTTTATCACAGGATCTAGATAGCATTACTAAGTGGTATTCAACAATGGGGATGTCATTAAATCTTAATAAAAGTCCGGTGGTATATTTCTTTAAAATATCAACGGTATTTGTTTTAAAAGTAGCTGAATTTTACCTAGAATTTGTTGATACGTTACAATAACTTACGACCATCTACATCTACATCTACATAATACCTCGCAAGCCGCCACAAGGGCGTGTGGCGGGACCTAACATGAAGCACCCATATACATCAAATCTGCGGGCAAGCAAATAAAAAATTGGGATTTATTAGACGCATTGTTCGCAGGAGTGACTGAAAGGTAAAGGAAAGTTGTTACCATGCTCTCGTGAGATCTAATCTAGAATATGCATGTAGTGTATGGGATCCGAGTGAAAAAGGCCTCATTCGGGAAAGTGAAAAGATTCAACGCCGGGCTGCCCGTTTTGTTCAAATCTCTTACGATAAAACGAAAAGCGTCACTGCTATGCTTCTGGAGTTGGGGTGGGAACCATCGTAAGAAGTACGATTCAATGCCAGATTGAACTTACTAAATAAATTCTAAGCCACATCTTTCAGCGCTGAGGTAACGCAAATTATTCGCACTCCAACATATATTGGTCGTTTGGATAATGAATATAGAATTTGGGTAATAGATGCCAGAATTAGCAGTTTCAAGGACTCCATCTTCCCATAGAGAATACGGGATAGTAATTGCAAGGTTATAGATCGCAAAAATCCCGCATGCCATCCACAGCATCTAGGGAATAATTATTTTTACTCAAATGTATGCACCTTCGCTAATCTAGTGTCTTTTGCTGTTAAAACCCTTCCCGCATTACCGTGGAAGAATGCAGTACACATTACAATATTGCTTGCCCTGCTTTGTTTGTTTTCAAGTTTCTCTCAAGTCCCTCGTCTCTCTCTGTGGGGGGCACGCCTCCGCTGTCTGCCTGCTGCGGTGTGTCACATTCCCTACTTCTGTCTTTGTGGGCGGCGGCTATACTCGTAAGTTGCACGTCCATTTCATAGTAGAGTTTCCCCTTCTTACTTTTCAAGTCTAATTTTCATGTTATTCGGTAGATTTCTGCTAAATTTGCATTTAAATGTGTGTTTGGGTCGATGGTTTATGTATTTGCATGCGTGTGGGTTAAGAAGGTTTTCGTATGAATGTTTACGCCTCTGTGCATGTGGATTCGCAAAAATGTGTTGGCTTTGCATGCGGTTATATTTTCTTTAACGGGTGGTGACCTAACACCGTCGCAAAACGCCCTTGTGGGGTATTATGTGGATGTAGATAAGCATCAAGTAAATGACGAAATGTTCCCAAACTTTCGAAGAATACTGGAGAAAATTGCTAAAAAAAATTTTAATGCCAACGTACGCTGATATAGTTCTGGCTTTCCCATTTAGACAATTGGCAGTTTTCACTTAAAATAATTAATGAATGAGGCCTCATTCATTTTAAAGGGAAAGTGTTTATTTCATGGAAAGGAATTATTACAAGTTTTTTAGGGTAGTGTTTTCAAGCTACGGCAGATAAATGGAGATGTAATGTTATTTCAAACTACGGGCATATTTTATTGCCAGCTTTAAACTACTTGAGCATCAAGTTTCAAGCACTAATCAAAGAATAAGACACGAGCCCAACACAAAGAGAGGAAAATGTTCCGCTTAAAGCCTGTAGCTAAAACATAACGGAGGGATTCTCCCATTAAAGAAGGTTTCCTGAGCCATATTCATGGAAGTTAATGCAGTCCCTAATCACCCGTGAGGAAAATTTCATCTTTTTTACCATTTAACATCTAGAATTAATCTCTTTTGTCTTTATTTTATGAAATATTTTACACTGAATTACAAAGGAGATAATTTTTTTCCATATACTACAGCATTAAAAAATTAATCTACTTCAAATTAAGCAGAAAAAATAATCTATCCTCAGTATTTTAACTTTACAGATTATTTAACATTAGCTTTCCAATCTTCCACGTTGTGTTGGTTCCTTCACCCCATGTGAGCCTCATTGTTTTATATGGTTCTTAATTTTTCCTCTGTACTTATCTTTCGGCATTCCTCGCGGGATTAAACTCATTAAATTCGCTGTAGCTAAAAAAATTGTTCAAACCACATAGTTCTTCTTTGCCGTAGAGTTTCCTATATGTACCCTACCTCTACTGTCCCTTCTTCATACTTCCTTGTTCCTCGCTTTCTCTGGAAATTCAATCTTCAGCTTCCTCCTCCAGCATTTCTGTATTTAAATCAGTATTTTAACACTGCCGAAAGGGCGTATATTAGAGTGTTATCCTACGCAGCCATGCATGGAGGAGTAGTTCACAGAAGATCGAACATAGAAGTTCTTAAATGCACTTGTGTACATATAGGCTCATACACAACTTTTGTGGTCATACAATACATGTGTGACGGTGTCTACCGCCCTTATTTTATACCAGTGATCGAATATTTCAAAATATTTGACGCCATAATAATTGAATCTCAGAACCAAGAAAATTCAAATTCCCTGTACACTTTTCAGACTATCTGCTCTGTATAAGTCTTCCCTTCTGTTTTTGAGAATCGATAGGTTCCCAGCCTATATCTTCAATTAAACCCTGGGCACATTCTTTTCATAGAAAATTTTGACAAATCTAGCGAGTTTTGTGGGAAATTATCTAAATAACACTTTCCTCCTGGAATTCTAGACTACTTTACGCGTACTTTTAATGTGTCATAAATAAATAAATGAACATCTCTTTCTTATATTTCCATTACATTTTGCTATTAACCGCGTAATGAAACATAGTTCCCATGAGACTGAATAGCATATAATGCCAATGTGCGAACTCATTTAAAAGTTTTAAGTAAGATAATTATATCAAGGCCAAAGTTCTAAAATTTTTAAATCTATATTCCCTATTTAATAATTTATATTATTTTAATTCCAAAACTCCTGTGATTTAATTTTCTAGTATTGATTCTAAATCCAATTTTCCACGACTCTGATTCCGGTTTTTTGCAATAAATTCATGTTTCCTTTTCGTAAAGTGATTGACTCCTCTTGAAGAATTTGACAATTAGCTTCCTTGTTGGTTAACTCAGGTTCTATGAACATAGAATTTCCTTTTTCTTCATGATAGCCTTCTTACCTGAGCTATTCTATGCTTCATGTTTTTTTAAAGTACGTCGATTCCATGTTGTACTGGTGGTCAGGTAGATGAAGGATTCCATTTGCTCCTGTCTCGTTTCTTGTATTGTAAAATATGTCTTCAACTCTTCTCTTATGCAGGCTAGCATTCTGGTTTTCTTTTTCTCGATACTCACTTTATATTCACAAAATACATGCGTCAAAGCATTCAGGGTTACTGGCAGGTTCACGGGCGTTTCTCTTACTGCAGCATTGTTATCTACGAAACGGTGTGTGATAATTCTGTACAACTGATAAAATAATTGTTTGACAGACTGTGTGTTTAGGAAATTAACCTGTGGAATCAAGTTCCATGTCTTGAAGGTGGCATGAATAACTAACCTTCACTTACTTATTCGTTGTTTCATGTATTTTTTCTAGTCATTAAAAACTGAACCCAACGATTAAGAAATCCACAACACCCCAGCAAGCCTCTGTGTAATTAGCGAGATGAAGTAAGAGAAATAGCATCACTTGCAGATTTACTGCTCATTTTTCCACTTTAAACCGCGCAATCATTATAAAATCCAACCTAAACAATCGAATAAATTTATACGAAGACAAAACTTTATGTTTTAGACAATTTTGCAATGTGTGTAGGCATGTATAATGTTTACACATACGAGTGCTACCTTGTATAAAATAATACGGGCATACGTACTATTTTTTGAACTGCTTTCTTGTATGTAGTCTTATCTCGTTTCAACGGATGAGTTGCCTGTTAATCATAAGTGCCTTCCTAGCATGAGCAATTCTGCACTTGATATCTAATAAGCTTTTTACAATTCATACTATGGTACTTTCGTTTGCCGGTACTGGCGTTTGATTGATTTCACTTGGACTAATTTGTACATTTGACTAGTACATTCATCAAGGTTCGATCGAGGGACGTTCGTTATTACTTAGATCGTCTACTACTCATTTTCAAAATTTACGATAGTAATGACAAAAGTGAAGCATTATTCGCAACCAATCGTTAGAAAGCTCTTTCATCAAGTACGTATATTAAATGAGGTCATTATACCACATGTAACTTCATAAAAGCGGAAAACAGAATAGAGCCATATGGACTGACGAAAATTATAGTTTTATTCCTTATAAGAGACCGCCAAGTAACTAAATTAAAAGGGTGTTTATCAATGGATCTAACAGAGAGTCATGATTTACTTGTTATGATTGGCTAGTGGTTAAAGGTCAAAGGTGAGTAATGCTTACAGTGACTTCACAGTGTCATACTAATTACCCTGGGCAATAAATAACTCGAGAAATTACATAGGCCAAGGGAACATAGAAGAAGTGGTCAGATGATAGTAATGCCATTTCAGAGTCACTTGAAAAGACAGGTGTTCTATCTGAAAAGGGAAAAACTGTCAGAAGTAAAAAAATAGTCTTCAACGCTAATTGACACACGATATGACACGTGATAATCGGACAAGATAACTGTCTGTTTTGGTGTATTCCCGGTGCACGATTTCGGTGAAGTTATATCGGGAACATTAGGAAGAGTATAGTTTCACCAATAATTGGGGAGGGGAGAGAAAGAGGGAGAGTTAGGAATACTATATCGTTAGAAGCCAGTAAAATTGTATGAAAGAGGCATGAAGGGGCAAGGACAGTTAAACATTTTAATAAATGGGAATATGTCGGATAATGTTTGTTATTTAAGACAGAAAAAAGTGAGACAGAAAGTAAATGGAGCTGAAAAATATATTATTGCCAGCAGATAAATGCTCGGAGACTTTGAACTTCAGGCTTAAATCCAAGAGAAGTTCTTTTTCTTCCCCACTTATAGGCAATTGAAGCGTGTGAAATAACATACAAACACTAATCCTCCACTGCATTTTATTCAGGGATTCGTTCTTTTTTTGTTAAATATTTGATAAATTAAACTCAATCGTTGCAAGGCCTGCCGGTATTATCATTCTGTGAACGACCGTTCTTTATTGGCTAATTAGACTGCCTCGGCCTGACCTCTCCTGGCCGACACCCCGACGAGGGGCATGAGGATATCCCCGGGCTAGGAATTGGGGACACCTGCAGCTACCTTAAATGTATCCAAAATTCCTAGCCGACCTCTAATCACCATCCTTTCCGCGGGGAGGGTCGGCAGGCGGGGAGGGTCGGGGGCGCCGGGCTGGGTGGTTCCGTGAGGTGGGTTGGAAAATCGATCTAGGGGCGGCGGTGGGGTCGTGAGCGAAGGTGGAGGAGGGGGGGGTGCGGTTTTGCAGAAGTTTTAACCGGGGTTCCTTTTTATCGTTCGGGTTCAGTCGGTTAAGTATCCCCTTCCCTACTAAGGGATGGAGGGGGTGGAGAGAGGGTTGAGGGGTGAGTCGAAGGGGGGTGGGATAGGTAGGGGGTTGATGGGGATAGGACTGCGGTCGGTAGCAAAGGGGAGTGCGATAGAGTGGGAAGAAGGTTGGAGTTGTGGCAAACAACCCCCTTTCCAAAATAAAAACATATTTCAATTTACATAAAATCGTTTTCATTGGAGGCGTGGCAATTCAACTTTCACGAGATGAATTACACAATGAAAATCGATAATCTGTCAAAGATGAATAATTATATTTTGTAGCCTTCGGGTGTAAAATTTACAATTTTGACTACTTGACTTTTCTCATATTCTTTCCATAAACTTCGGCTTTGACCTTATCACGTCACTCAGAACTTTCCGCTTTCCGGGGGGTATGCGGATGCAAAACAAGCACTAGGCTTACTAATTCGGTTTTCCACTCTGTTACTTTTACTATTACACAGCCCAGGTTTTGTGGCGAAGCAACGTCGTTATTATAACTTCAATGCAACAATTTTAGAGTGAAAATCATTCGCCTCGCCTGGACTCAGAACCCGGATCCGCGGATGTCCGGCCGAGTGCATTAGCCAGTTAGGCTATCGATGAGTCCTCTTAAACTGTGAAATTTTGAGGAGTTTAAAAAGGTTTTAAAATGATCCGAATAATTTTTACACTCTGACGTTGTTGCATCGAAATACGTATTAGCGGATGATTCCGTGAAAATTTGCGGTATTTCCCACAGTTTTTTGGAATTTGATCGTTATGGGAGTACAATGCTGCGTCGTCGTGAAGCATAGCCGGACTATGAGGTATTCAAATTATTTTTACTTTTAGCAAATTCTTTTACGATTCAATATTTCATCATTGGAACCATACATTAGTTACATGAGGTTCTTGTATATCTAGAGTTTTGTTTTGAATAATTGGGTGATCAATTTCTGAATTATATTGAAGTTTTGACTGATAGTCGAATTATATTGTATGCGGTGGAGATAAGCTAGATTTGAAAAACTTTGTTATGATAATTTAAATTGCCTCTCAAAATTATTAGAGGACCTAGGTTGGGAATCATACACTGAGAAAAAGTTAAATTATAGATTGAACCACTAGCATGAGTTGAAGGCAGATCTGTTGAGCGATGATATTGAAAATGGATTATACTTCCCATTATTATGGCAGGAGAGATCATTTAAATAGAGATAGAGAGATCAAGTTAGGTTAAGAATTCATATTTTATTCCTAGTTTTAAGTTTCACTTTCTCGCAAACCGCACTTCCACCTCAGCCATGTTTCTTTCTTCAATGCCATGCGTTTCTTATGTACAATGACCGGTAAAGGTGGGACTTCACTCACCGGGACGGTTTATACTTGCCCGCTTGGGCAGTCAATGAACTTTTGTGTAGAACAGATGGATATAAGATGATATTTTCCCCACAAATAATGATGAATTAAAATCAAGCTATCAAACTGCATCGGAGGGGAAAAGTCTTTTGTCTTTCGAAGAAAGTCTGGTTGTATACTCAACCCTTTCTCACATCCTGGTGGTGGCTTGCTGGGTGCCATGTATAATATACTAATCCATTGCTTTTCCCGCATGTGTGATTAACTTTCAGCGATATCATCAATATATACGTTAGTTACGTTCGTTCATTCCAAGCTTTTTCATCATTGCAGTTAATTTCACACACTCCGTGTTCACATAACGGTTGCCTCACGAATGAGTCCGTATTTACAGCATTTTGATATTAATTACAAATCACTTGGTATTGCGTGATATCTGCATTAGCATAAAACAATGATATATAATCAACCTAACGTATATACACTGAAGAGAAACGTTAGAGTTATTTGCTGAGGTAATTGAGTTTTGCCAAAAATGGTGACTCGATAAAAATGAACTGATTAAAAAACGGATAAGTACCCGTTAGGTAAATTTTTTAATGATTTTCTGCTTCCTAAACGGTAAACATTTAGATTATATGGAAGCATTCGTTACATCTTTTAAATATTTAATTGGTACTTGAGTCGCCTCTACTTAATACACGCAATTAATTGTAATGGGAAAGTGCTACCTAACTCATGGCATACACGGGTCACAGGCGCCTTCTTATTTATGCCATTTATTTTAACTAATTTTTCTTGATATATACACAGGCATTAATGATTATATGAGTTATAGAATCAGACATGACCAACTTGATCAGATTATTAGCATTAAAAACATGAAAACGTATTCGAAAGCTTTTTCTGTTCAATTATTCATTTGTGTTTGTTGGGCTGGAAATCAAAATCATTAATATTTCTCTGTAACGTCACTTACAAATCTATTGTTTCAACATGTAATGGATTTTGCCTCAAAATTTCTTTGATGCTTCAACTCCATTCAAAATGCACTGCATTCACGTTTTCCTGCATTCTTCAAATTTTTCTCAACAGTCTCATCTCTTTGCCTTCAATAATAATAATTAAATATTAATTTATCGTTGCTGCCCATTTTATTTTTCTTCTGCCAGGGAGAGTCAAAACAAAACCTTGAAACATATATTTTTAACTTGGTAATTTCTTGAACACAAAAGGTTCTTAGTTATATTATTTTCATATTCACTCTCCGCTGAGAGCAAAAGCAACATTTTAGCCCATTGAAATTTCTCCGTAATTCTAGAAATATTATGATTTTAACTGCTAATAAGACCAATGGTGTCAACAATTGGCGTGCTTGACCTGGTCAAGGTGAGTTTCTTAGAGATGTGTGTCCTCAAGGGAAGTGTCTTAAAATATTTCTATTTGAAAGTTGCCTAGGTCACAAGTAAACTTGTAGGAGTGGTATATATGAATCACCAAATTACGTTAACTGATGAATTGCAATGTTTCTCCTCTTTACTGCTCAATAAAAAAATGAGGATATGCTGTTCCTCGGTGGTGCATGTTGCAAAAGCACCTGCAACGATTACACTATTATTGCACCACATTGTTGCTTTCGGGCATTATGCTGCAAACTGTGGAAAAATCATGACAGCATGACTATCACTATTGGCGATTAATGGAACAGTGGGTCACCATTTTGAAATTTTAGTTCACTCGGAAGGATTTCATTAGATTCACTCTATTAATTTACTTCCATATCTCATTGACTCAACGACCTGTTCACATCACAAAAAACAACACCTGATTTTCAAATTAATTCATTACAATTAGTAAATGAATAAAAACATCAAAGGAACCGGGAGGAAATCCAAAAGAGTAAATCAATCGACGTTTCCAGCTCACTGTTGCAATTTCGAGCGCATGTGTGAGAGATTCCACTGTGGAGAAGATCTTCGATCAGGATTCGAGCCCGAATCTCAGTGAAACTGGAGGCGCTTAAGTTCTAACACCGGTCTCCGTGGTCCCGGTCCTATTCCGGACACGGCACTCCCTGACGCGTAACCCATCATTAGATGCGTCGGAATCCCCCTAATTAAGAGAATTGTGGAGAGATGTGGGTGAAATAAATGCCAAGGGATGCTGCATTTACGCTTGGGTGGCCATTTCCAAAATGCGTTGAGAAATTTATTGGGAAATCTATTAATGAAATTAATATAGTTTTTAATAATATTAATAGAAATTAATATTAATAGATTAATTCAAGACCGTTAGGAGCAAGGAGCACTGAGTTATGTGTGCAAAACACCATGGAAAACGGTGTCGCTTATTTCGGACATGAATGAGCAAATTTATTGAATCTGAAAATCTATAACTTTAACAAGTTATTTACAATAATCTCCTAACATTTGTTGGAACAAAATTATGCATTGCTGTCAGCATTAGATTAATAACAAACTAAAAATCGACAAACTTTTATATGGGAATGGATGAATAGTAATTACAAAATTAGCATGATATTTCAAGTATTAGTAGTTTTAGGGGAGGCGACCGACATCCTAGTTCATTTGCGCCATTAGGGATGGATGGGAAAAGAAAAAGGGTGGAGAGAAACCCGGCGTCGGCATATGCCTACTCTTGTCGAAAGGCACCAAGGGGTCCGCAGTTTAAGGTCCCATCCGACGGACTTCGTACTCACTCAAAGTGCCCTCAACAAAGCACCTCAATTAGGGTTCGGGATACCACTGAAAAAAATCTACCACCTACGGGATTCGAACCCGGGCCCTCTTGGTTAGCTTTTTTGTTATCCACCACACAATCCCGATCCCTATTTCATTTCAATGTTCATGAAATTTTTATATACTACCTTGATCAATAAGTTCCCGGAATAACCACCGTGTGGCGCTCCCATCGTTCCGATTGAGTTCTGTTTTTTTTGTTAAATTGGTACATCTGTTAATGATATTCCCTTTAAATCTTAGTGTCATAACTTGACATTTGCAAAAGTTACGTAGCCAAGAGTACATCTATCTCTGTGTGTGTTGGCGATTTTTTACAATTGCAGAAATGGATTTAAATTTGCAACAACGAACTTGTATTAAATTTTGCGTAAAAACGGATTTAGTGGCGCACGGACGTTGGAAAGGTTGGAAAAGTGTTTCGGCAACGATTCTCTAAAAAAAACGGTCGTTTACCAGTGGCACGAGCGGTTCAGAAGTGGTCGTGAGTCAATGGAAGATGATGAACGCAGTGGCAGACCATCGACATCGAAAGTCGGTGAAAAAATTGATAAAGTAAAAGAAATGTTGGTCAATAACCGCAAATTAACCATCAGAGAAATAGCGGAGGACTTGAACATTGCCTATGGATCCGCCCAAGACATTGTGGTTAATGATTTGGGTTTCCGTCGTGTAGCAGCAAAGTTGGTGCCGAAAGACCTCAATTTCATGCAAAAAAGAGACCGTGTTGACGTCGCAAAAGACATGATTTGCGAGGCTGAATCCGATCCCACATTCATCAAAAGGATCATTACTGGAGACGAGACGTGGGTTTATGAGTACGACACGCAATCCAGACATCAGGCAAGTGAATGGCGTTCACCAAATGAGCCGAGACCAAAAAAACCACGTCGTTTTCAGTCAAAAAAGAAGGCAATGCTGACGGTTTTCATGGATTACAACGGTGTAGTGCATCATGAATTTTTGCCAGAAGGCCAGACAGTAAACAAAGAGTATTATTTGGGCGTTATGAGACGTTTGCGTGAAGCAATTCGCCGAAAGAGACCAGAAATGTGGGCAGAAAACTCGTGGATTTTGCACCATGATAACGCACCGTCGCACAGTGCTATCATTATTCGTAATTTTTTGACGAAAAATGCAACAAATACCATCCAACAGCCACCGAATTCACCTGATTTGGCTCCCTGTGACTTCTTTCTGTTCAATCGAGTTAAAAAACCATTACGGGGAACGCGTTTTAGCAGCCGAGAGGAAGTAATGGAAAAATCGCAGGAAGCACTGATGGACATACCGAAAACCGAATATAAAAAATGTTTCGAGGATTGGATCAAGCGCTGGCATAAGTGTGTTGCAGTCGATGGGGATTACTTTGAAGGGGACAATATAGATTTAGATGAATAAACTTGTATTTTAATTTAAACTTGAATAAATTCCGGGAACTTTTTGATCAAGGTAGTATTAAATGGGATAAATGTATTTCTTTGGAATTCAAGCATTATACAGGTATATCTGTGTATGTATGTATGTATATATATATATATATATATATATATATATATATATAAATATATATATATATATATGTATATATATATGCTTGAATTCCAAAGAAATACATTCATCCTATCAAATGTGTACCAATTTCATGAAAATTTAAATAAAATGGGGATCGGATAGGATATACTCATTCACATTGAAATATATATAATGAAAAGGGATAGGAGCAGATATAAAGGAGGGACACAGTAGAGGTGGGGAAGGTGAAATCAGGAAAATCACAAGTGTAAAAATATTTCCTAGACCTGGACCTGAACTCCGTATCGTTCCACTTGCCTGGCGGATACTCATAACCACTTGAGCTATCCAGGAAATGTATGTGTATACACACACACATATATATATATATATATATATATATATATATATATATATATATATATATATATATATATATATATATCAGGCTTAGGAAAGTTAAAATCGGGATGTTTTTGAGAGGAAGACACCCAGACGCATGGCCAATCAGAGCATTTACCTATTCCTCGCCGTCGAGAGTCGTGAGGGAGGACACGCGTTGCATGTGCGTACGCCAGCCGTGGAAAAAGACGGCCCAGTCCGTCTTTTAGGTGCCTCGGGAGGGATTAGGGAAACGACCAAATCCTCCACTTGTGCCGAACGTAAAAGGGGCCGCCTGGCTTAGAGGCGACTCCCTCCCGCTCTCCCTCTACACCTGCCGCCAATCTCAAGGTTTCAGTCTCGGGCCAATAAGCAGCCCCCCTAGCCCGCCTTCGTCCTTTTCCTGACCTCCTCTCCCCTCACCCCCGTCGCCCACCTGACAGCCATGACTTACCACGCTCCCTAATTAAGGCGCCCACCCCGGCCAGACCCCTCTTTTCGCGGGGGGGGGGGCGGAGGCCGACCCTCCCCGTTCCGCCAATGAGGCTCGGCCGACTCCAGTCATCTCGCAAGTGCCCCGGCCGACTATTCCGCGCCCATCTCCGGGAGGTCGAGTGGGCTGCGTGCCTCGACCCCCTCGCGCTGGGCCCTCCTTAAAGAGAAGGGAGCAATTCTCTCTTCCCTGGCAAGGATTCCCACGGATCGGATAGGTGATCCGGCCAAACAGCATCGATTGGCTCTGTTGATTGTACAGCTGTAAAGCCTAGTATTTCGAGTTCCTGCTCTTCATAGACCTATATCCGCAACCTTTTTACCTTTAAATACAGTATTTTCAAATACCGGTGAATATGAAAGGCATATGAAAATCTACACAACTATCCGCAATTTAGTTCTGCGGCGTGTAGCAGGGTGTGGTAGGCACCGGATGAAAAAAATATGAATCAGAAAGTCAAAGCTATTAAACTTAAATGAGACAAAAAAATAAATTTGTTCTGTTCATTTTTCGGGGTAGGTGTCACTGTGGGGTCATGAAAAATAATTCATATCAAACGATGATTATTTTATGAATGGAAACCATCATATTCAGCTCCGCGTTTGTGACTAGCTCACTATATCCGATAATGCATTTTCCCGGAATTAAACGGAAAAGCGAATTTAAAATCTCTTCAAACGAAACATTTTATGAAATTTGAATTCAAATTCTAAATATTTGCTATTAACCTACGCCTAATAGCTTTCATGCATGGGGTATTTTACTTACATCTACGTTATATCCCAAAAGCCACCGCAAGGGCGTATGGCTGGGTATGTCAGATTACCAACTATGCATTCCCAACCATTACATTTCTACACAGAAATTATTCCAATAATGCACTCGAACAAAGTTATTCAACACGGAGGAAGCTATTTACATGGAAAAGAGTTTAATAACAGGATAATGCAATAGCAGCATAATTCGAAAGCAGCGTAATTCAATAACCGAATAATTCATTAAGAGCGTAATTTAATAACAGGATATATTCAACTCATGCAAGAACAATGTCATTAAAAAATATATATATATCCAAAATCCAGGCAAGGCATGGACCAAATATACGTGTACACTGTCAATAATAATTATTTCCTTTCCATTAAAGATCCCTGATTTTACGCACGTGATCTAATCTACCACAGTCATTCGGGGTCTGTAATAAGTCTTTAACATTCAGTGCGTAAATTTCGTGTATTTCAAACAACGTTCAATTAATGGCTCCCATTCTAATTTTTCCAAAAGTGTCGTGACACAGCCACGATTTTCTTACTTCGTACGAACCTAGGTGCTCTACGTTTCACTCGATTTAGTTCCAAAATCAAGCCAACTTCATGAGGATTCCATACATCCGCAGCGTACTCTGAGGGGCACCTAACTTACTTAAAATAACAAAGTTCCTTGATAATTTCATTTTAATTCCCAAGTATTCTTTTTTATGGATATAAACTTCTTATTTGCAAATCCCTATTTTTCGTGAGAGTGTTTACCTCAGAAAATATTCGTAGATGTTGTAACACTTAAATATTGTACCGATTCTACGTTTGTTACATTAGTTTTCTGTGTGCTATAAATGTTTTCCGGTGAATTGCTCTTTAAAAATTCATCAAATACGTTATTTAAACTTGATTCTAGCTTCCATGTATCTAACCACTTATGATTTGAATTTAGGTCATCAGTTAAGAAACTCTATCCTCATGACTGAATATTTCCCTAACATCACTGCCTTGTCAGAAAATAGACAAAGGTTACTGGAAACCTGAGACCCGTTGTCATTGATGTATAAAAGGAAAAATAGTGGAACAGTAAGCCTTCCTTGTGGCACACTCAATGAGACGCCTCCTGAGTCAAACGCCCATTCTACGTATTAGCACCCTTTACTCGCGTCCTGTTGAAAATTGATGAGATCAGTTCGGTATATACTTATCTATATCGTATTTTCCCACTTAAGAAGAAAATTTTACGAAGTACTTTATCAAATGGCTTTTAAAAATCTAGAAATATAGAATCGACTGTAACATTATTTTTATTCAAAAACGAAGTATTGTGAACGGAAAATGTGAATTTTGTCTCACAAGATCTACCCTGAGGGAAACCGTGTCGGTTTTTCATCATTAAACCCTAGAACTCGAGATATTTGATGATTGAACTAAAAATTAAGTTCGCTAATATTCTTCATGAAATGAATGTGAGAGAGATCGGTTCGTTATTCCTCCGAACTTGTGTATCGCCATTTTTAATGTTGGTCTTGACATTGGTTGTTTCCAGTTATTGGGTACTGTGCGATCATTTAGAAAATTTTTAAATATTATTCCCAAATAAGCATCTACGCTCTCGTTTTGTATACGCAGGCAGGGATTTAATCAGGTCCTGGCGATTTGTTTGGATTAATATCTTTGAGTCTGTATTGCTAGACTCATGCTCATGGAACCAATCTGGTGTCCACTCGAATTGTTTCGCCGAGCGATTATCAAAACTATTACGAACATAGTATTTAATTGGACAAGCTTTTTCTTAACGAGTGGTACGTTTCTCTCCGTTGATAATTAGGGAGGGCGCTCTCGACTCATTTCCCGGAACCACGGGTGCATATGACCAAGTTCTTTTAGGGTTATTCTTGAAATAATCACTTAATCTTTTGTTTTGAAATTCTTTTAAGGACTTGCGACATACCTTTCTTTCTAACGCTTTAGCTGTTAAATAGTTTTTTGTATTATTTCATTTCGTTTATTGCTAGACTAATTCTTACATACTCTCCTGAATCCCGAGTACCATACCTTTAAGTGTCCAGTACTTAACGTATCTTCACACTGTATCATTTAGGTTCCGTTCTATCATTTTTCAATTAATCATGTTTGTATTTCTATACTGCGTGGAAAGAAAGTACTCCACAAGCTCCCACTGTCTTGGTGGTTAGTAATTTCCGAAAATGGTTCGTAAATCTGCAGAAACTTAGACCTTAATCCGTACGGCCCAGTTAAATATACATAACTTTCTTTTTTGGTCCTTAGTTGTCTCCATATTTGTATTTAATTTAACTGGCACTTTCAAGTGGCCACTAACTCCTCCAAGTGTTGCTATATTTCGAACGCCTTCCGATAAATGTTTTGCCAATAGATCAAGTATACTATTTCCTCTGGTAGTTTAAGTACCTTGTGTAATTGATATCACAACTTCGATTTAAAAACACAGAGCTATGGCTCGCATGACTTACTTCCCTCTTTAAATCCATAGTTGCTCCAGTCTATGGAGGGAACATTGAAATAACCTCTGAGTGTAACTCTCTTATTCACGATAAGGTAATTTAAACTAGTGCTCTCTATTCCTAGTTCTAAAATGTGTGTGCCTTCGGAATCGGGAGGCATGAGTTAAACACAATTATGTACTCTTCTTGGCCTTGGGCTTTATTATTGAGCAACAAACCCTTCATATCTTATTATTAGCGAAGAATTCTGATCTGCTTTCGTGAAAATCCTAAAAAGCTATGAATACTCCTACCCAACTCTTATTCAAAATCTCCCTTCTATAAATTCTTAAGTCTTTAGGAAAAACCTTCTATCTTTTTATTAATTCTGATAACCAGCTCTCAATTCCAATATTTATATCGAATTCGGTACTTCAGATCATGGTAAAACTCTGAGAATTTTTTTTACAAACTTTGGTAGTTAATTATCACTTTGGAGATACAATTATCCTGCATGATTCTCTGGGATGTTTCTTCTCAATACTCACTTTTCTAGACATTATTTTTGCCTGTTTATTTTTATTTACTAAGCCTAGCCTTTTATTGTGCTTTCCGTTTTTTTGTAGCAATTTCTATTGGAAACACCCCTGGAATGCTTTTCGTGTGAATGCATACTGATTGGCCTTCTCTCAAACTTAGCAACTAAATTTTGAAAACCCTGTGGGTGACTGAGAGTAAGAAACAATAAAAATAGTACGTGACCCTGTACCCTTTTTTATTGAAGATTTGGAATGTTAAAAGCTCAGCTCCTCTATACCTGTTCTTAATCCTTCCTAACCGCTTTTGTCAGGATTTGCTAAAAGTGCTATAGTCGTATTAACGCATTATGTTTCGAGATAGTATCTTCCAACGTGGTGAATATTGCTCCTACAAGGATAATATGTGAGTTCTGGTATGTCTTTATAAATTGATGGCCTCGTGTTTCTCGGAAACGTACACTCGCCTTACAATTTTCATTCATTACTGGCACAGTGTTCTTCGGCGTTTCATTTGTTCCGCTTGCCTTCGACAAACGTTTACTATATGCCTCATCCGTATCATAAAATAAGCAATTAACTTCATTTGGAACCTTGATGCATTCATCAAATATCCGTCAAAACTGTAAAATCGAAATACTTTTTAATTCTTCGAACTTTAATTTTAATACGCCGATTTAAACCAACTTGTGCCATTGTTAAACGCCCTTTAAATGCAACAAAATGGCAAATTTTCTATTTGTAAACTAAAAGAGGGCCGTTGGCCAAAGAGTTCCGAGGCAAAGAGGGGTGAAATTACACAAAGCAAGAAGGGGACGGGAACTTTTCCTCGAATAGAACCAATTTCAGGTGCAACCGAAGCCCGAGTTGGGAGAGTGGGCATAGGGGAGAGGGAGTGGGCCATGTTCCGCAAGAAAAAAGGGGTGGCTGATTGATTTGTATAATCTCATGTTGCAATCGACCCATTTAATTTACAGAGGATAAACATAATACAATTTTCCATAAAATCCTTGTTTTAATTGTTGCATTAAAATTCATTCAATAAATTGATTTTGTAAGCATTGGTTTATTGTCAAGATAGTACCTTGCTTGAAAATTTTCCGTCATTTTACCCTAAAATATTCTTCCCATTTGAAAGGCATCAAAATCAAATTTGGCTGCTCAGGTTTCCTTGTTTAAATTAAACTTCTTATAAAAATGATAGAATTATTCCCTATTTCCTAGAAGAAGCGGGAGATGCCACAGCAGTAGGTTTTGACGGAATCTTGCGCTAATATGCATTCCAAAATAACAATTTCAGAGTTGAAAAATGTAATTGTTTAAGAGGGGGCCTCCATAGTTTAACCGGCTGAAGCACTCGGCCAGGCCTAGAGGGATCCGGGTTCAAATCCCGGTCAAGTCGAATGATTTTTACACGCTGAAATTGTTGCATTTGTGAATTTGCCGTCAAAAGAGCTAGCCCACGTACCCTTAAGGACCTTCCGGAATTCACCTATTAGGGAACCTTCGAATCATAAAAAAGCTGCTGGAAAATGTGTGTCGACGCTCAATTGGATATACTTTAAAATATTATGAGGTATTGCAGCATTATCTGAAATAACTTTTTATCCGAAACCTTTCCCGATACTTGCTATGCATTTTTTTCTATTTTCTATTTTACAGTACATTGCAAGCCACCTCTAGGGTGTGTTACAAACCTTGAATAGCGTGCTGTCGCAGCTCTATTTAAACACTGGTGCTGTAGCGTATGGATATGGTGAAATGGACATGAGAGTACAATAGGGAATAAGCCAAGATGTGCGAAATGAGGAGTGGTCATGCGCAAAGGGCGAGGGAGTGAGTGAGATAAGGGGAGTGTGGGTTTGGCGCTTCGCGAGGAGAGAGAAAGGCAAGGGAATGAGTGTACCAAGTGTTGGGAGATGGCGGTGGGGGGATAGGTCAATCACTTTGAGTTTGGATGAGCGTGATTGTGGAGCGAACGAAGGGCGAAATTATTTTTTTTTTTTGAGGATGCAGTGAAATACACGATTAGAGATGTGGGCTTGTTCAAATTGGAATTAAAATTTTGAGAGCGAATCCGTGGCCTCCAGCCGCTGGACTTTTATCATTGACAGGATTCGTTTGAAGCGGGTAACCTTGGTTTTTTTTGTAGCAGAGCAATTTTGGGGCGGCAATGACGTGATAGGGTATCGCATTCAATGGGTGCTCAATTGACGAAGGTCAGTCACGGTGAATTGAAATCATGAGACACGTGCGTTGATCAGCGAGATTAATGAAGCTCGCGTTAAGCTGGATTGAATCCCAAATGCTATTACGCCAGATAAGTTCTGAATTATAACGGCATGTGTTTCAGAGTATAGATGAACGAACCTGAGACAAATACATTGGGTACGGGTCGTAACTCATCGTTTAGTGCCCAAAAAGGGATGTATATCAAAAGAAATAAAAGAATCGTTCGATGAAATCATCGACGCAAGTGGCGCCCCACGAATGAAGAAGAATAGAAGTCGCGTTTTGAGACACGTACAAGTGTTTAGCAGCAACCACATGCTTTTAGTGAGGGGGGGGGGGGAACTCAACATATTCGAAGACTCAGGGTTATGTTAAATCTATTACGAAGATATAAAGAGTGTGGTTTTGCATCTGACATTGGAGACGTAATGAAACCTCCTAAGTACATTGGCAGGGCCGACAATTGCCACAAAATAAGAGAGTTAGAACCTTGAACGGATAGATTCGAGAATCACTTTTTCCCTTGCACTATTCGTGGCAACAATAAGAGGGGGAGCACCTAAGACAGTAATATAATATAATAAGGAAAGTTGGTGAAAGAGTTTCCTCAATCACACCTTTCCTTTTTATATTGCGGAAGCAGATACAAAAAAAATAGCATACAATAAAATAGCATGATATGTTGAGGGTGTTCCTGCTCTCGCTTAATCCCCCTGTAGTGTTCTGATATAATTAACATCAATTACACAACTTGAGAAAAATAAATATCAAACAAGATGACACAGTAGCATTAAATTACAGAAGTAATGTAGAACCCAAATTTAGTACAATTAGAGTTTATAATTATTATAAGAAATAAGTATATTATTTTGTGTTAACACTTCAGTTTACAGTGTCAAGTAATAGATACCCGCTTTTGAAAACGGGGGTTTGCAAGATGGAACTCCATCAGAACTCTCTCCAAGTCTGGCATCCTAACGCTCCCCGCCGTACACCCTTGTACCGGGTGGGCTCTAGTTGAATGTAGGAGTATGTAGATAAAGTCCATTGTATTTGTGAATTGCCCATCCGAAACGTGTTGAATACCAACCGGTGATTAGTGCCTTAATTTCATGTGTGCCTGCTCTCTTTTATAATTTCTTTTCTTTTAGATTTTCTTTCTTTTCTTTTCCTCTTTGGGTAGGTATGGGAATATCTGCTGGCCACAAAATACTCGTAATACTAGGAGGACTGTTGGATGTTTGGTGTTCAGTCACCCCCTTTCCACGCGGTTTTGGTGGGTACCAGGTGCATGAGAAAATAGAGCGAATGTATGCAGAATGGCTGGTGACCTCCCAACGGCTTGCGGGGTATTGTGTAGTCGTAGATATGGGTGATCACGGACTCGGTGCGTGAAGGGGGCTCTCCTATCCTGGTAGCGAGGACATGGCGGCAACATCTAGTCATCGTCTTCATGGGATGTCACCGTGGACAAAACTCAAGGCTGCAGCCAAACCTGGTAATCGCAATCCTCGCAGTGGACATAAGAGTCCCCATAGAGAACTAGATGGAGAACTTCCGTGTGGCTGGTGGAATAAAGTGCAGAAGTAGCGGCACTTGGCCGAGAACCTGCGCGTCACCAATGGTTACAGGAAGACCATCCATATAGCAGCCATTATGGCTGGTACCCTCGGATCATGGGAACGGAGGAATGATCACATTCTCTCTCGCCATCCAGAAGAAGTCATCGAAAAGGAAGCTGTGTTAAGCTATACTTACAATGTACACCCCTAGCCGCCATATGGGCGTGTGGTGGGGGATATTTGGTCACCAATCTTTCATTTTCAATCCAACTCATAACAAATCTACACCAATATTAGTTCGATAATGCACTGGAGCAAAGCTAATCACACGAGAGAAGTCACTTACATGTAATAATGTTCGATGACAGGATACTCATATGTAAATCATACGAGAGGAATGCTTCGAATCTAAGCTAAGAAGTCACTATTGGTAGAATATCGTGTTCTGCTGCTACGGACGTTTACAAGAAGCATATTATCCTAAAGGATCTCAACTTTTTCTTAGGCGTGTAAACTCTGACTTCTCTACATGTTCGTGGGTAGTTATGTCTTGGTGGATGCAACATTAAATAGTATAGCGAATGAGCATGAGTGAGTGAGTTCGAAGTGAAGCTATTATTTTAATTTTTGGTAGCATTGAACTTGTAATTGAACATGTAATTAGGCACGTTGAGAGCCATTTAGGGATCTATCCATCCCCTTGGAGAATGGAAATTCACCGTCTTATGTTGACTCATATTCATTTTAAGAAAAACGAAAGGTGAGGGAGGTAAGGAAGTTTGGAGGGTGGAAACACGCCTGATCTCCCAAATCATGCTTAACTAGTCTTAACGCTAAAATTACCAGGGTATACTTTATTAGAAGCAAAAAAATGCCTGAAAGAATATTTAAAAACTTTCCGTAGTTGACATAGATACAGGAATCCGAAGGAGAAAACTTTTTGGGTGTTAAAATTGACATCAAGAACTTCATGGGGTTCACACACAAGAGGAATATACTGCTATGGGATCACTACTACATCTTTCCAAATATCCAAACTGTTTACCCCCCAAAATAATTCATTAATTTCTTCTCCATCTTTATTATCAATGGTCCTATGTACCACATCTGCTGCGCGAAATCTAAATTCCTGTTCAATATTCCCTTCAAAAGGCTTATTTTCCCATTTCTTGAAATAGGATCTAACAGTGATCCAATGAAATAATCCCCCCATATGCTTCCCTCATTAAGAATACGCATAATTCTATTTCAAATCTTCTTTCAATGTTTTCCTAAACCATTTGTAGGGCTGTTTCCACCAATATTTTATCTATTCCCAAGTCTAAAGTTTACTTAAATTCCCTTAGTGCCTTTTCTGTTTCAAAATTAAGTATTCTTGGTCTTACCCTATTTTTATCTTATCTTATTCTCTGTCTACGAGTGCAATTTGAAAATTTCTCGGAATGGCCTAGCTCTTGTGTATCTAATTTTTTTGATGTAATATTTTTACAGCACAGATTCACTAATCATCTTATCTCCCTCGAGTATTTCTTGGCTCAAGTTTAGATAGTCACACCGTATATTTAATAGTTTTTTATACCCGAATTTTTCATGCTCATTTCCCGAGAGTACTTTTCCTTCCTGTCTATCGCACCCATTCCAACCTTCCTCTGAGGTCGCTCTGAGTCCTTTACCTCACTCCTTCCGCTCTAATATATTTTTGCCTTAATTTATCCTTTATCTGATTGTACTTCATTCTGCATAATTTGTATTTACTTTTTTTCATCCATCTCCCGTTTATCTTCCTAGACATCACCTATACTTCAATATTTATTCGTCCATTCTTGCATACCACATATACATTTTAATTTGCGGCTTTCGATTCCACTTTTGACAGCTGTTAAGGTCTTTGCCTAATTTTCTCCATCTCTTTCAACTAAATTGTAAATTTTTCCATTCCTTACTCTTATCCCCTCAAAGGTTATACAGCAATGATAATTAAAGAGTAATTTACACCGGAGGGAAAGTTAGCAAGCGAGGAATGTCATTTGCAATAAACATAAAGTTTGGATAAAGCACAGTAAACATGGAATAGCAGTATGATATAATATTATGGGCAGAAGTAAAGCTGAATCGAACAGTTTGGAATTTTTTTGGGTGTATTGGCCAACAAATAATCATAGTGATGAAGAAATAGACAAGGTATATGATCAATTACATTTAGTTATATTGCGGTGTCCACGCTGAACGAAAAATTTGCTCGTATTAGAGAGACGAGACGCAGTTGTGGGAGGAGATATGAACGGAAGTGGAGGAGTAAGCAGTACACATGTGTTTGGAATCGAAGAAAATCTGTATTTTTTGTATTTGTATTACCTTGTTTTACACACTGGTATACTGCTTGCATATATTTGGACGTGAATTTTGCTTCCCATTCCTCATTTATTGCGCTTTGAATCAATTTTCTAACTTTTACGTAATTTGAGAGCTGCTATTTATGTTCTTTCAATTTGGCGCTATTCATTTTATTTCAACAACTGTCGATGATTTGAATTATCACCAGTAGTTTTTTTGGATTTAGGTAGGATTTGGATTTTAATATTTTTCTGATTTGGATTTGGATCTTTCCTGAATTCTTCAAGATGTGCACCAAAATTTCTTTGCGTTGTGCATCAGCCCTTTAAAGGAGACTTTCAACCCGTGTCGTGAAAATTTGAATGTTGTACGTGCACTTTCTACATATTTTACGCTGACGTAATGGCAGTCTGAAAGCTTCGTTTCTCCACACCTGCGCCCTATGCATCGTAATCGCTTGCACGCACAAGAATAGGTTGAGTGTGGTATTCTCTTATAGGTGTTAAAGTATGAGAATTCTAAATAATAGTTGAACAGTCTCCTCGTAATTTCCTCTCAAATAAGTCTATATAATTCATATTATATTTTTAATTTGTATTTTGCTATCGGTATATTATCTTAATTACCTGCATGATTTAACAATACATACTTATGTACTCTTTAATGGAATAATACCTGAAACACTATTAGAGCCTATTATTGATTATCTTTTGTGATTTTGATTGGATTTGATATGTCATGCTATTTTTCCAAGGTAAGTTTGATTGTAATAATTGGGACTTGTGTGTCACCTGATATTGTCTATCTGCACATGGGAGTTCTAATATTAATAATAATTAGAAGATGAAAGCTATATGTGGCATTAATTATCAAAATATGTAAAACATTTATATTTTCTGTATATTCTATTTATATTATCCTGGTATTTTGATACTATAGATTTTGTAGCATAGGCGGAATCATATGATTCAAAAAGTTTTTGCATTTCCAGAAATATGTGCAGTTATTCATTAATTGGATCTGCATACTTTCTACCCGCATTAATTCCATTTAATACACCTATTCTTGTCCTCCTTCTACCTCGTTTTCCCAACAGCCTCCCCTCTTATGCCGTCTCAAGCATCCCAATCCGCTTAATATCTAATGCAGCCATTAGCTAAGTTTACTTCAAATTTCTCTCAACAGTCTTTTCCCTTCTCTTCCATTCCTTAACCATTATATTTTTCTTTCATCACTGTTTGTGTTACTTTTTCCATTCTTCTCGAAACTCGCATCTCAAAGGTATCCAAGTAACGTTATTCTCCTGTCTCAAAAAAGAAGTTTCTCAACCGTACATAACTACACTTGAAATTAAATCTATTTTGTCTTTTCTTTACGCCTCATCTTAGGTGTCCGTCATCAATACCCCCTTCTTTGCAAACGTTCTAAACCTAAATTATTATTAAAAGTCTCATCCACCCCCTTACCACCCCACTACCCCAAAGTTAATTCAAAACATCCACTAAATCAATTTAACCGGTTCTATTTTGTATTCCCCCGCTTAAGCGGCCATTTTTGTCCTCCTTATTCTTGAAAAACTCCGTGCCATCACTTTCTTATGATAAATCTTATCTTTCACATGCTACGCCTGCATTTTTTCTGGAATGCATTTCTTTACGATTTCCAAACTTTCGCTGACTGACTAAATAACACTTGATCATCTGCCTGTTTAACTGATTTTACTATTTCCGCACGGACCTTTCCCTTGCCATAACAAGGCCTCATTCACGATGTTCTCAGATTCCTTACGTTTGCGTCGAAATCAGTGCCGCCATTTAAACACAATATCCACTTTTATCAACCCCTAAGGTCAGTTTGATAGGTGATGGTAGAGTTCGCCCCTGTGCTAAGTCCTATGCGGCGTGTGAAATTCACACATTAGAGTAGGGGGGCCAGTTACTTTCCATCTGCTGGTTTTGGTTTCCCAGATAGATCTGGCTCCCCAAAATATCACTCAGCTTTGGGTGGACCTGCGGGTGCTCAGAGAGGCTAGAAGCGAGAGGGTGTTTCGCCCCATAGAGGCTGATTTGAGGTCCCGAGTTCGATTATTAGTCCCACGCATTTACCTGTTGGTCTGCCACTTCCGCCACCGTCATAAATATAATTTGAAAATATGAAGAGTTGATCATAAGAGTTGAGTTATCAATGATTATTTATATTCACTAACCAAAGTCTAAACTCATTCTCGGTTTAATCAGGATTTGTCTTTGCAACAAAAAATAAGAACAATTGTTGGTTTTATCCTGGAAAAGATGCATACTGAAATGTCAATCTACGAGGGTCATCCGGAAAGTAGTACCCGTTCGTGAAATAAAGACACAAAAGTAAATATTAACAAACATAAAAAATTTTATTTGAAAGAGGATACTTTAAACTACTTCTCAACATAATCTCCAAGCAAATTAAGGCATTTGTCATAACGTGTGACAAGTTTCTGTATTCCTGCTGCATAGTCCTTCGCCGCCAGCTCATTGAGATACGCGAGGGACCCATCTTGCACAAATTTTTGCATAATGCAGATGGTGTTTAACAATTTCATGAACAATTGTTCGAGAAACATTGGGAAAATGCTCACAGATGTCATCAATTGTGACGCGCCGATCGTTCCTCACGAATTCGTCAACTGAGCTCACCAGTTGGTCTGTAATGACAGACGGTCTCCCCGAACGCTCATCGTCGTGTGTGTTCCCCCTCCCCATGTTGAAGTTGCGACACCACCGCCGAACAGACGACTCGTCCATTACATTGTCTCCATACACCTCCTTTAATTGGCGATGAATATCACATGGGCGAACGTTTCTTGCATTGAGGAATTTAATCACTGCCCTCACTTCACAACTGGCGGCGTTCTCAATTTTTTTAAACATTGTAAACAATCACAGAAACAACACAGGCAATGCTAGCGTCACGCAACTTGGCTCAGAGAAGGCAGACAAGCCACTGAAGCTATCTGACCTCGTCCAGCGGCTACTCGCGTCGTCAGCACTTCATGCGGCACGAACGGGTACTACTTTCCGGATGACCCTCGTATTTTCAGTACGCATGTGCGGTGTAGCAATTGCCGAAATACTAAATTTAAAGCACACTTTAATGCCCAGCGTTTGCCAAATTTACGGAATTGCGCATTTGGCAATTTTTGTACGGCATACATAACTTTATTTATCCATCGGATAATTTTGGTGTGTATTGAATTTATCATCTTTAACCAAGTCCTTGAGCTGCCCCTTAATTTTACTTCACCTCAAATGTCCTAATATGAAATGCGAGAAAAACATGAGGGGAATAATTTTGAAAAAATTTATCTACATTTTTCATATTTACCCAATCATCTAATATTGTATGAAACTAATTACAATTTTGTGTTTTATCTTTCATAAATGGTACCTGACAACTTCATTGAAATAATCGTACAATTTAAAAGTAATTTAGCATTCACCCCGGTAAATGAAAATAAAGTTCAAAGTTACATTTGCAACAAATCCCAACATCTCCCAACATACAACAACATACAACATCTCCCAAAACTTGGTACACTCATTCCCTTGCCTTTCTCTCTCCTCGCGAAGCGCCAAACCCACACTCCCCTTATCTCACTCACTCCCTCGCCCTTTGCGCATGACCACTCCTCATTTCGCACATCTTGGCTTATTCCCTATTGTACTCTCATGTCCATTTCACCATATCCATACGCTACAGCACCAGTGTTTAAATAGAGCTGCGACAGCGCGCTATTCAAGGTTTGTAACACACCCTAGAGGTGGCTTGCAATGTACTGTAAAATAGAAAATAGAAAAAAATGCATAGCTAGTATCGGGAAAGGTTTCGGATAAAAAGTTATTTCAGATAATGCTGCAATACCTCATAATATTTTAAAGTATATCCAATTGAGCGTCGACACACATTTTCCAGCAGCTTTTTTATGATTCGAAGGTTCCCTAATAGGTGAATTCCGGAAGGTCCTTAAGGGTACGTGTGCTAGCTCCTTCGACGGCACTTATGGTCCAATTTTGGTGTCCTTTGAGGAAGGGAGGATTTCACTTTTGGGAATAGGAAATAATCTGCTGATGCCAAGTTGGGACTGCCTAAAAGATTGGGGTCTTCTTCAACGTGTTGCAGATGGTCTTTGCAGGCGGACACTTGAGTATGTCTGTTCTTTTGGTCGTACGTCAAGATTATCGGGACAAATTCAGCGCAGATATTAAGCATCGGCAAATTTTCAACAAGAACGGTGTGTATTCCCATCATATCAATGCCAATATGATCCACGACTCAAACCCACGACACGATTGACAAACGGTCTGAACTCAGCACTTAACGCCCGCGAGGTGATAACGAATTACGGCTATAGGAGTTTTTATTTTATTTCATTAATTTACGAGGCCGTAGAGCTAAGGTTACCGAGATTTTCAAATCTAATTTCTTTAATTTTTTTTGGTCACTCATTTTGTCACCTCTGTGTCCGTGGTCATAGGCTCGACCGACGGACTCAGAGACAGGGAATTATAACAGATGAAAATGCTCAAAAACATGAATTAGAATTGATCAATTAGTATTTGTATTATATCAAAGATGAATACTCGTCTAAGCGTAAATGTGAGCCCATTAAAATATCCCTCTCATAATTACATATTGAAGACGAATTTTGGATAGCGGTTATTATAGACTCATTGTTTTGGATACGGGGTACTTGTGGTAAATAGAGGAGAAGTAGGATGATGTGTGGATTATGACAATAGATGAACTGAGTGAACTAATTGGAGACAAGTATGAGAGAAGAACTCCAGGTAGGGTTGACTGCTGAGGGAATACGGATGTCAAAGTCTGTTGACGAGCATAATCCGACAAGTCTCTCACGTGTTCCCTCGTGAGTTGGCGTCTGCCAGCGACGGTTTTCATGCTAACGGGAGACTTATACGAAGAGAGTCCAATAAATCTATTTTGCACGTCATCACCAATCCCGTGAGTGATTAATATCTTGGACAAGTTCAACGGTGGGCTATCACATAGTCACCACCACCCGAGAGCGCGGTCGATTATAATTTAGACCAAATCAGTTAAATTCAGCTAGCCGTGCAATTTTTTGGTACTCTTAAAATTAATTACGTTAGTTAATTCATTTAAAATAAAAGTTGTACGTATTCCATAATAAAATGCAATACTTGCACGCACAAATATATATATATATATATAAAATTATTATTATTATTACTGTTATTTTTAGGTAATCTACCGGTTACAGTAGGTTTTTGGATGGACTCAGCTACTAAATAAATATTTTGTGACTCACAAACACAAAACACAAAATCCAGTATCCTACTCTACATTAGTCCCTCTCCATCTCTGAGTACTTTCTTCCTCCCTTCATCCCGTCCAACATCCCTATTCTGTTCCTTCCCCTTCCTCGCTTGCCTAACATTCTCCCCTCAATTACAGTCTTCAACATCCCACTCCCGGTCAATACCCCCTTCATCAACTTTTCCTGCCTCCATAGGATATCTCCCAACAAACCCCTCTCTTCGCCCACCATACCAAGTACTTCCTCATTTGTTTTCTTCTCTGTCCATTTCACCTTCTCCATTCTTCTCCACACCCACATTTCAAAAGCCTCCAATCTACGTCTATCCTCCTGCTTCAATGACCACGTTTCCGCACCGTATATAGCTACGCTCCATATCAAAGTTTTTACGAGTCTTTTCTTAATATTCTTACTCAACGTCCCTGTCATCAACTCCCTCCTCCTTGTGAAAGCCTCTTTGTCCAGCGCAATTCTTCTCCTTACGTCCTTACTACTTTGACCGAGGTGGTCCAAAAAACCCTACCGAGATACGTACACTGTTCTATCTGCTCTAGTTTTTGCCCTCCTATTTTAATGTTTAGCTTAGCCTTTTTCTTTCTAGAAAATCGCATAAACTTTGTTTTATTAATATTGATTCTCATCCCATACCTGACGCACTGAATGTCCAATTCACCCAGCAATGCTTGCAGCCCCTTGGCTGACTGAAAAACTAAACCTTTGTCAACTGCGAACCTAACTGATTTTACGAATTCCCCGCCCACTTTCATTCCTACCTCCTGTTCTTCCCATGCCTCTTTGATCATTACCTCTGTATACAGGTTGAACAGTAACGGTGATAATGGGCAACCCTGCCTTACACCTCTTCCTAACACTGCCCATCCTGACTCCCCGTTTCCCACCCGCACCTGAGCAGTCTGAGACATGTACAGGTTACGGATTAGCCTCCTTTCCCTCCAATCTATTCCTATTTTCGGCAATATACTCATTAGTTTTTCCCAATTCACTCTATCAAACGCTTTTTCGAAATCTACGAAACAGGCAAATACCTCCTGGTTGTGTTCTACATTCCTCTCGATTAATAATCTCATTACTGCAATGGCATCACGCGTACCTCTCCCCTTCCTAAACCGAAACTGGTCATGCCCTAAGTAAACATTTGCCCTACTCCCTATCCTTTTGTTTATGATCCTGAGAACAACTTTAATTGCAAGGGATATCAAATTTATTGTCCTATAGTCCTCATATGGCGAAGCATTTACCTTTTTCGGAATAGGAACTAAAACTGATCTCACGAAGTCTTCCGTCCAGATTCCTTCCTCATAGGTACTACGAATATGCCCATATGGCCTCTTACTCCCACATTTGCCTAAATATTTCAGTAGTTCCGCAGGAATGTTATCTACCCCCACGACCTCATTTAGTTTCATCTCCCTTAATGTCCTTTATATCTCATTGTCTAGTATGCCTGGACATAAGCTATCTTCCTCTACGTCAGGTTCTTTTTCTATGTCTAACTTTGTTGGTCTAAGCTCTCTACTATATAGTTCTGCTATATATTCCTTCCATCGCTCTTGGATCATTCCTGCGTCAACTGTTACCTTACCCGCCTTATCTTCAACTGTTACGTTGATCTTCCTTTCTTACTTCCGGATGAAGATTTGACTTCGCTGTACAGCACACCAATTTCACCCTTCCTCTGCAGACTTTCCATATCCTCCCACTGCGTTTTCCACCATGCCTCTTTTGTTTACTGCCTCAATTTATTGTGTAATTCTTTTTACTTCATTTAGCCTTACTCTGTATTTATATTCTTAAATTTTCTCCGCTCATCCATCTTTGTAATCATCTCATCCGTGATCCATGGTTTCCTAGTCCATCTAGCGTCAACGGTTCCAAAAGTGTCTTTTGCGGCTTTAGATTACCCTTTCTTGATAATTTCCCATTTTTTTTCGATAGTACTCAGCTCTATATCTTCCTACATGATTTCCTTTACAGCTTATTGGTACTCATTCCTTGTAAATCCATTTAATGTTTCTACTTTTCATTTTCTAACCCACTGCCCCTGCCTTATATTTTTTAAATGGACGCTACATTTCATAACAACTGAATTGTGGTCAGAGTCCGCATCCGCTCCCGGGAAGCTGTGCGAATTTATCACACTGTTCCCAAACCTGGATTTAACCATTTTATAATCTAGCTGATACCTTTCTGAGTCATATGGCATTTTCAATCCATGCCTGTGCCTTTTTTGGTGTCTAAACCAAGTGTGGGTGATGACTAACCCCTGTCTACTGCAGGACTCAACCGCTTTCTCCCCGCGGTCATTCCTCGAGCCTAAACCGTAGTCCCCGAACTCATCACCATCTCTTCCTTCGCCTACCATCACATTCCAATCCCCCATCACTATCAAATGTTTCCCCTCAGGAACACATGCCAATATCTCCTCTAATTGATCGTATATCCCATTGACCTCTTCCTCTGCATGGTTACTCGGTGGCATGTATACCCGAATAATAACGAAGTTCGTCGGTTCTGCTTTTATCTCTACTAGTAATATTCTATCCGTTACCTGTTCTATGCTGACTACGCTTCTTCCTACCTTTTTATTCAATACTATGGCATCCCCTTATTGGCTCTCATCCCCTCCCCTGTATATTATTCTATACTGATCACTCCAGTAATTCCCGCTATCCTTCCATCTCACCTCGCATAAAGCTAAAATATCTATTTTTCCCCTTTCCATCTGTCGCTTAAAATTCTCCAATTTCCCTGTCCTCATCGTTGTCCTAACATTCCACGTTCCTATTCTAACTATTTTGGTCTTCTTCCCCTGCGTCTTCTGTCCTGCTGCTGCTAGTTTTCCCTTGCAAGGGTTTCGTGAGATGACGACCGCGGAATCCTTGCCTCCCCTGCTGCTGGGCACGACACACGGCCGATTGGGCTGAGCCCCGCAGTTGCTAGGAGTTAAAATCTATTTAGTGAGTATCATATTTATCTTGGGAGTGATAATCATGGTGGTTTCAAGTTGCCATCCTTAATAGTGTTTTTAACGTCCCACAATCACTTATTGGCCACCCCCTGGGGTCAGACGCCATTGCAGCCACCTCACTAAGGAACAGACGCTGCGTGGACTACCTTTCGTCTGGCTCCTAACCTTCGACTTATCTGGCATGGGTGACCCTACCAGGAGCAACTATTATTGCTCCCGCCAGCACAGCTCTAGGGGTCATTGGAACGCACAAGTCCTTCCACCACGTCAAGGTTGTAGTCCGGGGAGGGTTCATAAACCATAAACACAGTGAAGGTCGGTTCGGTAGGTGAGTTCACCCAGTACTATGCCCGACGGCGTGTGAAATTTACACATCAAGGTAGGAGGGGCCAGTTCCTCTCCCTGAGCCAGCCAGTTATGGTTTCCCAGGAAGATCTGGTACCCAAAAAATTACATAATACATTACATTACTTGGGTGCAGCTGCAGGTTACCAGAGTTACTTGCCCGGGAATCGAACCTCGGCCCCTCCGGTCAGCAGTCCAACGCTCTACCCCCTGGACTACCGTGATCCAGACACGCACACATATATTTATATGTACATATATATAATTTATATATGTATACATATATATATAATTTATATGTACATACATATATGTATATTAATATATATATAAGCTTATTATGAAAGTAGTTGCGCATGGTTTTATTGTTCCTTGACTATCCATGTCAGCGCGGTAAAACCGTTCGTGAAATTGTGGTGGGGATCTGCCTTTCCTAAGCCGAGCTCTGAGCCTGAGTGGAAAGACGTGCCTTCACATGAAGTGTGTTTTTCGTGTTTGTAATACGGGCGCGATAGAGCGTTCGCTTGAACAACGACACTCTATCAAAGCAGCTTGGAAATAATGGAACCGAAGAATTCCAAAAGCCTAAAGGTGCATCAAGGACGCCTGCATTGCAAGGTCACAATCCGGAAGGCGTTCAAGGATGGCCGGGAGGAGGTCGTCGACGAGCGCTGCTCTTGACGCCTAACAATCGCTGCTGCTGGACCCTGGCTCCCACTGTGAAACGGTCCACCCTTGCTTTCAGATTAACCCCCGGTCCGTATGCCTCCCGCGACTTATATACCAACGCCAGCCAATATGGTCGACGCGGCATATACAGTATTACGCAGGCGGCACGGCCCGACGAAAAACGACGGAACGACGAAAAAACCGACGAAAACGTAAATCATGTGCATGAAGTTTTGTGTTTTGACCGTTAATTGAGCATCCAGAAAATGGCTGACACTCTACACATGTCCACATTTGTGGTGCATGGGATAACGACCGAGGATCTGGAATTTTGCAAGGTCTGCGCGAAGCTTGTGCCGAAAGTGTTGACGGAAGACCAGAAAGAATATCGAGTTTTTCGCTGTCATGAATTGTTGGATTTTATTTCAAAAGAGCTGGACTTTCTTAGCTTTGTCGTAACCCGAGACGAATCCTGGGTGTTCGAGTACAACCCAGAATCGTAAAGGCATAGCGAGTAGCACACAAAATCATCTGATCGCCCAATGACAGCGCGAACGAGTTGGTCTCGCATTAAAACGATGCTTATTGCCTTCTTTTACACCCGAGGAATCGTCCATTTTGAGTTTTTACCGTAGGGAGAAACTGTCAACTCAGCCTCTTACCTTGAAGTGCTCAAGAGATTGAAACACCGGGTCGCGAGCGAGAGAATTTAAATCAAATACACGATCAAACTACCCCATGACAAAGCCCCCAGTCACACGTTCTTCATCGTTACCAACTTCCTTGCCCAGATAATCACCCCGGTGGTCCCCCAGCCCTCCTAGAGTCCCGAATCAGCTCCGTGTGACATTTTTGCTTACCCGACTGAAGAGAGAGCTGAAAGGAAAGCATTGAGAGACCATGGAAAACATCCAAAAGCATGTTGCAACTATCTTGAGAGAGATTCCCGTCGAGCAGTTTCAGAGTGCCTTCCAGTCGTGGCAGAAACATCTCCGCAAATGTATTGATGCAGGGGAAGAGTATTTTGAAGAATTTTAAGTATTTGCACAAGTCCAAAAAATAAATCTATATTTTCCAGAAAATGCGCATTATTTTATAATGGACCCTATAGATTTAAACAATCAATTCTTCTTGGGGTATCTTTGATATTAAGGGTGATAATGATACTCGTCATTGTTAAATAATATATTGGTAGAAGAGCGCAAAGATTTTTACTGCAAGAAAAACATTTTAATTTATATAAAAAAATTAATGGTAAAAGTTATCGAACGGTTAAATTAATGAAAATATGAAGCTCTGGAATTGGCTGATAAAACTAATTTGGCTTAATGCCTAATGCGAGTACTAAGCATGATATATTTTCCCTAAGAATACTACTGGAAAACAAAATCGATTATTTAAAACTCCGGCATTAGGAGAAGGCTGGATGTCGTTATTGTTGTCTGGAGAAATTGCGTGATTTTCCATCGAGAAGCAAGGATTTCCGTTACAATATATCAATTTAGTGGGAGGCATTTGCGAAACTCATAAACCATTCTGAGAGAATCAGTATTAAATAAGTATTATAGTAAATACTAGAAAAGACATCAATTGTCTTAGTGACTGGGTTACAAATAACAATATGGGCATTAATGTTAGTAAGAGCAAACAGAAATATTTTTCAAATAAAAACAATACACAAAAAGGTTATTTACACCATCTTTAGAGAAAAAATCCCATGTAGCAGTCATTGCAAATATTTAGGCGTTTACTTAACTAGGGATCTTGAGTGGGGAATCCAAGTTGATAATGTTGTACGGAAGGCATTTAAATTACTTCATTCGGTAATGAGAAATTTAAAACGAAGTAGCGTAGCCACACATGAAAAAGCATATGAGGTACTGGTTATCCCTATACTAGAATACTCGTCCACAGCATGGGATCCACTTGAGGTGGGACATATTAAAAAGATAGATAAAGTCCAAAGGAAGGCATTAAGATATGTACTCGGAAGGTGCAAAAGATCAGATAGTGTCACAGAAATGTTGGATACACTGAAATGGGAGAGATTGAAAAAGAGTAGAAAAAGGAGTAGGTTAGGCGCAATGTATAGAATTGTTAAAAATGATGAAGCGTGGGAAGATTTATGGGATGAGATAGAAAAACCAAACTTAAAGGAATGACCACGGTTTTAAAGTAAAAATCAGAACGCCAAAAACAAATATGAAAAACTGCTATTGTTTAAACAGAACTATCGCTGAATGGAACCAGCTACCTGGAGGTTTGTTTGAGCCTTTTCCATCCAATTTTAGGAATTCTATGAATAAGTATAAAAAAGCCGTTGGGTGATAAAATTGATAGTAGTAGTAGTAGTTTTTAGGGGAGGCGACCGACAGCTAAGGTCAATTGCGCCATAGGGGATGGACAGGAAAGGATGAAGGGTGGAGAGAAACCCGGCGTCGGCATTAGCCTACTCTTTACGAAAGGCGCCAAGGGGTCCGCAGTTTAACGTCCCATCCGACGGACGGCGTACTCACTCAAAGTGCCCTACACAAAGCACCTCAAGTAGGGATCGAGATACCTCTGAAAAATATTCAACACTGCCGGGATTTGAACCCGCGCCCTCAGGGTGGGAAGCGATAAAATTGATTAATCAGTTAATATTAAACCTGTTTTTTTTTACTTATTAAAATATTGTTTTTATGAGATGTGGATGGCATGAGAAGATGTATTACAATAATGCTTTAACGGTGCGTGATTTGGAACAGTGAATGAAATTGAAGAGTGCGCGATTATAGATGGAGTGGGGTGATGGACGGAGCGTTATAAGTATGGCGTGTACCTAGCCCTTGTGTGATGGTAAAGGTGCGGTTGGTAATCTTTAAGTGTCATTGTATTTATATAGATAATTCTGTCTCATATCTGTTCTTATTTTGTATGAATGTATGTGCATTGTAAGAGTGACCGTTGACCAGACTTGACCGTTGCCACCAGGCCTAAAATCATCAAGATTTATACAATAATAATAATAATAATAATTAAAATAAAATATAGAATTTGAAAAAATGAGTCGTTTCTTAAAAGGGCTTCATATTGAGTCCATGCATATCTAAAATGGTGGACAATGATGCTATCATGAAAGGTATACATACAAGATAAGAAGTCGTGTGCCACGTTGTTTTCTGACGATGGCAAAACAGTTACCACCATGGCTAAAAAGGCGCGGGGCAAACTCTCATTATTGAAATAAAGACTAAATATTCATATTATGAATAAAGCAGAGATAAGACCGGATACTTTTATGTCAAAGTTGAGGTTGATAACAAGTGGCATAAAAATGCTCAGATGAATATGAGACGCGACAATAATTGACATTAATAAGAATAAAAATGTAAGAATTAGCTTTAAAATGCACCAAATTGGGAGAAATAAAACGTAGAAAAGAGTCTTTAGAGTAACAGAGTACAAAACGTTAGTCCAGCTAGTCAAAGACGCGGAGATAGATCAGAGCTAAGGTAGGAGGATGTACTGAGAATTGTGAAGGAGAGCGGAATGGTGGGATAAAGTGCGAAGATCAGGCAAGATGAAGAAAACTAAAGAGGAAAGCCTACCCAAACATGGGAAAAGCTAGGAAGAAATACATTACAGACCAAATGATTAGGTGTTAAATTTTAATCAAATCTCACCTTTCCAAGCACACATTAATTCCAAGATTCAAACATTAAACCAGACATTAGGAAATTTGGTTTTATTTAACGAGTTGCAGGAGAATGTAAGGAAATAAGAGAGATTAGGTATTCAAATTTATCAAGGTATTATTTGAAATACGTGACAATTATTACGAGCAACGGTTACGGTTTTGTTGAAAAACAAGCTTAGGAACCCCATGGTTTATGAAAAAAAGGACAAAATCTACCTTTCGAATTACTGTCGAATGTTTTCCTTAAGCATCGCAAAAATTATTTTTTCTTGTTGATTGTTTACTATTCCTTTGTATTCTTTCCTTTCCTTGATTGTTTGCACCTAGAACATAAAAATAACCAATTCATTTCGGTCAGCAAAAGTTTCTACCAATGTTTCTCAAATACTGGCCTGTTCAATGTTTGCTACACTTCTTCCTTCTAAAACTCAATTCTATAACTGCCACTTGCTGGCTCTCGTTTCTCCACTGTATTTGACTACAAATGTCCAAAAAACATTCGTATCCTTCGTATATTATGTCACATAGCACTATCAAATACCTTCAGTATTTATATATAACTGTATTGCAATACGTATCTTGTTGCCAATAGTGTTTTAGCATTTAATATCCTCATTCAAACTCTTTTGTTCATGTTTTTGGTATTTGTTGCAGTTGGGTCCGACATAAAGGGTGCGTTCCGAAAGTAATGCAATTATTTTTCTTGGTAATTTATTTAATAGATTTGTACAAACACTTAAAATTCTTCAAAGCACTGTCCTTGGGCTTCTACGTATTTTTTCAGAAACGTACGCACCCTGGATGGGGCGTTATTTTTTTAACGCGTTAGATTTTTTAACGCGTTTTTTTAACGCTTTAGATAAGCGCGCTTGACTTTTCATTAACACATGAGAATTATTCTATGTTTTAAGTGATCCAACATTTTTGTAACAGATGAGTTCCATACCAATCATTGTGAGGAGAGTAGCAATAAACATATTTTTTGAATTAATCCAGTTAGTAAACAAAGCTTCATTATTTTGAGAGATAGCTGTGGCCGATTCTTCGTGGAATTTTGTTGTAATTAAAAAAGGAAGGCCCAAATAACTTCGTGCATCCACAGAATACTAAATATTTTTTGCCCAGTATAAATGCAAAATTATTGACAGCTTCGATTTGCTCACTGAAATCAAGCGATTGTCCCTTAATCTATTAAAGATTAAAGTAGCGAAATACCCTTAGTTAAAGGTATTAATTGAGCTATAACATTAGATTGTATAGGTAAATTTATGGATAATTCAACATATATGGATCCAATAAAAATCACAAGCGATGAAAAACCCTATCGTCTTTATTCTTAACAAGATTATTGATTTTAGCAGCGTTAAACTATTATGTAAACAAAGTAACACTTTCAAAAAGAATTATTTTTGCCACAACAAACGCACCGAACGTGATAATGATAGCTAATATATTTTCCACATTTAACCCAATCATCAATCATAACATTGCCTGCAAATTATAAATAGATATTCCTATGAATCATAATAATATCACCTGTATATTCTGCCAATCACTAACACGCTACTACATCATGCGGTAACAAAGGAACTACGCAAAGAATATAAATTACATTAAGCAATTTCATAAACGTGTATGCATGAGATATAATTTATTTGTTTTTTTTTCTTCGGAGACACATGATGCCAAGACGGTACGGAATAAAAGCCTCTTTTTGCAGTAAAGAAGTAAAGACCCATGAAATCATACTTGTACAGGCTTCTTCCGAATTGGATATGATTTTCTGTACATTTTGGAGATCGAAAACTGATTTTTTAAAAACATTTTGTCCCACAGAGATGGCAGCACAAATTAGATTTAGAATTTTTATCCCTTCACTTCAATGAGCATATATAATTAACTTGTCCCTTTTTTCTCCAGCTATAATTTTATTTAAAAATGCATATTCTTATTTATTCCGAGAGCTGAGAAAACGCTTCTTACATTGTAAACAGCTGCTGCAAATTCAAATGGCCTTGGATAATTTCTTTTAAAAGGAACTAATAAAGTGCTTCAGTTCATTTTTATAATTGTTCCAATAATACCTGGCAAATTCAAATCTCTTAATCATGTTTTGCAATAAGTATCTTACTTTTAGATATATATATATATGTATTTTAAGCAAAAATTATTAGTATTTTAAAATAAATGCATGAAATGGTCTCTTATTCGAATTAAATCCAGCTCTGTAGATAAATTGTTCCAGCAAAGCCAGGCATATCCGCCAGTGACATTTTGAATGGGAGACCATTTTTACGGATCTTATTATTCTCCCTTATTGTTTTCAACAATTTCATAGATCTCTCTCTTTACATCACGACGAGAGGAAGACACAGTATTCAAAATAACCCGGGCATTACCCGTTTGGGTAAGTTTCATAGACAATGGAACCACAAATTACATCACCGGCACATTGTGGCATTAATTCGATTGCTTTTACTGTTTTTGATAGAATCTTCAATTATTATAACAGGCTGAAGCTTTATTTAAATAATCCAACCATGAAATAAAGTTCAAAAATTTGTTTCTGTATGATGGAAAAATGCGCGATTTCACATCTAATTTTATTTTTGTGGTCTCTGATACGAGCTGCATGCATTTACTGACTCAGTTTTAGTGCAAAATGTATTTAAACAATTCTACTTTTCAGTTGATTGGACAGCGGAAATCTTGCTTACTGGAGTGACTCTTTGATGAATCTTGTTTTAAATGGAGATCAAGAACCTGGCAATACCGATTAAGACAATGATCTCATTCCTCTGTCATGCCTCTTGATTGACTCTAGAGATCCCCTCACGCAGTGAAATTCTCTTTCCACCTCAGAGAATATTCCGTCTTCCCCCCTCCCTCTCTCTCTCCCAAAAGCAACCCTCTGTCCCATCTAGAGGGGAGAAGCCGAAGCTGCACATCAGCCCAAGGGTTTGGAATCAGACGTACTCGATTTTTTCCTGAATCAATGGGTAAGATTGACGACTATGTATTCATGTGAAGAAAACAGCCTGTTCGTGAAAACAGGAAAAAGACCACTTATCCGTATCTCTTTGCTTCCCCTGTAAAACCGCTATGAGTGCTAGTATAAGTGCAACAAATGAGCTTTTCGATTCCGTAGCACAAAAAACATTTCACACGATTGGAGAAGAATATAAAGGTGACACCGCTTCTATAATGGAATTGGCATACACCATTTAATCGTCAAATTCTAATAATCCGTTTTTCAATAATCAGATTTTAAATTATCAACCAGAAAACTAATATAAAGTATTGCACGTACTGAATATCTACCGAGTAAATATTTTTTCTAGATTTTGTAATCGAATCGAAGTATTTTTTCATTTTTTTATTTGATAAAATTTTATAAATTTTGTTTACATTTTTCCTGTTCATTTTTTGGTAAACAAACAAAAAAGAATGAATTAATTCAATTATTCTCCAAACTCTATTTTTTTCAGTAAAATTCCTCACACAACTTGATGTTAAAAATCTCGCCTCAAAAATATCATTCGATTGGCGTTTGCAGGCAATTCCTGCTCAGTGACATTCGGGTTGAACAGTCCAGAGGAACTACGAGTATTAACAAGTAGTAATCAATCACCGGTTAAAACCAAAACTAATCGATGAATATGTAATTTATTGTAATGTATTTATGGTTGATCTAGAGCAAAATAATAAATGGATATTTTGTAGACGTCCATATTTCACATTTGAAAAATATAATTCTTGTTCAAATAAATGTTACCGAACAGTTTTTTGAATATCCGACTACTGTTTTGTGAAATAGGTGTTTTTTTGATGTTTTAGTAGATCGAAGGATTTCTTTGAGAGTACAACATATTACGAGCTTTAAAGTAAACTTTGCTGAAATGAATAATTTACTTTCAAAACAAGGAAGGTCAGACAAGCAGAATGTCGATTTATTTTAGAACTCACACTCAAGTAAAAGTGAAAGGTCTATTGCTCTAAGGGTTAGTTAGTTGTCCTCGGTAAGCTTTGACTGCCAGGAAGTCGTGGGAAGTGTGTTACGAATCCCTTAAAGGGACCGTAGGTGTGGTAAAACATCAAGTTTATTTATTTTATTGATGAACCCTTGGGATTAACTGAAGATTAGTACATCTAAATCTAAATCTACTTAATACCCCGCAAGCAGCCGCAAGGGCGTGTGGCGGGGGGGGGGGGTACATTGATGTGGCTGTTTTCTGCTACGAAAATTTTAACACGGTTTGATGTAATTCAAAAAACAACTACTTTGATGAGATTTGATTTCATCGATTTTCAATTTTCCATAAAAATCGGACATGTTGTCCTTTGTCAGCTGATGACATTAGTAACATTACTCGTCGTTTCGCTCGATGACGATAACGAATCAAAAGATCGCCGATGATTTCACATTCTTGTAGATTAGATATCAATCATGTATCTCGCTTGTGTTGGATTACTTTGATTTGCACATCAGGGAAAAATTAAAACGCTCGAATATCGCTTAATAACTTTTTAAATGTCTTCCGTGATAGCCGGGCAAGTTTGACTACTTCTCTAAAAATACATATTTTCTATGAAATAATTGGGTTCACTGTGAACGTTTTACAGTTTATGATTGGTTTTTCTTAATCTAATAAAATGATTATCACGTTTACATTAAACTTGCAGTACAAACCTACGCATGCACTTTGTTTTGAACTGTATTGCTTTGCCACGACTAAGTATGCAATATTATTTTAATGTTTCATGCATATTTAAATGCCATTCTAAAAATGAAGTTGGCTTAAAAATTTGTCGATGAGGAAGACTCATATTGTTGTTTTCCAAATTAAAAGTAAAATAATTTTTTTATTTCATTAAAAACAGATAGAGATATTTCATAGTTACTAGCCAAAAATATCAATTTATATTATATATACGAGGGTGGTCCCATTTTTACCCGGCCTGACCTAGGGATGGCGGGAGTTGTTTTATAAATGTCACTGTATTAATAAGTACGTACTCTACAAAGTATGTGTTTCAAGTTCTAAGACGCTACGTTGCTTGGTATTTGTTTGGCAACCATCAATCGGTATTTGGTATTTGGTATCCGTGCTTGGTATTTGTTTGGCAATAAACTTGTGAAAATGGAGAAAATTGTTCATCCTCATGTGATACAATACTTTTATCTGAAAGGCCTCAGCCAAACTAATATAATAGCTGAACTAGATTCTACTCTGATTGAGTCTGCTCCTTCTTTTACAATGGTAAAATATTGGGTACCAGAGTTTAAACGAGGCCGTACGAGCTGTCAAGACGAGCATTGCATTGGTCGACCAAATGAGGTGACAACCCCAGAAACGGTGAAGAGAAACCGCATAGTGATGCTGGATGATCCTCGAGTGAAATTTTGCAAGCTAGTAGACATAGTAGGCATTTCAAACAGTGCGGTACATCGCATAGTGACTGAAAATTTGGACATGAGAAACCTGTGTGAAAGATGGGTGCCACGTTTGCTAACACTCGAGCAAAACCAGTGTTATGAAGATGTTTCAATTGAGTGTTTAGCAACGTTTCACAACAAAAAAGCAGGATTTCCGCGCCGTTCATAACCATGGATGAAATATGGATCCATTTCTTCACACCCGAGACAAAAGTGCAATCAAAGCAATGGATTTAAACGGGAAAACCAAATCCTAAAAAGGTGAAGACCACTTTATCTGCAGGCAAGGTCATTGCGTGGGTTTTTTGGGATTCGCGTGGGATAATTTCATTGATTAATTTGAAAAAGGAGAAACCATTAATGGCGTGTATTATGCGAACTTATTGCAACGTTTGAGCGAAGAAATCAAGCAAAAGCGGCCGATTGCAAGAAAGTGTTGCTTCATCAAGGCAATGCACAAGTTCACAAATCCGTTATAGCAAATGCCAAAATTCATAAATTAGATTAAATTAAAAATTTGAATGGCTACCTCATGAACCCTATTCGCCAGATTTAGCCCCTCGCATTATTTTCTGTTCGCAAACTTGAAAAAATGGCTCGGTGGTCAAAGATCATCCAACCGTGAAGAAGTGATGTCGGCAGATAATGGCTATTTTAAAGAGCAAGACAGTTTTTACTATAGAAAGGGTATCAAACGAATTGTAAATCGCTGGGAAAAGTGTATAGAGCTGAAAGGAGATTATGTTAAAAAAAATAAATACATTTTTTTACCGAAATGCTTGTGTTTTCTCTTTGTTGGGTCGGGTACTTCTGGTACCACCCACGTACTATAATTTACTAAAATATATTATACTCGTAAATGAATAGATATTTTTAATAATGAGAAAAATATTTTAAGCAGCATCTTAAAAGCCTCGAAGCAACGATATGTTTGAAAGGTCTTGTACTTTCCTTTACGGTGTATCTGTTGTGTGAAATCCTCTCGGGACTACCACTTTGCTAGTGTCTATATGAATGAAGATTCTAACACGGCGGAACACCCAGGGACAATTTTACTCGATACAAATATTTTTTTATAATTTAGAAATATACGCAACTGTATATTGCGGTATTCAAAAACACCAGAGATTTCGACTTTATATATATATATATATATATATATATATATATATATATATATAAACAATTTTTATTGCTCTGGGAGCAAAGTCCCTTGGAGCAGAATACAGTTTACATTAGGTTTCGAAACCTATGGAGTGAAACTGGTTCTAAACTAGTGAAACAAGACATAATTTAACATCAGTTGAACGAAACATATAGTACAATACATACATACAAATACAAAGAACAATGGTTAAATATTTAACCTGATAGAACAGTAATAAGGTCATTTTGGTAGTGTGGTAGACAGATATTCAAACATTTTCCTGTTGAATTGGGATGTGTTCCTGGATAATTTTACATTATTAGGCAAAGAGTTCCATAGTTTACAGGATGAAATACTGAATGACTTTTCATATATAGCCGTGCGGTATTTGGGAAGATGGAATGTTTTTGTAATGCGGGTTAATCTCTTTGTCGTAAGTGAATTGAATATAAAATTTTCATAAATTCCAAAGAAACTGCGGGAGATGCCGCAACAGTAACTTTTAACGGAGTCATCCGCTAATGTGCATTTTAATGCAACAATTTCAGAGCGTAAAAATCATTCGCCTTGACTGGGACTCGAACCCAGATCCCTCAATATCCGGTCGAGTGCTTTAGCCACTTAAGCTACCGAGGCGTCCTCTTAAACTCTGAAATTTTGGGGCTTTTAAAGGAACTAGATGTTATGACGAAATACCGTACATACAATGTCACATGCATTCGTAGTCGTGCGCGAGGCGCCACTGTCCACGAGGTTAAAAGCCAACTTTAAACACGTATGGTGTTTTCCCTTTGACAAATTCCAAAGAAACTGCGGGAGATGCCGCAACAGTAACTTTTAACGGAGTCATCCGCTAATGTGCATTTTAATGCAACAATTTCAGAGCGTAAAAATCATTCGCCTTGACTGGGACTCGAACCCAGATCCCTCAATATCCGGTCGAGTGCTTTAGCCACTTAAGCTACCGAGGCGTCCTCTTAAACTCTGAAATTTTGGGGCTTTTAAAGGAACTAGATGTTATGACGAAATACCGTACATACAATGTCACATGCATTCGTAGTCGTGCGCGAGGCGCCACTGTCCACGAGGTTAAAAGCCAACTTTAAACACGTATGGTGTTTTCCCTTTGACAAATTCCAAAGAAACTGCGGGAGATGCCGCAACAGTAACTTTTAACGGAGTCATCCGCTAATGTGCATTTTAATGCAACAATTTCAGAGCGTAAAAATCATTCGCCTTGACTGGGACTCGAACCCAGATCCCTCAATATCCGGTCGAGTGCTTTAGCCACTTAAGCTACCGAGGCGTCCTCTTAAACTCTGAAATTTTGGGGCTTTTAAAGGAACTAGATGTTATGACGAAATACCGTACATACAATGTCACATGCATTCGTAGTCGTGCGCGAGGCGCCACTGTCCACGAGGTTAAAAGCCAACTTTAAACACGTATGGTGTTTTCCCTTTGACAAATTCCAAAGAAACTGCGGGAGATGCCGCAACAGTAACTTTTAACGGAGTCATCCGCTAATGTGCATTTTAATGCAACAATTTCAGAGCGTAAAAATCATTCGCCTTGACTGGGACTCGAACCCAGATCCCTCAATATCCGGTCGAGTGCTTTAGCCACTTAAGCTACCGAGGCGTCCTCTTAAACTCTGAAATTTTGGGGCTTTTAAAGGAACTAGATGTTATGACGAAATACCGTACATACAATGTCACATGCATTCGTAGTCGTGCGCGAGGCGCCACTGTCCACGAGGTTAAAAGCCAACTTTAAACACGTATGGTGTTTTCCCTTTGACAAATTCCAAAGAAACTGCGGGAGATGCCGCAACAGTAACTTTTAACGGAGTCATCCGCTAATGTGCATTTTAATGCAACAATTTCAGAGCGTAAAAATCATTCGCCTTGACTGGGACTCGAACCCAGATCCCTCAATATCCGGTCGAGTGCTTTAGCCACTTAAGCTACCGAGGCGTCCTCTTAAACTCTGAAATTTTGGGGCTTTTAAAGGAACTAGATGTTATGACGAAATACCGTACATACAATGTCACATGCATTCGTAGTCGTGCGCGAGGCGCCACTGTCCACGAGGTTAAAAGCCAACTTTAAACACGTATGGTGTTTTCCCTTTGACAAATTCCAAAGAAACTGCGGGAGATGCCGCAACAGTAACTTTTAACGGAGTCATCCGCTAATGTGCATTTTAATGCAACAATTTCAGAGCGTAAAAATCATTCGCCTTGACTGGGACTCGAACCCAGATCCCTCAATATCCGGTCGAGTGCTTTAGCCACTTAAGCTACCGAGGCGTCCTCTTAAACTCTGAAATTTTGGGGCTTTTAAAGGAACTAGATGTTATGACGAAATACCGTACATACAATGTCACATGCATTCGTAGTCGTGCGCGAGGCGCCACTGTCCACGAGGTTAAAAGCCAACTTTAAACACGTATGGTGTTTTCCCTTTGACAAATTCCAAAGAAACTGCGGGAGATGCCGCAACAGTAACTTTTAACGGAGTCATCCGCTAATGTGCATTTTAATGCAACAATGCAGCAATTGTTGCATTAAAATGCACATTAGCGGATGACTCCGTTAAAAGTTACTGTTGCGGCATCTCCCGCAGTTTCTTTGGAATTTGTCAAAGGGAAAACACCATACGTGTTTAAAGTTGGCTTTTAACCTCGTGGACAGTGGCGCCTCGCGCACGACTACGAATGCATGTGACATTGTATGTACGGTATTTCGTCATAACATCTAGTTCCTTTAAAAGCCCCAAAATTTCAGAGTTTAAGAGGACGCCTCGGTAGCTTAAGTGGCTAAAGCACTCGACCGGATATTGAGGGATCTGGGTTCGAGTCCCAGTCAAGGCGAATGATTTTTACGCTCTGAAATTGTTGCATTAAAATGCACATTAGCGGATGACTCCGTTAAAAGTTACTGTTGCGGCATCTCCCGCAGTTTCTTTGGAATTTGTCAAAGGGAAAACACCATACGTGTTTAAAGTTGGCTTTTAACCTCGTGGACAGTGGCGCCTCGCGCACGACTACGAATGCATGTGACATTGTATGTACGGTATTTCGTCATAACATCTAGTTCCTTTAAAAGCCCCAAAATTTCAGAGTTTAAGAGGACGCCTCGGTAGCTTAAGTGGCTAAAGCACTCGACCGGATATTGAGGGATCTGGGTTCGAGTCCCAGTCAAGGCGAATGATTTTTACGCTCTGAAATTGTTGCATTAAAATGCACATTAGCGGATGACTCCGTTAAAAGTTACTGTTGCGGCATCTCCCGCAGTTTCTTTGGAATTTGTCAAAGGGAAAACACCATACGTGTTTAAAGTTGGCTTTTAACCTCGTGGACAGTGGCGCCTCGCGCACGACTACGAATGCATGTGACATTGTATGTACGGTATTTCGTCATAACATCTAGTTCCTTTAAAAGCCCCAAAATTTCAGAGTTTAAGAGGACGCCTCGGTAGCTTAAGTGGCTAAAGCACTCGACCGGATATTGAGGGATCTGGGTTCGAGTCCCAGTCAAGGCGAATGATTTTTACGCTCTGAAATTGTTGCATTAAAATGCACATTAGCGGATGACTCCGTTAAAAGTTACTGTTGCGGCATCTCCCGCAGTTTCTTTGGAATTTGTCAAAGGGAAAACACCATACGTGTTTAAAGTTGGCTTTTAACCTCGTGGACAGTGGCGCCTCGCGCACGACTACGAATGCATGTGACATTGTATGTACGGTATTTCGTCATAACATCTAGTTCCTTTAAAAGCCCCAAAATTTCAGAGTTTAAGAGGACGCCTCGGTAGCTTAAGTGGCTAAAGCACTCGACCGGATATTGAGGGATCTGGGTTCGAGTCCCAGTCAAGGCGAATGATTTTTACGCTCTGAAATTGTTGCATTAAAATGCACATTAGCGGATGACTCCGTTAAAAGTTACTGTTGCGGCATCTCCCGCAGTTTCTTTGGAATTTGTCAAAGGGAAAACACCATACGTGTTTAAAGTTGGCTTTTAACCTCGTGGACAGTGGCGCCTCGCGCACGACTACGAATGCATGTGACATTGTATGTACGGTATTTCGTCATAACATCTAGTTCCTTTAAAAGCCCCAAAATTTCAGAGTTTAAGAGGACGCCTCGGTAGCTTAAGTGGCTAAAGCACTCGACCGGATATTGAGGGATCTGGGTTCGAGTCCCAGTCAAGGCGAATGATTTTTACGCTCTGAAATTGTTGCAATAAAATTTTCATATAAATATGAATACAGAATTTCACTTTAGGGCGGTAACAGCATGATTTTCAAGTGAAAATTATGTTCTTACCACCCCAATTCGAGTGGAGTGATCTGTGGTGGGAAAAATGGTAAGAGGTATTGGAAAGCACCGTGACCTGTGTTAATTATCTTCGGACCGTTGCAGTGCGAAGATTTCTGCGAGACTAGACCTCTCTTCGATCATTGTCTAACAAATCGATGATGCCACTTTCCTTATAGCAATGATACGTGATAAAAGTGTTCATTAAGCTTGAAAAATAGAGTTCGAAGACCATGACCATGGTTAAGGATGCTTATGGTGATGGAGAAATGTCCCAAGTTATGGTTTTTTGCTTCTCCACAGGATGATCTGGGAGGGATACGAAGAGTAATGCCCAGCACACGAATCAGCATTATATTGTGACGAAAATGTGCAAAAAGTGAGGCAGAAGCTAAATTCAATATTCAAAAAACCAGAGTGCATTGCATTTTTTCACGGAAGATTAAGCCACAAGAAAGGTGTGCCTAGATAGTCCCCAAGCTGCTGTCAGAAAAATACTTGTGTGATAATCTTACTTTGGAACCCTTTGGACCACGGTGAAGGTGGCACGAATTTTTAAGAAGAGGAGACGAGACATACAAGGTTTTAGGTGTGTAGATCTTTTAGTTGGGCGCGAGTATAACTCCTTTAAGTACCATTTTGGACCACTGGATTATGTCAAAGAAGCCAAGACGAGGTATCTGAACGAGGGTCCTGTTGATGCCCTTGAGGAATCATACCACACCTGACGGAGTCACATATTGGTTTTTCAATGCATAAGGATGCTCTAATGAAGAATTTTAGCAATTTATACTCTGAATTGCAGTATATATTGTATTGAAAAGTACATTTTTTCCCCAGATTTATTCTGCTTATTTTTGGGACAGACCTTGCATATAGAGCTACATCGTCACTGCCGAGGTGATTGTATCATTGCGTTATTCGCTATCAGTGATTATTGATCCATTATACATTGCGTTCGATTAACTTGATCAGTGAGAATATTCTATTCGAAGCGTAACGAAGGGAGATGTTGTATAATGGCTCTGGGGTAGCTCTATTGCCTCACTCCCTTCGCATCGCTCTATGAATACCTGAGCAGCCCATCGAAAGTTAGGCTTTTCGTCCATTTGATTGCTTCCTTTGATCCCTAACAGTAGTTACGTACATCAATATACAGCATCAATCCTTTTCTCTACAAAAATACATACATTTCCCAATGCTAAACCGTGGAGAATGAATATTATAAACTCGGCTTTCATAGAATATTGACTACACAAGTTTATCACATTGAAATTTCGTAAAAACTCTTTATAATCTCTTTAGTAATATAAGTCATAAATAAAAGTAGAAAATACTTGGAGTCTATGCAAAATCGTTTAGAAAATTTTCTTATCTTTCTAATTTTCAGTGTACTATTTTCAAAAACGTATTCTACGATCTCTTCTATGGCTTCATCGTCATCATTCATCTACATCTATTTGATACCCGGCAAGCCAACGCATGGGCGTGTGGAGGGGAGTGTTAGGGCACCACCCGTAATTAAGAAGAAAGCATCTAAAAGCCACAAATTAATACAATCCACAAGCAAAACATGGCATGCATTCATGCAAGAACCCTTAAATCCTACCCACATGCAAGCACTCAAACTGCCAACTAATATACATACCCACCTATAAATATAGCTAATATTTTTGCAATTTTTAATTTTGTTTCGACTTGTAAATTCAGTGTTTTTAATATTTCTAAAGTGACTTCGGTTTTTTACTATTATGATTCTTGATTGTTCGGGGAAAGAATGAGTATACATATCTATCTATACTGGAATCTCGCATCTCCCTTATTTTATCTTTGTGGTCTGATTTAAACAAGTAGTGTGGGGCCATTATAACTATTTTGTGTCATCGTTAAACACGTTTTTTCTAAATATTCTCAATGCCATTTTATAAATATTAAGGCCGATAGCGTTATTTTAGGGACTGAGCTGTTCATTGTATATTACTTTCATTGAATAATTCAGATTCCAACTCTCACGTAGTAAATTTTATGTGCAACTGAAATCACCTGGAGTGCCTCCACTAGCCGAGGGTGGATTTTAAATTGACCTTCAGATGTCACATATCAGCCTCGCTCCAAGAGCTAAAACTAGTGTATTTTTCCCGGCCACGTTTTGCTGGATCGCAGCGATAAAGATCCATGCAAGAAAAACGCCGAAATGGAGGATCCTCCCCCCTTATGGATTCAAAGATCTTAATTAACTCGGTGATTTAACCGACTCATTTCCAGTTGTATATTTCAAAGAACCAATTCTCAAAAAAAAAACGAAAAACAGGAAATGGGCAATTGGATTCCAGTAAAACATTGACCGGAGAATAATATTTTACTCGTGAACTAGTTTTTTGGAAACTTTTCAATTGGAGAGAGGACTTCACGAGACAAATAATTAATGAGATTTCGTAATTTGAAATGGTACGGGTGAGCTTGTATTGGAAGAGACGAGAGTCATGGCTGCATGGGGAGGGGTAATTGTTTTCCTCTTAGTTTTATTGTCCCGCCGGCGTCTGCTTCGAAGTGGTGGGAGGATAAGGATTGATGAGCCGGCCTTGGAAGACTCCAACGTTTGGCCGTGCTTCGATGCAAACTTCTGCCGCGCTACCCACACTCCCCCATTCCCAATCACTTTCTTAGTGCCCCTTTCTCCTCCTAACCTGCAACCGTGGACCATAACGACACGCTGCGGACGCACCGGGGTCGTATAAGGTTGCGTAGCAAACTCGAATCGTAGCAGCTTTGGTCGAAATTCCAATTTCAAGAGCAATTTCGTTCACGTCCAAAAAAGAAGATCCTGGTTTAAGAAACCCCGGGCCAGAAATACAGGATGCGTTTCAAAATTAATGCAGTTGAATTTCCTGCGTCGCTCCTATTGGTCAAAGTGGGATCAAATTATTCACAGTAGATGGGGTAAATGCTATGCTTTACCGCAAAACCGGTCTCGGTGCTTTCCAAGCCGTGAAGGAGACAGGACGTTAGTTTTTGCTAACTTCTGCACGCCAACCGTGTCACGAAAGAGCAGCCAAGCGGAAATGTTACATGAACTTTTGCAACGCATTGAAAATGAATATGAATTTTTGGAAAACGTCATCACTGGTGATGAAACCTGAGTTTTTGAATACGACCATGAAACAAAACGCCAACGCTTGGAATGGCATACCGACCAATCCCCAAAAAGGCAATAATGAGCAAATCAAAGGTGAAAACAATGTTCATTGTCTTTTTGACAGTCAAGGAGTGGTCCATTAGGCGTTTGTTCCTCAAGGAGAGACCGATAACGCTGCCTGCTACGCGGATGTGCTGGAAAGACTCCGCAAAAGGAACATCAGTACGAGAATAGACATCTTCGCTACCTGGCAACTCCATCACGACAACGCGCCTGGCCACAATGCGTTACGAGTCCGTGCGTTTCTGATCAAACACTAGGTGCCAATGCTGCCCAAACCCCCCCTATAGTCCTGACGTCACTCCAACAGACTTCTTTTTGTTCCCTTGGATTAAGGCAGCCCTGAAAGGAACCCGTTTATCGTCCATAGAAGAGATCCAATAAGCCTTGACGAAGACCTTGCGAGAGGTTCCCTTACGAGACGCCCTCCAGGATGCGTACCGATCATGGCAGAGTCGCTGGAAAAATGTGAAGAGGCCCAAGGACAGCACTTTGAAGAATTTGATTGTTTGTGCAGATCTATTAAAAAAATTACTTTTTAAATAATTGCATTACTTTCGGAAGGCACCTATTACATTGGCCTGATGGCCGAGTGTGAAATATTCCTTCTAAATAAAATGAGCGTACGCATATCTAATCCTCCCTTTTAATGGTTCTGCTTGAAGGGTGAAAAAATATACTTTACATCCTCTTTATTTAAATATAAGTTTTTAATACGTATTTGCACTCGGGAATAATATCTTGCCTTTTATTATTCATGAAAATTAAAAATAAAACTTAACTGATTTCTAGACAGTTCAAATAATATTCGTGGAAGAATATTCGAAACCCTTAAATAAATTCTCCGAATCTCATAAATATTTAGCATAAGTATTCATGTACACCGTGAATTATTGTATACCTCAAGGAGCAAAGAAAGGTTGAGAATTAATAGAAAATGAGGTCATAAAAAGATAACCGACCCTCAACCAAAATGTCGGAGTGTAAGAAAACGTCATGGTAGTTTAAGGTAGTAGGTAGTAAGAAAACGTCACTGGCTTAAGCCAGACATCAAGCGATTCTGGCTGGAATCTTGAGCAAGGCGAATGATTTTTAAACTCTGCATTTGTTGCATTGAAATAGCCAACACTATTTGCAATCATTTTTTCAAGTACTTTGCTTGTGTTTCGCCGTACTACGTCACTGCTTTTCCACATAGCATCGACGCAATAAACAAACGCTAGGCGAATTTATACTTCCAGTAACTTTTATGCCCAATATTCCCGTTGTGCCTGTGAAAACTGATGCAGTACCTAAGATTAAATATTTCCGCCTGGTAGGCACTGTTTTCTTCAAGTATATCAACCGCAAGAATTTAAATACCTGTTGTAGTCATAGGGTCCGTTTTCGATAACACGGGAGACTTATTCGTTAGTCTTCCTCGCAGGCGGTTATAGTCCATCTCTGACATTATGAGGGAGTTTATGCTCGGAGATATGACATGCACGCGAAAGTGATTCGAAAAGGCGAGGAAGAGAGCATAGGGGAGGATGAGAAAGGTGAAGGTGGAAGGGGGAAAGGGTTAAGTGGGGAGGAGCTTAAACCAAGAGCAGAAGAGGGGAATGGAGTAGGGGTGAGTGGATGGCGGTGGAAAGGGTGGAAACCTCAAAATATTCAAAATATCCGCTGTATTTGGTGCACCAGCTTCATGGCATCCAAAAACCTTGTCAGGGTCTTAATCCTGCTGACTTTAATTTCCCGTCTGGCTGCCATTGTACGTGCATTGCCATTCCTGCCCAGTACTATCCCAGATATTCTCGCGGCAGTAGAACTCAGTTTTTTATTTCATTTTTTTTCATAAATTAAGCTTTGATGCACTTGCTCTTGCTCTTGCTTATTTTCACCATTAATATATTTCGTTCAAATAGAAAGGTTTTCGAGATGAATTTGAGGAATTTATTCAATGATTTGAAATAAGATGATATCACGGTTAAGTGTCACGCGATTCAATAATGCTGATTAGGCTTCACGGCCATATGTCTTGGACAATGAAAGATGGTATAAATGGCCCCGTAAATTAAATATCGTCCATTTTCCTTTTCTTAGTTTTATGTTCTTTCCGAAATGTAAAATATATAAGTCTAAGGTTGTCACAGGCGTCCTTAGACTTAATATACCCTTACCCTTAATGTACCCTGTATATTCCTTCCTTCATTCCATTTTCTTACTTATTCATCGGAGCAAAAGCCACAGGAATTCCCTCTGAACGAATTACAAATCTCATTCGAATAAAAACAACTTTTGTTTGCTAAACTTCCTTTCATATCGTCTTACTTTGGCTTGTATTTATCTCAATATCACAACTCAAGTATAATCAACTGAATTCTGAATAACAATCTCTACCTTACATCATGGCCATGATGACCTAACGGATACCATTGGTACTACGGGCCGGTGACCCCCCCGCCACAAGGGCGCGTGGCGGCGGGGTCACCGGCCATGCATGCACAATCCTAATGTCACCTCTTAGATGAAAAAAATGGGATACTGTAAACATCGCAGATTAAATATATACAATGCAGTTGTTTTAAGCGCAAGAAGCGATTTATTATTGCACCGAGATTAATAAACTAGGGCTTGGTCATCAGAAAACCTCATTTATTTTACGGATTCCCGGACGACTTCCTGTCCTATCCCGTTCTTCCCATGCCTTTTTCATTACTCCTCTTCATAACACTACCTATCCGGACTTTTCATCCCTCTCTCGAACCTGAGTAGTCTGCATCTACTTCTATATCTATATCTACTTAATACACCGCAAGCCCCCGCAAGGGCTTGCGGCGGAGGTGTTAGGGCACCACCCATAGTTAAGAAAACAACTGTATGAAAAAGCCACAAAATTATACAATCCACAAATAAGATATGGTATGCATTCATGCAAAAACTCTTAGACCCCACACACATGCAAACCCACAAACTACCAAATAACATACACATGCACCTACAAATATACCTGATATCTTTGCAATGTTTAATTTCGTTCCGACTTGTAAATTAAATATTTTTATATTTCTAAAGTGACTTCGGTTTCTTGCTATTATGATTTCTGATGGTTCGCTCTGGAAACTCAATGGCCCAAAGGTCTTCAAAATATTCGTTATATATACTTTATCGCCATGATAGTCAGTAATGAATTCTTATTCTGTATTATTCTGTAACATTTTCAATCTGATGAAAGAAGGCACTTTGCTTTGCCACATAGAATGTACTTATTAAGACCTAGGTTTCGTTACAGCGTAACATCTTCAGGTAAATTCTTACGCTGTATCGATACCTAGGTCGCAATAAAAATATTCTCTGTGGGAAAGCAACATGTCTTCTTTCACCAATAAGAATGTCCACCATACTACGCCTGAAACCGCGTACTATGTTACAATTCAACTCTTACCGGATCATGCAAAATGCACTGCGTTCTATTTTTAGGACGATTCTACGTTTTCAAAACGGTAATCTTACATGAAGTTACATGAACTCCTGAGAACCATCGAGATCGTGTGTAACGGGGTTTGGATCGATACTAGACATCCTCGGTACGCGAAGAGCAACGGTCATGTACCGTGAATGAAAAGTATTTTTGTGTTAAAAACCAAGGCAGCATAGTCTCCCTAGATGGCAGGAACTTGTGTGCGTACCGGGTTCCTGATGATGTCGTATCACATTCAAACACGTTGAACCAAAGAGTACAATTCTATGGAAAAATATGTTCCTTCTCTTTTATTATGAGCATTTTCAACTTCACAAACGAGAAGCCAGAATCCACGCATATGGTCAATATGAGGATAACTCAATTAAAATGTCATCTTTTGAATTGAAAAAAAAACAGATGAAAGGAAAATTAATCATTAACATCATATTTAAGCACCTCTGAAGGTGTTTCCTCATTTAATGAAATTTATTTAAAAAAACTTTCGTCCCACTCACCAAAATTAATGTGTTTATCCTGATGCTATCCAATTGCGGCTTTTCCTCAGCAACGTTTCTGAATATTTATTAACAGTTTCCATCCCCAAAATTAAACCGACATATTATGTATCTTCATGAATAACATTCTATTATATTAATGGCATATAACAACATAACATCCGTTTATTCTGCCTTGGCAAGGACATTAATTGTCCATATCATTGGTAAACACGCGCTAAGAATAACATTCAAGGGTCAGAGAATAGTCTGACTTCCCTAATGAATGTATAGTCAACAAAATGCCATTCTATAAGAAGAGGAAACACTAAAACAGTGGCAACACTCACTCAAAACAGTGTTCCAGTAATGGAGATCCCTTGAATGTTTTCGTATTTTGATCAAATCAAACTTGTTGCCACACATTCATTGTAAATGGAAGTAAAAATGTTTTAATAAACAGAATGGAACATTACGTGAAAATATTGATATTCATTCAATCATGCATATAATACCCAATTCTGTCTTTGAAACATTGGGTAAAAGTCTCTACTCTCCAACGAATATAAAGTCATGCATTAGTAAATAGTGTTAAGCGGATAATATCCACATGCAATAAATGATATTAATAACTCTTATATTAATCAATATAAGCCTGATTCAAAAGCTTATTTCACCAATTAAAATTGCATGCATTTGTCAAGCATTACTGCCGCGAGTAAATATTTACATATTCTCACAGATATACTAAATCTGTGCCATTTTTCTTAAAGATTTTAGAAGAGGATGATGATGTATGATTCACGAATATGACACGTCATAAGTATCTTTGTAAGATCAATTTAACTCGGATACCACATCTTTACAGTGTCACTGCACAAATGACTAAGCATATAGCTATTAACTGACGTGTTTCTTCAGTAAATATACGGGAGGCTTATTGCAAATTTTTATCATATTCATTCCTTGGTTACTTGACAGCTAATTACAGTTGGAATGTGAGAATTCTTCATCACTAAACCGTTGTGCAAAAAATATTCTGTATACCTACTTTCATACAATAGCTCAAAAGCATGGAAAGAAATCAATTTATTTGTGAATAAATGCTTACACTGTTAGGGTCATTTTCACAATTACGAACAACGCTCTGTTGGCACAATAAAAAACATCGGCATTTAAATGTAAGCATCAACATATACCAATTATTAAAAACAAAATTAAAACATCAAATGGCCTCAATAAATATGTAAGAACAAAATTATGTTATGATAATATTTTTCGGGAAAAAGAAAATACCGAAATCAATTATTCTTCAAGGAAATACTTTCTTGTCGGACGAAAAATCATGATAAACGTGATACCGCACGATTGAACGTACGAGTATGGATTCTACACCAGCCAATTATGGAACCTGGCCGGATGTCATGGACGACATTTGACACTCAAAGAGATTCCCTCACATTTCCGACTCTTCTGATGCACAATTCATAGAAATACGCAGCAATGTCTGCGTAGTTTGAATACTATCCCGCTGATGTTTATATGAAAATGATGTCGGTCTTTCGACTCGTTCATTCACCAAGCAACTTGAGCGTGTTCAATAACAATTCTTTCTTTCTGATTGCTATGGAAAACATAATATTTAAAGACACTATAGTGCCATTTCCATCAACCACGTCGAGTTTTTTCAATTAAAACAAACCGTGCAAATTTCCCCAACCGGAGCACAGCCACATTCCTTGACTAATTTTCACTCTGATCCTCCTCATCAAAAGCTTCAGGCAAAAACTTAGTACCTTGGGTTTTATAGTATCTAACACCATGAAAGAGGGACAAAACAAAATTTTATACCTACCTGGGTGTTTAAGCCGTACAATGGCACTAAATGAAGTCATTATGCAGGGCCTAAGTGGCATTACTTAGACGTGAACTAAATTGCTGGTTTTTTTTTTATTTTCTCTTTGGTAAAAATTATTTCAGATGTGTTCCATTTTTCAATTATGACCTTAGAATAAATAAAGACTCAAACAAAAGAAAGGCATTGCCAATATCAGGAACCAATTATTGTCTTTCATCGTCACGTGGGCAGTCGGGAAGAAGGGATGTGGTGTGGAGGAATCGATCGATACTTGAAAGAACGCCCGAGTGGTGGAGGGCCGATGTAAGGCAGGGAATGGCAGGCGGAAGATAGAGTGGCAAATCCATTTTCGGGGGTTTAGCTAATTGTTCACTCCCGATGGGAACTCCCTCGCGTCAAGCGCACAAGCCACAGACCTTGGCGAGCTGCCACCCCTAACCCCCCCCCCCCCCAACTCCCACCGCAGGGAGGGGGAAGGAAGAGAGGAGGAGGAGGGGAGAGGTCTCGGATGGATGGGAGCGCATGTAGTCTATTTTTCTGAAGGATATAATCAGTTCTAGGACTAGGAGTTTGTCCTGCTGAAGGATTTGGACAAATCGTCTTGTGGAGGGAAATTATAACAGTGGCACATGATGACTCAAGGCATCCAAAATGCGCAATTAATTTTGTAGCTCTTCTGTTCTCGAAGAGATCAGGCGAGTCTTAGAATTTAGAAAAATATACAGAACACCTAAGGTTACTCGGGACACCGAGGTAATTTTCATAACACCAAATAATATTGGGAAACAGTGCTGATAAATTATGCTGTTCGTTAATCTGCAGTTAACTCTAATATATTCAAAACGATATCATCCTAAATTCCTAGGCATTTTCTATAAATACCTACACCTTTTTATTTATGCCTAAACCAAGTGTTCCTCATGATTAACCCCTGTCTCCTGCAGAGCCCTAAGCCTTTCTCCCCGTTCGCTGACTTCCTCCTCCTAAACCTGTAGTCTCCGACCTCACTACCGTCTCATCCTTCCCCCCGTTTAATTTGAATAAAATAATTACTGTCGTACTCTAATAAGGCCATATTTTGTGGCTGAGGACACCTCAGATACGCTAATTGCGGAATCGGTAAAGATTTAGAAATAATCCACGAGGCTTTTTAAAATTACTACGAGGAGCAAATAAGCAAATAAAGCAAAGCGACCAACGTGTAATGATTCAGTTAAAACGGGCCAATTATTTCTGTATGCATAAAGGCATGAATATGTATGTGTGTACGTGTGCTTGTGCACGGAAGCAAATATACATTCATAAGAATGTAGGGTCTCGTATTTGTGCTTGCGCGGCTTGTGACCGACTACCCACGTCTCCCACCCGCGGCTTGGGAGAGGGTGGCATTGCGTGGGCGTAAATACGCAAACACACTCTTTCCTAGCTACGCCTATATCAGATATATATATATATATATATATATATATATATATATATATATATATATGTATGTATGTGGGTATGTCTATTTCTCCTTTTGTGGGTGGAACAGCTCCCTAGCGCCATCTCTTGGCCAAAGAATCGGGGCACTTGGTTGCATAAAGCATCGCAGATCTCAGTGTAAATTACGTTTCCTGGATCGCTCAAGTGGTTAAGAGCCTCCGCCCGGCAAGTGGAAAGATCCGGAGTTCATATCCCGGTCGAGGAATTATTTTTAAATTCGTGATCTGCTGGATTCCGCCTTCCCCACCTCTCCTGTGTTCGTCCATTATGTGTGCTCCATCCCTTTTCCTTATATCTATTTCTATATAAATGAATATACATATATATATACACACACACACACATATATATATATATACACAATGTATATATATACATATGTGTGTATATATATATATATATATATATATATATATATATATATATATATATATATATATATATATATATATATATATATATATATATGTTTTCGTAGACGTAACACGGAAGTGCCGAATAGTACAATACACAGTAACACACATAGTCCAGGGGGTAGAGCGTTGGACTGCTGACCGGAGGGTCCCGGGTTCGATTCCCGGGCGAGGCACTCTGGGCACATGCAGCTACACCCAAGCTTAAGTGATTTGTCGGGTACCAGATCTTCCTGGGAAACCATAACCGGCACAGGGAAAGGAACTGGCCGCCCTACCCTGATGTGTGAATTTCACACGCCGATAGCCTTAGTACTGGGTGAACTCTACCATCACCTACTAAACCGACCTTCGGGTTGATTACTGTGTTTATGGTATATATATATATATACCATAAACATAAATGTATATATATATATATATAAAATATTTATATAAATATATATATATATATGTACATATATATATATATGTATAAATATAAATATATATATAAAATTATATATGTACACATATATATATATATGTACATATATATATATATGTACATATATATATATATATATGTACATATATATATATATATATATATATATATTTATATAAATATTTTTCATATGAATAAATATTATACAAATACACATATACTGCTGCATGGGAATAAAGGAAAATTCAGGAATATGAATATGAGAAAATGAATATGATTCTGGAGTGGATAATATTTTACTGCAATGAGAGTTTCTGCAAGAAAAACTAAGTGAATGAAAAAAATACTACTAGACTACAAACTAGTAGCCGGCACAGTTCTTTTATTCCACCATGAGATGAGGAGGGCTCATTTCTATCGCATATTTTGTGTGCAAGTCCGAGGGTGCCTGAGCAAACATGCATTTCTTTCTTCCAAAGGAGTAGCAGGGGGGTTGGGGAGGGGGGGGGGTGTGGGGGTGAAAAATGCCGTTCACTGGAGAAAAAAAAACGGACGTTCGCTCACTCCGCGTTCCAGATATTACCCAAACAAGTAGAAGGCCTGGGAGGGTGGGAGAAGTTGGCATGGCAAGTGGTGGGGAGAGGGGGTGATGCCAAGAGAGAGAGAGAGACCTCCTTTTCCTCATTTAAAATGGAGCCGTTCTCATTAAGAGCGCGAGCGAGGCTGGAGGATGGGGGTCTGAAGGGGAAGGCTCGGGGCGAAAGAGTGTTGGGGGGGGGGAACTCTTTTCCCATCTCCTTTCAAGCGAGGGGCGCTGCTTTAGTGAAATCGCCCCTTACTCCCTCTCCCCTCACTCCCAACCCACCCACTGCCCTTCCATTGAACGAAAAGTTCTCTTCCACCGACGGCTGTAGCTCCCCCTCCACCTCCCGCTGAAAACCTCCTCCCACCCCCACCTTCCCCCCACGCTTCCCCTCCGCCACATTCCCCGCCGTCCCCGCAAACGGTCTGTCTCCCTTCTTCACACGACTCCCCCGCCCCCTCCCAAAGCTCCCGGGTGAAGAGATGGCGTTCCCACGCGGAGCCTACCCATTGCTTCCTTTCACTCCGTCCCACGTAAATAAGTAAATAATTACAAATTCGGACGTGAAAACTAATACATAGGCGCGGAAACATAAGCAAGGGTACGTCTGCCCTTTGGAATTTAATTTGAAATCCCGTGGGTCCTCCAGTGGTCCTACAGAAAAATGATTCTGCGAGAAGTCGACTCGATTTCATTCCTAATTGAAATGGCGGGCAGTCACCTAAACACGCGTCGGAAAGGCACGCATTTCGACGCCGTTTTGCACTGAAATGGACGCGTGAAATACTTTTCTCTGCGGACTACGGTAGTTAATCAGTGGATTTTTGTGTAGTTGATTGTATATGCGTATCATAACTCTTCCCAATCTAATTGAGTTTCAATGTAATGTTAATAATTAGAAAAATATGATTAGGAATGCTTGGAAAATTGACGAGGGCATGAAAAGTAACTTTTCTTGGTGCATTATTCCGAGAGCGAGACTCTCAACTACAAATATTATATGGAATGCTCCATAGACGTCTCCTTTAACGCTTCCGTGGTCGGAATTTCATTTTTATTCAAGATTCTTAACCACAAAATTGGAATTTGCTTTGCATTGTGTGATTGATCCAGGCTTGGGATTCATCCTGCGACATAATTTGGAGTATAAGGTTTGTATAAAAAGTATCTCTAACAATATTTTCCTGAAGTTTATGTGGGAAGTTCCGAGTTTAGACCGTCTATTTGGTGCGCGTATGATTGTATATCGCTTTGACATTGATAAGATGACAGTGCACACACAGTATTTTCACTGAAATTTTGGCGATGCAAAAGATGTGCGCTAAACTCACCCCAAAGGCCTTTGGACGGACAACTAAGAGCAGAGTCGAGGGTCTACTTGCGGAGAACTCATGCAACGCAATCGGGACGATTTCCCAACCCCCTTACAGTCCTAAAAGTACACATTCGACTATTTTCTATTTCCAAAAGCGAAATACTCCCTTAAAGTACACCACCATGGGACCCTAAGTGAATACGTCGAAGAACCTTGCACGCGTACCCTTTAGGACCTTCCGCAGACCACCTACCAGGGAGCCTTCCATCCGGGGATAAAGCCAAAGGGCAAAAGTGTGTCTACGCTCGAGGGATTTACTTCGAAGAATATTGAGATGCTGTAGCAATATCTGAAATAAGTCTATTTTTCTCCGAAACGTTTCCCGATGCTTCTTATGCATACCATGCAGAATGAGAAAAGAAATCAGCAAATGACTATTATGAGAGTAATATTTTATGAGAAGTATTTCAACAAATTTTTAAAGCATACTCAATTCATGTAACTTGGGAACAGCGATTCAAAGCTACTCCCAGTTAACCTTTTTGTGCCTGTTTTATAAATGAAGAAAAATTCGTTTAATTTACCATCCACTTTCGTTCTATTAAATTCATTCATACTTTTCCCGATACTTTTTTATGAAAACCATTCAAAGTATTTCTCCCTGTTAGTTTAGTGAACTCTCACGAATGAAGAAGAATTTAAGTGGGTTTTACTTAACCTCTTAGGAAAGTTCCTTCGGTTAGGAGTTGGTAAGATGTCCTCACGATGGTTCAGTTTTAGATCGATCGTGCACTGGAGACTTCTTTTAACGTCTCCGTCAACGCCGTATCCCAGTCCAAGTTAAATTGAAATTGTATTCATAAAAGAGTTGCCATTCCAACCTAAGAACGCATTATCTGGTGCCTCTATTCCTAAGTTTAAATTTGGGTCCTAAGTTGTCTGAAAAACACGTTTATTTCCTAAATAGATCATAGAGTAATTTCAATTCGATACATAGGCATTGGGCTCGAGTCTCTTACAATTGTTATTTAATTACATTTGAATTGCCATATTTCCCATGTATGTTATTACAATACTATGAAACGGATAAACGCAGTAATTTATACTTTTACATCTTATGTATAAAGAAAATGACAAATTTAATGCAAACAGATAAATCGCTATTTTAGTTCTATTTTATAACCTGAAGATAGATGCATAAAATAGGCTTATTTGCGTACCCTAGGTCACTGTCCATCCCAGACCCCGTTAACTTGCAAAAGATAACCCCTTTCCTAGGGGTATAGACAAAGTTCCTCAAACTCTCGCCGAAACCTTTGTTGAAAACTACTTGAAATTTGTTTCTCATGTGAATTATTCTCAAAACTCAAACATTTATGGTTGAATAATTCGTCGATTTTCGTGAACTTTCGACAACTGCTCCTTCAAAAAAACTGGCAAAACTACCATTGAATTTTCAAAAACAAAATTTTCCTTAATTGCTCAATCAACGATTAATTAAAAAGAAAAGCATTGAGAATTAAATCTATTTTCACAAAATCTCATTTTCTTTTAATCGCAGAGGGCTGCCGGGGGCAATGACATTAATTTAGCGCAGAGTCATTGTAAGGATATTAAAGTATTGTTTTTTAATCGCTGCCGAATGATTAATATTTTCGTGATTGACTGCTTTACTCATAATCTATACTCCTACCACTATATTTAGACTATCAACTTCTATTACTATTTATGAAACAAAGAGATTTGCCGAATGAAGTCATTTATTTTTCAGATGTTGGCATTCTAAATAAAAAAATCACCCTTGCATCTTTTTTCACCCGGTAAAATAATATTTCAGCTGAATATTTTAACAGAAATAAAAATAATTAATTTGTTTTTGATGATTAATAGTGTTTTTATCAAAAAATCAATAATTACATTTAAAATTACAGTAAGAATGATGGAAACAACTGCTTTACCTAAGTGACTGAAATAAGAAACTCTTCTTTTATGGATACTAGCTGAAGTTTTTGGGGCAGGTTTGATATTTTAAAAGTTATTTCTTAGACTGACACAATATATCCGTTTGAAATTAGTTAGATAGGTAAATTTAACATCAGAGAAAATGTGCTGATAGCAAATTAGATGCAAAGAAAAAATATTTCTTTAGGCAATGCAATTATCCGTGTACGTAGAGGAAGTGCTACTAGGAACATACATGACAAAGGAACTATAAGAAAATGTTTGTAAAAATAGTTCTGATGCTGGTCCAAGTAACTTTGGCAACAAAGTCTGCATTGAGTGTACAAACCAATACACTTTTGATGGAACCGAAGTATTATCAGCGAGATGGAACTAGTAGGCTGGCTAAGCGTAAGAAACTTTTGGTCATAATAAGAAGTGGCTCTGGAAATAAAACCAGGCCAAAAGTACAAAATCTGTAGTAAAAAGCTCGAAATATGAACACAACATGCAATGCTCTCCCTCGTGGTAAATAATCATAGAAAATCTGCAATATCATGATAGTTTTAAAATATATATTTTATATATCAAGCATGTTTCTCTACCATCGCATATTCATATCTCAATCTGCTTGATATGACGCCATTGCTGAATGCTGACATAATATATGCGTGAAGTACAATAAAAGATTTCAGGAAATTATGATGAATAAATTAGTCCGTTCCACCTAGTTTAACCTCATAGGACAGATGTGGGCGAGAAGAGGCGAACTAGTTATGAGAATACTGATGAGGTTTGTTTGTGATAAGAGTGGGTGGTCTAATACAGGAGCTTGGAGAATACACAAGAGTAGTCTGAAAAGTTTCCGACCAAACAAATAAACGAGACCTATCATCTACAAATTTAAATTTGTCTTTTAAGTTGATAAAATTTTTCCAGCAACGCTCTAACTTTTTTAACCCTTCCAAATAATAGTCCCCCTCCCAAAAAAGGCGTTTAACGTATGTAATATCCTCCTCGTCTGATGAAAATCTCTGTCCTCCAGGCAAATCTTTAAGGCAAATAATCAAGAATCAGTCGACGGGGGCCAAATATATTAACCATGGTGAGTTTTCAACTAATTCGGAGTGCAACTCGTGAATTATAGCCAAAGCGACTGCCAAAGTGTGAGCAGGTGAGTTGCTCTGATGGCAAAGTATTTTCTTCCTCTTCTAGTGTTTTTTCGCAATGTCTGGTTTTGCTTGCCATCACTAATTTTTAATCACTGATTCCCAGTTTTTGTGTTAATTCTGATGAAGATAAGCGATGAACACAATTCCGTGACTATTCCAAAAACCAGTGTCCAGCATGGAACCGTCTTCACCTTTTTCGGAGTAGGTTCACCCTTTTAAGTCCACCGTTTTGACTGTTCTCTCGTCTCAGAAGTGTAGTGTTGGATACAACTTTCATCTAAATTCATGAACCGATGCAAATAATCTGACTTGCTTCGCTGAAACCGCTCTAATGGTGCCTTTAGATTGTTCATTCGAATGCGGTTTTGGGTACAAAGTGAGCAAATGCGGAACCCAACGCGAAGATAGCTTACACATTACTAATCCTTCATTCAAGCAAGGAGTTAAAGGCCTGCTGAAATTCAGTACGATAGACGTGGTTTGAGAATATACTGTATGCTTAAAATAACAAAGGTTATGCGGTTTCTCTGAAATCCGTAATTTGTTGTAAGTTGAATGTTAAAATGGAGTTCATAAAAGTTAACAGGTGTAAGAGTTCACCTAGCTCGAAATTGCTGTGAACCAAAACAGGCAAAATATTCGGAGATAAGAAGAAGAAATTCGCTGGGCAAATATGCTTTCACGTAGAGGAGGTAATTCATGACAGGATGGCTGAGTAACTTTGTTGAGAAATTGGTGATCAAAATTTGATATTAGGGGTGGATTGGTGGCTTCCATAATGTGTGTGTGGTGAATTGGACAGAACTAAAAATAAACGAAAAAGTGGGACTAGGCATGGTGTGAGAGAAGAGAGAATTGCTGGAGAAATCCAAAAGAGGCAGAAAAGATGATGTAGTGCATTTTTATTAGCAAAGGGATATTGAAGATTGTCCCAGAGTGAAGAATTTTAGGCAAAAGAGAAAAGGGTTGAAATACATGGTTTGCATAAAAAGTATCAGGAAAAGTTTCTGGGCAAAATTGATTTATTTCAGATACAAAATTCTTCAAAGTACACATCCCTTGAGCGTCGAAACACTTCCGCCCTTGCGGATTTTCCTCGACTAGAAGGCTCCCTGCTAGGCGGATTCTGGAAGGTCCTTAAGGGCACGCGTACAAGCTTTTTTACGACAACCAGGGTCCCATGGTGGAGTACATTGATAGATAATTTCACTTTTTGGTATAAGAAATAGTCTGCTTGTGCCAAGTCTGGACTGTACAAACAGCCGAGGTCTTCTTCGACGCGTTGCAGAGAGTAAATCGCGAGGAAGCAGATATGACGAACTGGGTAAGAAGAGGTGAGGACATGTGCATTGTCGTTGGATCGCTGTATTTTCTGTGTCTATTTGAAACCTACCTCAACCACTAGAATACCTTACGGTAATATTTATTAGATATTTCCCGTCGTCTTCCGTCGAGATAACGTGTGATTTGATTGGAATGCTAATATTTTCTGCGGATTAGAAACAATTTCGTCAACGAGGGACATAACCATTGCTCCATGTATGATGATAAGGTCAAAAAAATCTAGCAATTCATATTATGAGTAGAACATTCCGGGGAAATATTATGAAATTCACACTGACTACCTTCCTGCGGATGATACGTTTAGGATACAACCGACGAAAAATTAAACGGCCACGGAAGGAAATAATGGCTCGGTTGCCGGGGAAAGGGGTGAGTCCCAGTGGGGGAGGTGAAGGCTCTTTTTTCGAGAGCACTGAATGTAGGGGAGGAAATGATTAAAGATGGGCAGTAGAGTGAGTGAGGGAAAGGAGGTGTCCTACTGGGGGTGTTGATGGTTGGGCGGAGAGCGCGGTGACCGAGAGATGAAGTCAATGGCTCCCGTGTTGAGAGACGCAGCAACTGTGTGCGGGAGGGTGGCAAAGTATGCCTCACGAGTTTTGCCGTTCCTTTCACCCTCCCAAATGAATGACTTTCGAAAGAGGGTGATGGGAGGACAGGGATCGTGGGGTGGAGGGGAGTGGAAACAGAGATGGGAAACGTGAGAAGGAACAGGTTCCCATGAAAAACCCGTCCCCTCCTTGAACGTAGTTTTTCTCACAAAATACGAGCAATTCAAATCCGTTATCCGGAGTAACGGGGAATTACGCAGAGCTCCTTCCCCTCCTCAACGGGATAGCTTCGACGCCTTGCCCACATGGCCCTCTCTCCGTTTCAAAGCACGCTTGTATGCCCCGAGAATATCGACTGAGCATTGAGCCACCTGCCGAGCAAAATTTACGAGGTCTGTCTAATAAACACGCGAACTGAGACCATAAAAACTACATTTTACAAAATTTAGTCAACATCGATTTTGTCCCCTTCTAAGGACTCTCCATTCGTTGCTATGCACTTATTCCATCTTCTTCTTTTCCGTCTTGTTTAAAGTACCCTTGGAGGTCGTCAGCGGTTGGGATTTTTAGTTTTCTCGTCGTTTCTTGCTTTATTGTGTCCACATCTTCCCAGTGATGTCCCCTAATCACATTTTTGCATTTTGGGAATAGGAAAAAGTCGCAGGGGGCGAGCTCTGGCGAATAAGGAGGATGAGTCATCAAGGATGGTGATTGAATTTTTTGCTAGAAACTGAGGAACAATAAATGCTGAATGTGCAGGTGCATTGTCATGGTGAAGGATCCATCCATCGCCTTGAGTCAACATTGGCCGCACACGACGCTCGAGGTCTCTCAAACGCTTGAGAACTTTAAGACAGAACTCAGCTTGTCTTTCAGGAAGGTATTCACGATGAACAACACCTTCGACATCAAAGAAAACCAGGAGCATGACTTTGATTTTCGATCGGCTTTTTCTTGAATTTTGGTTTGATTTAGTCCACTTGAAAACGGTTATTTTCTTCAAAGCATTATCACCGTAAACAGCTAGTAGTAGTAGTTTTGAGGTGAGGCGACCGACAGCTGAGGTCATTTGCGCCATAGGGGAAGGACAGGAAAGGATGAAGGGTGGAGAGAAACCCGGCGTCGGCATTAGCCTACTCTTTACGAAAGGCGCCAAGGGGTCTACAGCTTAACGTCCCATCCGACGGACGGCGTACTCACTCAAAGTGCCCTACACAAAGCACCTCAAGTAGGGATCGAGATACCTCTGAAAAATATTCAACACCGCCGGGATTTGAACCCACGCCCTCAGGGTGGGAAGCCAGTACGTTAGCCCCCGCACCATCTCGATCCCCCCTCCGTAAACAGCTATCAACATTTCAGTAATTTCTTGATAACTTTTAACGCACTCCTCCCAAAACTTGATGTTGATTTGTTACTCCGTGATATTGCCAATTTTCATTCCCGACAAACAGTAAAAACAGAGGTAACAGAAACTAACCTAACTGGCAGCATACGCACAGCTCGACGATCCGCCAAGCACAGACGGCTCATTGGATCTCAGGCAACTAGCGCCGCTAGTGGGCGGGGCTTCTATAGTCCGCGTCATGGCTACCATATTGCAACAGTTTGCGTATTTATTGGATAGACCTCATATATGTAGATAAGGAGAAGGCTAATGTGTTTAATAATTAGTATGCAAGTGTATTTAAGGGAATGGTAAACCAAATGGATTCTGTAGATACATCTCTGAGTTGGCAAGGAGGGGAAAAAAATATTAAATACTAAAATTATTAAAACGACGAGTGCAGAAAATTACTAAAAAATTGTGAAAATGAGGGCAAATAAATCAAAAGTGCTAAATGGTATCTCAATTGGCTTACTTAAATTGGGTGGTAGTGTAGTCTCAAATTATGTAAATCATTTATTCACTGTTACCTTTCACAATAATGCCCTGCCAAATTCTTGGAAGGAAGCATATGTTACGCCAATTTTCAAAGGAGGAGATAAGGCATTAGTTGATAATTATAGACCGGTAAGCTTGACATCAGTTGTATGCAAGCTATTAGAAAAGATAATGGCTGATTATCTCTAGGATTTGTGGGAGAGTGAGAATTGGTTTTACAGTCACCAATACGGTTTGAGAAAAGGACACTCTCGCGAAACTCAGCTATTAGGATTCTGCCAAGAAATGTTCGGCTCTATGGATGCGGGAATAGAAGTAGATGCTATAATAGTCGACCTGTCGAAAGCCTTTGACAAAGTTGACCGCATCACTTAATGCTTAAGATAGGCCAATTATTACTATGCACAGGTGGAAGAGTAATATCAAAGTGGGTCAAAAATTTCATGGAAGGTTGAACACAAAGGGTCAAATGAAGAGAAGTGTATTCTGAAAAAATTAGGGTAACATCGGGAGTCCCATAATGAAGTGTACTTGGCCCGCTCTTATTTTTAATCTATATGAATGATCTCGCGGTAAATATTAAATCTCAGATAAGACTTTTTGCGGACGACTGTATTATCTACAGGATAGTCGAGAAAGACAGCGACCGCGATATATTTCAAAGGGATGTAAATAAAATGGCGGATTGGGTGACAAATACCTATCAGATACGCCTATCGCCGCTGAATTGAATTCGTCTTATAGGTCGTCTTTTAAGAAACCTTAGAATTAAATGTAGCCGTTAATCTTAAACATTAGAGCAGTTTCTTGTAAGGGCTCTTGCGTAGCCCTTACACTGCGCCTTTCCAGCCTCCAAGGCTACTAAGGCGGGAAGAATTCTTCTTCGTTTGATTTATTCCCGCTCAGAGCAGCCTTGGCTTCTTCTTTGCCGGAAGGGTGTCTTGCTCGTCTTGGGATGCTATGGGGCACTTGTAGCGGTCCCATGGCCATACCCTTATGTCGCCAACCCGGCGAATTACTTTTACTTCCGCTTCTGCCGCTTTCCTGAAGAATTTTCCAGAGATTCTAGGCAGAAGGGCATCCAGGGTCTCCAGCTTTCCGTCCTCGTGCATTTCGGAAACGCGGGCGTAACGACCGCGTGCCATGATGTCACGATGAGCAGAATTCTGCACCATTTGGATTTGAGCGAGACTCGTTCGCGACACTCCTGACCATACCGGAGCAGCGTACGTGATAACAGGCAGCACGCACGCTTGGTACAGTCTACGTTTCGTGTCCATACTCAGGACCGGCGGGCGGATAATCGGCCGGAGCCGCGAATGCCTTTCTACGTACACGAAGCGCTTGGGCGTTCCAAAGGAGTTTCCGGTCCATTAGCACTCAGAGGTAGGTAACTTTGGACTCCCACGGTAGGGCGACTCCATTTACAGTTAGGTTCACTCCTGGCGGCCGGCCACTTCTCGGATGGAAGATGATCGCCTTCGTCTGTGCGTTAACAGCAAAGCACCATCGGCGGTACCATTCTAGGAGATCCGCCACAGGGCTCTGCAGTCTTCTCACCGCGGTCACCTTCTCCCAGGAACAGCACAGGAGGGCCGCATCTTCGGCATAGAGAGACAGGATCTCGAGGTTCCTGCGACGAGTTGGAATGTCGTGGGAGTAGATATTGTAAAGCAGTGGCCCGAGAACTGATCCCTGGGGCACGCCAGCGGAGATCCGACGCACCCCTGAATTCGCCCCGAGCCATTGCGCAGTGAATGTCCTGTCTCTCAAGTAGGAGTGAACCATCCGTACAATCCAAGGTGGGAAATGGAGTCGTCTCATCTTCAACAAGAGAACCGGATACCAGACGTGATTGAACGCCTTACTGACATCGAAGAAAGCCCCAGCAACCGCCCTATTCCTGTTGAAACTGTCCGTGATGAAATCCGCCGTTCATACCAGCTGATGGACTGTGAAATGCTGCGCACGGAAACCAAACTGCTCCTCCGAGAGGATTCATTTTCAAAGTTAAATTTTAAATAAATAATCTGAGGCAATCCAATTTTGCAGCATCAACTGACGGAGCGTCTTCGCAGCTATCGGTATATATCATTATATGCATATAAGTACATACGCGGATGCTGCCAATGTATTACCTCGAAAAATAATACAAAAGTTTTATAGTTGCCCCTGATTGAAGTGAATGAATTGAAATCTTAAAGTAAAACGCGAGCTACCATCTATTTTTGAACAGAGAATACTTTCTCAAACAAACCATTTGATTTTCTTAAAAATTACCTCGAGTTAACTTCGATTGTTTCTTCCAAAAAACCGTCTCTACTTTTTGACAGTACCATCACCTTCCCTTTCAGTGCACTCATATTACAATAGCACGTGGATGTAGGGTGCGATACAGGGTTCGTCCGGAAAATAAGTGTACTGATTTTTTCCCGCCGCTCCAGGCGCGCCCAGCACCGCTCTGGCGGGCTGCGATTGGAGGGGGGTATGTTGGCAAGCGACGCTGAAAAAGGCAGTCGGCTCTGAGCTGTGGTGTAGTGAGGAGCTCTGTTAACGCGAACCTCCACGCTCGACCCACGTCACGGAACGCGATGCCGAAGTTTTTGGAGCAGCGTTATTCCATCAAATTTGCGGTAAAGCTTGGGAAATCGTCTACCGAAACTGTCGGTATGATTAACCAGGCTTACGGGGAGTCAGCCATGTCCAGAAACATGATCTTTCGGTGGCACAATATGTTCGTGGAGGGCAGAGAAGAGGTCGACGACGAACCACGGCCTGGACGTCCATCAACGACACTCACCGACGAAAATGTGCGAAAAGTTCGCGATGTACTGAACTCTGATCGTCGTCTTAGTTTTCGGATGATAGCAGAGCAGTGTAATATTCGAAAACGAGTCGCCCGCGTCCGGCCAGCGATCAAAAACATCTGGCGGCTGCATCACGACAATGCGCCGTCTCACACCGCGCTTGTCGTGTCGGACTTCTTGGCCAAGCACGGCGTGGCAACGCTGCCGCACCCGCCCTACAGCCCGGACTTGGCACCACCGGACTTCTTTCTGTTCCCGACGATAAAGAGGAGTTTGAAAGGAACGCGATACGGGACTTTGGACACCGTGTCTTCGAGAGGTTCCCGATGATGCCTTCGCGGGAGCGTTCCAGGAATGGGAACGCCGCTGGAACAAGTGTATCGACTCACAAGGGTCCTATTTTGAGGAATATTAGCTTAAGATATGTAAAAGTGTAATACATTTTTTTCCTGAGCTCAGTACACTTATTTTCCGGACGAACCCTGTACGTGAAATTTTATACAATAAACAATGTCGGAATATAATAAATGTGAAACTCCAATAGCCGTAAACAGTTAACTGTTTACGGCTATTGGAGTTTCACATTTATTATATATTACTAGCCGTAAGAGCTCATTTATATCAATATTAATATAATGTCGGAATATTTCTTTTGTATTGCTCTTTCGAGTTTTGTGAAAATTCAATGAATATCCCCAGAAAAAAATTACCGTAACCGGCTGAATATTTTTATTACGTATTTGCGCATGCCTTTTCTGCCCTGAATTGGTGTGGTACCGCAACGTTCATCGTAGCATACAGGGTGCAAATATGGGATGTATTTCAATGAGTCAAAATGCACCTCAAACGAATCAAAACCCTCTTGTATTGCGACTCCGTTAACCGAGTGACTCCATTGCGCTCTTTCCGCGCAGGCTCTCCGGGTCCCTCCGCCGGCAAAAGGATGATTGTCACCGGGGAAAATGCCAGGAGTAAAGTTGTAGGAGGAGCCAGCAGTTTCCGAAGGAATGATTGCCGACCGATTGACGGGGTATGCTGCGAGCGTGTAATTTGCGCTTTTAGAAAGAAGACGACGCTCTGGTGTCCTCTCCGGGGAGGCAGATGGGGTGAAGGAGCAGTGAGAGGGGGAAGGAACGAGTTATCGCTGCGATTACCTAACATCTGGCGTCGGAGAGGTTTCTCGATGGCAAGGGGTAAACACGGAGAGGGGTTTTTTGAGAGCGCGTAGGGAGGGGATAAAAATGGTCCGGGATCAAGATTGATGGTTTTCGGGAGGCGAAAGACGAATTTCGAAAGCATTTGCCATCATCGCAGGAGTCGAATAGGTGATAGGAAAAAAGGGAGGGTGAGGAGGGATTTTGAGGGTCGGAGAAGGCCGCATTTGAGCTGTACTCTCGGCAAGTGTGAGAATCAGGATCCGCCAAGGGAATCTGACCCACGAGCGACCAAGTGTCCATGCACGGATTGAAGGAGCTTTGGGGAGGAAATGTAAACCTTTTCTCTTGCGTCCGTGCCTAACGTCAGAGAAACTGTCTCCCGGGGTCAATTTGGTCAAACCAAAACGGAAATCCTCGTATTGCGACGAGGAAATGTACTAGAAATTGGTGATTACGTATTTCTTTTCGTTCCATTCTGATCCCACCAACCGCACCAATACTGGAGTAGATAGTGCTTCTTGGAACACACGCAAGGGAAAAATAACGCAAACTTATGCATGGGTACTATTAGTAAGGAGAATCTCGAATGATTAAGAGGCTTGTAGATATGTTATAGCTATTATTGTTCTGGAAGTATCCGTGAAATGTCAAAGCGCTAAAGTTTTTCTATTGTACGCCAAGATGACCGCACAGGAAAATTGTATTAATGAGAAATTCTAGTAAATAAGAAGTGATGAGATAAAAATGTTTAAGTTTTAAGGTTTTTACTTGACTCATCCTCGTATAAACCAATGAGATTAAAATTTCATCTCTCAAGAGAATATGTTCAATATGTGATGATTGTTTCGAGGATCTGATATGAATATTACTCTCCATCCATTCACCCTCCTTAACGGTGATGACTTTAAATACCTTAATAAAACAACCAACCAACTCGTATCTCACCACCAAGTTTTCAAAGTTGAATTGAACCTGCTTAGAAAGAGCCTACCCTTTATGCCGTGGTTGCTGTCTTCCTCATACGAAATCGAACGACTGGCGACCAACTGCAAGCAGACCGCACCCAAGTAAAATGTCCCCTTCGGACATTTTGGGGCTAATTGCATCAGTAAATGATTATATACTCGATGACCGGCTTCAACACCACCTCTTCCAGTTATCGGAAAATCATTCTCCCCATCCGAAACATCAAACCTTGGTACTCACGGTCATTGGCAAAGGATATTAATTGATTTAAGGCAGGAGTAGTCATGTTTTCAAGTATATCCACTTTATCGGGAAGACCAGAATTTATTGTTTAGCCAGTGGACCGAAGGCCTGATTTCATATACTATCAATGCCTCTAGAAAAAGATAATTATTGAAATGAGTCCTTTCTCCCAAGAATTCATGGCTCCTTAAAATTAACGAATTAAATTAACAGAAGATACCTGTAGTGGATATTGCTCGTCTCAAGTGCATAAACTGTCCAAATGAAGGTGCAAAGTATTCAAAGAGTCCACTCATTTCTCTGGAACGCGATCTGTAAATAATTGTTTCAACATGATTTCAGCACTGAAAGATGTAAACGTCCAGCTAAAATCAATATGGCCTTCTTTATTGCAACAAACCTTTCTCAGTTATTCCTGTTAAAGGTCCTATCTGATAAGTGGTACTTTTATTAAAATGAACCCTCTACCCACTGTGATAATTGAAATGCACTAATTATTTACGCTTTTTCCATGACAAAATTTTCTGTTTGAAAATAAATTGTATGCACAAACATGGCGTAGTTTCCAGCTATACCAATCCCATCACAATCTTCAAGTGTTTATTTGAATTTAAACTCTTTATTGAAAACTCCACTCCCACCAAAAATGCAATTTACTGGCATCGATGTGTTGATGATGTCTTTTGCATAGGAGGTGAAACACATACCCCACCCTTTTAAATTCCAACCAAACTTCCACAAATTTTACTTTGAAATTAGAAAACGATATCTATATCAATTTCTTAAATATAATCAACCGAGGGAGTACCATAAACTTTTAATTATTACTTCAATATAATCAAGAGAGAAACCTAATTTTTATTTATTATTCTTAATACTTCTCTCTGCATAATCACCATTCAGAGTTATACATTTCTCCCAGCGTTACTTGACCTTTCGAAGGTCATCATTGTAGAACAAGGTAGATTACGTCGAAAAGCATTATTCTACATCTTGAATGACGTCACTTATCAAATTAATGACGTGTTATCAAATCTCCGACCCTGAAATGGTTGTTTGAGTTCTATATTTAAGAAAAAATCACTTTTGACAAGATCAGCAGAATAGGGCATAGGGCATATAATGCGTTAAAATTTCAAAGCCGCATAGTTTTGATTGCCGGTCGCGTCGTGGTCACGATCACAGGTCGCGCCATTTTTGCTTCTGCAAATGAGTCGGTAATCCTGTAACAAAGCATAATGTCACCTTTGACATGTGCATTTCTTCACGAAAAATTTGACAAAAACTACCTTAGCAAAGATCAGTCAAATTCATGATCATTTTGATAGTTGCTCTTCGGTCTAATATAAGGAAGTTCTCTGCTTTTTACACTCTGGCTGCATCGTCAGTGAGTGTTAGTCTTCTGGTTTTTCGATCATCTATGGATGCATGTTACCAGTATGAAAATTCCTTTTCCACCTCAAAACTTTATCAAATGACTGGCTATCATGTCCATAGAAGTCATCTTTTTATCGTGGATACACCGGGAAATGTAGTCCTTCAAATGAAGGAACGTAATTTCACTGCGAGCCTCTACATGGAAAGGCCCAGAAGTACCCGGCCTGACCAAGTGATGGCGGTAGTTGTTTGAAAAATATCACTGTATTAGAAAGTGTACTATCTATAAAGCATATGTTTCAAGTTCGAAGACGCCACATTGTTTAATATTTGTTTGGCAGCCATTAATAGTGAACGTTTTCAGGGAATTTGTGAAAATGGAGAAAATTGGTCATCGTTATGTGAAACAATACTTTTATTTTAAAGGCCTCAGCCGAACCAATATAAAAAAAAGATTCTGGGATTACCCTCGTGCCTTCTCCATACTGCGAGCTACTTCAATCTATGACTTACTCAAACGATATACATTAACTATAAGAGCTGTAAATTCACAACATTTCGTATATGAGAATCAACTTACACGTAGAATAAACTTGATTGAGTTATAGTGGTTGATATTTAGTAATAATTGCAAAAAAACGATTCCCCCACTTTCACTGACAGATGTTCCAGCTGTCCCCCCACTCACCCTGCATCAATTCCGAAATTCGGTCCTCCCGCGCAGTGTTCCCATGGCTCGTAGCGTATCCGAGGCGAGGCACGTCCATGAAATGCGTTGCACGTTGGCATTCGTTTCATGCAAGGTTTCGTCCTGCGTCGTCGAGCGATTGGAATATGGATGGCTGTGACTTTAGGCGGCAGCGATGTTTGCACTGCCGGGAGGGCGAAGGGTAATGCGAGGTGGGGCCGTCTGCCCAAAGAGGATGCGCCCTGAGAAAGGGAGGCGGAAGAGGGGGAGGGGAGCGGGGAAAGAGGCCTCCGTAAGCCCGAAGTTCGCAGTCATAAATCTCGGAGAGCACATTTCGCGATCGGAATCCTAAATTTGTGAAAGCTCCCAAGGGCTTTCCTTGAACGCAAGCAGGGTAGTAAGGATTAGAATTCAGCTTTCGAAGACGACATGCACGGATGCTGGAAAGGCAAGGTCAAAATTGACAAGCGTGCTGGTATTACAACCCCGGTACTTTAATGAATATAATGTTCTTCAATTGCGGAAAATTTTGGCGTACATACCGGAGAACTGCGGAAATTATATTATATTTTTTAGGGTTACTTATGGGTCTATGAGTGAATTTCAACCCGTTTGCTTCTGGCATAGTAATAGATAGTATGAATAAATAGATTGCTTTACAAAATATGCCACAATTTCCAAAATTTAACTTTTTGTGGTTTACCTTTTTGTTGTGGGGTAACTTTGGTGAGTTAACGGGTGGGTTAACTTTGTAAATTCCGGTTCGTCATGGTTACCCACCTCCTTTACGTTTGACCAGAGGCGGCGGTAGAAAATAATAAATACTATTCAATAATTGGCCTTTTGGATTGGTGAAAAACAGAAACGTTGAAAATAGCATGTAGTTCATATTTTAGACCAAGAGCATCACTAAAAATTGGACTGGGCAGTCGAAAAACTGGCCTCTAATGATTTGTATGCCGATCTCTTAAGTAATGATGCTGAAAAACTGTAACATAGTATCTGTCAATTCAGCCGTCTTCAAACGGCAGGAGAAATGGATTTTAAAAATTTTTGAAAGTTCAACCAAGGGAGATCAAAACGTTATTTTTCCCAGGAACGATTAGAAGTATTTATAAAACAACTTCCACCACAAATAGTCGAAAAATATTTCACTATAAATGCTCTGTATTGTGAAAATTACAATACAAAAACATTTAGATGATACCAATACGAACTCGTCTCGAATAGATACGTATTAGAGTTGTTAACTGTAAACAGATGTACCACTGAATAGTATCATCATATCCGGTATTTTGCATGGTCCAATACTTGCACGTCTACTCTTCGAAGTCTGATCAACTGAAAAGAACTTTTCAAGACCGAAGGCATAAAACGTTTGTAGACTATAGAGTGACCTCAGGGTATTCTTTTAATTAAAATACCTCAATAGATTACCACACTACAGGCAGTACTGGTTATAGTTAATGCGCACAAGAACTGCTACCATGAATCATGTCACGATGGGGACAGCAGTTGTTTCCATGGTGCGTGGAGTGGACCAGCGTTAACAAATATTTGTATTACGCAAACCAATTCAACTACCTCTCCGTGGCTGGTAAACAAGGAGACAATTGGTAGACAAGGAGATAATTATTGCTATTATTCTACCATTTGAAGTAGGTTATGGAAGATCAAAGACTACGTGTATAAAACAGTGAAAGAATAAAGGTTTTGACTATACTTAATACATAACCTGAAATCTGACCCTTCGATTAACCTTTCCTCAATTCCACATACATTCTTTCATCCTTCATTCCATTCAACATACCTATTCTATTCCTATTCCTTTCCCGTCTGTCTAACGTCCTCCTCGCTATCACAGTTTTTAACTTCTCTTTGTCAGCTAAAGTGTTCTACATCTACTATTTCTATTTTCTTTGCATTTCTCGCAATAATTCTCTCTCCTCCCTTAGCCTACCTGGCAGTTATTCGCTCGTTTTCCTTTCTTTTCCTTGCACCTTCTCCAGACCAAAAAGTCACAAATTTATGCCAGTCTTTCTACTTCAACGATCACGTTACCGCGCCGCAGAAAAATAGGCTCCATATAACATTTTTAAGAAGTCTTTTCGCAAAAATCCCTACGCAACGTCTCTGTCATCAGTTTCCCCTTCCTTGGGAAAGCTTTTATACCCAATGCAATTTTTCTTTGCATGCTTCTTATACTCTGACATTTTTGATTAAAAGCCCTTCAGAAATGTGACATCCATACAAACATTCTAGCCTTACCTTTATAAGTAAGTTTTACCTGAGCCTTATACCATTTTAAAAGGCATTTGTTTGTTTACATTTATCCTCATATCGTACCTATGGCATTTACTTTCCAATGCGCTCGCTCAGCAATGCCTGCAACCCCTCGGCTGATTTTAATACTTAGCGAAGGATAACATTGGTTAACGTTAACCTTATTTCCACACTTCACTAACATTCTCCTAATATTTCCTAAACTTTTTAACGCCTGTCAATATGATCAGCATGCATGTTTTACACAGGAGATTTTGTGGCTAAGGTTAACGCCAAAGTTCCAGCCTACGTTTAGTAATTTCTCATGCAGATTTTTATTTTTTATGCGTTTTAATAAAATGCCATTAAGAATACATCGCATATACAAGGGGCTTTGGAGAAATTGTGGATAAAAGAATTAGATTAAATTCAGAAAAAAATCCGCCAGATTCTTCCAAAGACGTTACGTTAATAATACACGAGTGAGAGGAATTAGGCTGGGAGCCGTTTGGGACACGAGGAGAACTTGTGAGACTCAAAGACATTTAGCAAGATTCAAAACACACGAGTTCCACAATGGCACTAAGGGAATTATTATGAACCCACACTGTTAGGAAGGTTAGAATTCAAAGATAAAAGAATCAAGAAAGTCTGAAGTACCCAGATGTATGCAAATTTTTATTCTTTCATCGGAAAATTAGGAATCGAAACGGTAAAAAATCGAAAGCATTTTTTAAATATTGAAAAATTCAAATTTCAAGCGAAAACAAAAGTATACGTAGGCACCTAGAACATTCGTAAATGCATTGAATCGTGTAGTTTTTTGCATGTATATTTTCATGTTTGTAAATTAAAATTAATTTGCTTGCATTTATGCATGTGTAGGGATGCATTGGCATGCTTTTCTTTGTTTTGAATGTAATGGCGTTCTAATTAACGGTTGGTGTCCTAATACTCTCCACCACACGACTTATCGGCGGCTGGTAGGGTATTTTGTAGAAGTAGATTTAGTTCTATATAACAGTTTTATCCCACTATGTTATCCTTATTCCACTCGAAAAAAATAATCCATTATTATTTCTAATTAGAGTGCATTGTAGCAAAATATTTTGAATATTTGCAATCAGTGCTAAGGTATGATTAAACTGAGCATTAATTCTTTGTGAAGGAATTCATTAAGCTTATGCTCAATTTGGGGTTTTTTTTTAGAAATGAGTGAAAATTCCCAATGTTTCCACATCCACATCTACTTAATACCCCGCAAGCCGCCGCAAGGGCGTGTGCTGGGGGTATTAGGGCACCGCCCGTAATTAAGATAGAAAACCGCATGCAAAAGCCACAAATTTATACATTCCACGAGCAAAACATGCTATGTACATGCATGCAAAAATCCCACATGAAAACACGACAACTACCAGCTAACATACACATGCACCTTAAAGTATACCTAACAGCTTTGCAGTGTTTAACTTTGCTCCGACTTGTAAATTCAATGTTTTCAATATTTCTAAAGTGACTTCGGTTCCTTACTATTATGATTCCTGATTGTTCGGGAAAAGAATGAGTATTTGTATCTATCTGTACTGGAATCTATCTCCCTTATTTTATCTTTGTGGTCTGATCTACCTAAGTAGTGTGGGGCCATTATGATTCCTTCAGTGTCATAGTTAAACTCGTTTGTTCTGAACCTTTCTAAAAGTCTAAGCCTCGCTTGTTCTCTCCGCACTTCAAGTGGTTCCCAGCCTAAATCCCCTAAAAGACCTGTCACACTTGTGTTCTTATCATAACAATTTTTAACGAATCTAGCGGATTTTCGCAGGACTTTATCCAATTAATTTTGCCAAGTTTTCTCCCAAAGATCCCAAATACTTGCGGCATATTCCAAATGAGGTCTAACTAGAGCAAAATAACACCTCTCGTTCTCACTTTCTCGTTAGATTTTCCCAACACCCGTTTCATGAAGCATAGTTTCTTCAAAGCGGATCCGGATATTGTCCTGATATGTGTTCCCCATGAAAGGCGTGTTGTTAGAACAACCCCCAAATATTTAACTGCTTACAAATGAATCTAAAAAAGAATACAGATATTTCATAACTGCCTATTTTGGAAGTGTTAATGCGTTTTGTTGAACTCTGGAGGTATATTCGCGGCAGGAATTGAAGGGTTAGCAATATCAGATAGGTCGAAGGGTAGAAGCCAGACAAATGGTGGTCTGTGCAGCGTCTGTTATCCAATAAGATGGCTACAAAGAATCTGAAGACCGCGGGACGACCATTCATTTCTGCTATGGTGTCACGTGAATAACACCCTTGAGGAAGGTAACAGGATACCTTAATCAATCATCCCATTCAAAATTGATGGACATAGATGCCATCACGCTAAATTATTGTAAAGCGGAATCAACTGCGTCGGCGGAGAAGATGACGCAGAATAAGAATCAGGTAAAATCAACACTCAGGACAATTGGACGATTTTGACAATAGCGTAATTATAAATAGAGTGCGGGAGATGGAGAGAAGAAAGATATTTCAGGACTGTGCGAGATGAGATGGAAGGATAAGCGAGGAGCGGGTGTCATGGAGAAGGTAACGCGAAAGAGGAAGAGAGCCAGCAAGAAGTAGCATTGAACGGAAAGGTTGTAAGATAGAAAACGTTGTTTATTTTGTCAGTATTAAAATCGGAAACAAATAATTTGTTCACTATTTAAGTCTACAAGCTGACAAGTAATCGCAGGGATGAAAAAGTAATTAATATATGCAGTTAGTTAGAAAAAATAACGGGCAAAACTACTTTTAATACTCATCGGGGATAACAAGGAGATGAGAGAAGGGATATGAGTTTGAGGACTACGGTTTAGGGAGAAGAAATGACCGATAGTGGAAAGCAACGGAGCTCTGAAAGAGGAATGGCTTTTTAATACAGGAAAATTACTTGAAGAGCAAAATAGTCATACGCAGAAGTGTCAAATGCCTGAGGGTTCAGAAGTAGGGGGGTCACGGTGGCGGCGTGCGCAGAAGGGTCTGGGCTCGAGTCTGTTTGGAGCCGCCGTCGGCGCAGATCTTGGTGGTAGTAGGCCCTTGATATAGTTCGGCATAGATCAAGAAGCAGCATAATTATTTCGGAATGTTTTCCCTAGGAGATGGAGATTAAGGTCATATTTCAGAGTCAATGAATTGTAATGCCATATTTGGGGAAATAAAACGGGGAAGACGGTTGAGAAAAAAAATTGAAAGATTTAGCGAGATGGATTGATGAAGTTACTTTAGAAGACGGTGGCCGTGAGACCGGTTAAGATCAAGAAAGATGGGAACATCTCTATTTAGGGATACCGAAAGCAACACTATGACAACAGATGATAGAATATAATAGAAATATATAGATACGGTAGAAATAGATAATAGAAGATTTGATTTAGAAATATTATGCTAGTGAGATAGGGAATTTCTTTTTTTGTGTTAGAGATTGGTGTTTGGAAGTTTCCTCAAAGTGTATTGTTTTTTTCTGACTGATTTTATTTGTTATCTTTTGTGAAATTAATTGGATCCGAGATGTCATATTCTTTTTCCAGAGAAATATTATAAATATTCCAAATTTACATTTTTATTCGAGATAAATGGAAAGATAACCAGCGAATCAATATGGTAATAAGATTAGGCCAGCAATAATTTTAAATAATGAGTATTTTAGCGATGGCTTTTCGTTTTTTCACTCTTTTTTTCCTACTTTTCATGGTATAATTAGGGAAGTTCGAAATTTCTTTTGGCAATCATAAGTAGGCGTCTGGCTTCTCCCCCCTTCCACTCCGGGACCCCACTCCCACACCGCCCTACCCACCCACCCCAATCTTTAGCTGAGCCAAGGGGTGCAGAGAAGGTCGCCTAGAGTGGGAGAGAGGCAATGAACCCAGGACTACAACTCCAAAAGATCAATATCAAGCCCAATGCATGGGAGGAACCGGAGGCGGGGCGGGGGTAGTTGCAGCCGGACATCTTACATTCCGCAAGCCGCCACGGTGGCGTGTAGAAGGGGGGCGTTAGGTCAGCGGCCATTTGGCTACTAATCGGTCACTTGGGCTACTAATTTGACCAGGGCAAAGCTTCATTTTCAAGCTCGAATTGTTCGTTCGTAACGCTACCTACTGTTGCCACTGAAGGAAAAAAGGTTCCGTAAAAATATCTCTTCGGATTTCGATTTCTCTCTTAAATTCCTTTCGCATATGATCTCGCCGAGCAATTACATATCATTTCAAGAATGTCAAGTGAGCTTTGACGTTAAACTCAAATATTTGTTTTTTCATTACACTGTGGTTGAAGTCGTGCAATGATTGTTTGCGCCTTCATTAGTTTCAATGCCAACATTTAAATTATAATTTGAAATTTACATTGATTTCGTTAAATTGTTCTACGTATTCGACGGTGTTTAGTTTGGGATGTAGCCGTCGCGCAGCATCAGCGTTTCAGTATATGAATAAACAAGCGAGAGGATCTGACTGTTGATTGGTCGTCCCTGTTCCAACCTTGACTTGTCCTGACCACGCACTATGGTGGTCCACCCGTCCAGGACCTTGGCTCGCGAATGTGTGGATGGACAGCGGTCTCATTACTCTTCACGATAAATTCTTCCACCAATAACCTGCGCAAATTTATATACCTTTGAGTGTAAAGTAATCCCAGTTCAGCAAGGAAGACGCCATTTCTGCATTAAACACATGCTGAGGTAGTCCTATTTCACTTGCAGTTTAAAGTAAAGCATATTTCATATCATTGTTATAAGCAATAATACATTTTAGAATTCTAGTTGTCAGCTCTGGCTTTGACGTCCCCGGATACGAAGGAGTTGGAAGCAGGTGGCGTTCGTGGGTCAACTAAATTCCAACGCGGTGAGTCAGCGGGGTAATCTTCTGTCGGTGCATGACCTTTTCTCATAGCTACCGACTTTGATGGAATACCGATTGACAGCTTCATTGGTATTTAGTCAATAGAAGTCATCGACGCTTGACTTCCTTAATTGATGAGATTTCCCCCTGATTTGACTAATCGGCAATAAGCAGAAACTTCGCTCGCCATCTCTAAAATGCACCTCTTATGACTTCTACTCATTACGGCTACTTCTAATTCCTAAATACGAACACATTAGTGGCTATGTCCGGCATTGCGGGGAATAATTATCCCTGTAACAGTCATGGGATTTAATTCCTGTTATAGGCATTTATATGTACAAGACCATTTTCTTTGACACTGTGTCGCCTGTGAATATGCAATAACGCAGCTGCTTTGTACCAATATGATTTGATTCCGGAGAGCTCTAAACACATTTATTCCCCTCCTTTGGATTTCTCTCGACAGTTCTCTCTCTTTCCCCACTTTCGTCCCTAGCACTTCTCCATTTGTTTTTCTTTCTGTCCATTTCACCTTTGCCACCCTTCTCCACACAAATATTGCAAAAAACTCCAATACACGCCTCTCGACCTGTTTCAACGAACATGTTTTAGCGCCGTACAAAAAAAAGCCAGGAATTTCACAAAAAATATGAGGGTCATACAATAAGCAAAGAGAAAAATGTTCTCAATTTGAAACTTTTTAATGATGCTTTGGCATTTCTTCAGAGGTTTTATTAGACACCCTTGAGATGAGCTCAGATTAGCTCTTCGATTATTTTACGTCAAAATAACCACAAAATCTTCAGTTCACCGTGGAAAGTTCACATAAAACATTTCATCGGGAGGGCTGGTGTGTATTCACTCCATACTCTGTCTTTTGGTTTAAGGATCGTATTGATCGATTCGAATGTCATCGCAAGTCACCATTCTTTCATTAACGCGTCTCTTCTTCAATTGAAATTCGTTACTTTAAGTGTTGTTCAATTTAAAGCCTCGATTCTTTAAGAGCATCAATAAGCCCCCTGGGAACCCATCTCGCACACGTTTTTCTATTCTTTAAATGCTAGTATGTGATGCTGAGAACAGTGTCAACATTTAATTCACCTTCCTAATCTGTTATTTCAAGGGTAGTTCTTCTTTTATCGCGATTAAGTCCATCGATCCTCGATTTACGCGAAGAACCAGAATCTTTGGCTAGACGTCCACTTGAGGGCTCATCACCCACACTTGTTCGGCCAATTTTACACCTATCAACTCGCTTGTAAACATTTTCAAGGTTTATACAATCCTTACCGTATTGTATCAACATTTTAGAAAGTACTTCCCTTGGTTTTACGGCCTCCTGCTCCTAAAAATCAAATGACCGAGCCCGCGTCTTCTCTGGTGCAATCCTCTAGTGGACTTGCAATGACAAAATGAAGGATCTGAGGGTGTGTTGGTATAAGATAATCGAACAGCTAATCTGAACTCATCCCAAGGTTGTCTAATAACATCTCTGAAATGAACGGTTCAGCATATTTGAATAGTTTTAAAATGAGACCATTTGTCTCTACTTATCAAAGGACCTTCATACATAATACAGAATATTGAGAAAGAGACTTCATTTTTGCTGCCGCCTGCTTAATGTGTAATGAGCCCTGCCACCAATTAGTAGTGGCGGGCACTTATCATGCAGATAGATTGGCAGTTGAAGGTGTTCAGCGGCGCCACCAGGAACCGACCCCGGGTACTCCGGTTAGCAGCTCAATTGTTTATCCTCAAGAATACTGCGCCCCGGAATTTATAAATTATATCAAAAGTAATTATTGCACATGATTCTTGAAAACACTGAAAATGATATCATACAATGTTTTATCCGGGAAATAAAATCGTGGGCATTAGCATCAAACATTTGAAGGGAATATATTCAAAATGTAAATAATTTATTTGAAATTAAAAACCAAATCAAACATAAGGACAAAATCTCGACACCTAAATTGCCAAGTTAAGTGAAATACCCCTCCGAATGAACTATGCACAATCTTGACGTGGTGAAAGGGTTTATGCATTCGCATGACTAGCTAGTTGGGCCCCACCTTGAGTACTTGTACGCCGATGGTGTATGGGATCCTCATGAAGTAGACTTAATTTTAGAGCTAGATCAAGTGACAACCAGAGCTGATAGGTATTTGAATAGCTGTTCTGAAAATTGTAGCAGTGTGTCGACACTATTGGAAGAATCAGGAAGTGAGCCACTAGCTGACCGTAGGGTTAAATATAAGTTAAATTGACGGCATCAATTCGTGGCAAATTACTTATCTGAGGATAATAAGTACATATTACAGGCCCCCACTCAATATGGCAGATCAGATCACCAACGTAAAATTAGGGAGATTTTTGTAGAACCGATTGATTTAAAATGCTGCTTTTTCGCGTACTATTAGAGATCAAAATATAGTAGTAGTAGCAGTATTTAGGGGAGGCGACCGACAGCTGAGGTCATTTGCGCCATAGGGGATGGACAGGAAAGGATGAAGGGTGGAGAGAAACCCGGCGTCGGCATTAACCTACTCTTTACGAAAGGCGCCAAGGGGTCCACAGCTTAATGTCCCATCCGACGGACGGCGTACTCACTCAAAGTGGACTCCACAAAGCACCTCAAGTAGGGATCGAGATACCTCTGAAAAATATTCAACACCGCCGGGATTTGAACCCGAGCCCTCTGGGTGGGAAGCCAGTACGATAGCCACTGCACCAATCCCGATCCCCGACCAAAATAGATATGAGAGCAATCGCGTAGGACTTAATTAGAATTGGTACTGTATAAAGTATTTGTCTATATCTTGCATGCTTCTATCTGCATGTTATTCTTTTTATTTATTAGACCCATCTTTTTAATATTATTAAAGTTGAATATTGTTGCATGTAAGCACTTTCTTTCGTTTGATTAAATTTTATCGAGTGCTTGATCATACTAATAGTAGTGTAGGAGTAACTTGATTTGGTTTTGCATGTAGTTTTATTCTATTTTACGGGTAGTGACCTAACATTCTCCACCACACGCCCCCGCGGTGGCTCGCGGGGTATTATATAGAATTAGATGACACCTTGATCTTTACACTCTGCACCACAGCGTTAGCTTGCCCTATTACTGAGCGAGAGAGTCTTTCAGTCTTCCAGTTTACAATTGGTGCCTACTTTTTGTCAAAGCACCGTACCCCGGGTAATTTTTCGATGACTTTGCTGCTTTTTGCATTCAGGCAAACACGTTCCGCCCGACGGAGCGGCGAGTCTTCTCGCTTTTACCCAACACCACATCCTAATTAGGAAGGGATTCCTAGCCTTTAATCTTCGAAGAAAACTCTGACACGATACCCTCCGTTGTAACGGTACAAGCGCTAAGAATTGTTAATTTGCCGTCTTAATCGAGAGTTTAGATCAAGTAGAAGTCGCTTTAATTCTATCGCACCCACCAAATCGTTTCCTACAGGCTCGATTTTAAGTCCGATGATTTAGAATTTACTGATTGATTATTTTATTAAGTACAAAAACGCGAAGTTTAAAGTTATTATAACCACTCAGCCATCTACACTAATCCATCCTACAGCCATCATGACACCCAGCAAGCCACCGAGATAATGCGTGGAAGAAGATCCATCCCTACCTATGCCGGTCACGTGCTGTGGGAGAAAGACTTTGGTCGTTACATCTACATCTACATAATACCCCGCAAGCCGCCGCAAGGGCGTGTGGTGGGGGGTGTTAGGACACCAACCGTAAAAAGGAACAATACCACATGCAAAACAACAACGTGGAAAATTACACCCACAGCAGCGCACACACTCATGCAAAAATCCCTTCATCCAATACTCATGCAAACACATATACCGCAAAACAACTAAAAAACTGCACCCCATGATGCAGCACGAAAGCCATGCTACAACACGGAAGCCAGGACACGACAAGCAAGAAATTGAAACATCACTACCACATGAAAATGCACCACGAAACACTCTACCCCCTAAAGAGTCTGTAAAAGGCAGAGAATGTGGCCCAACGTTGCAGGTAGCAGGAATTTCCCCCCGTGGAGAGGGACGAGGGACTGAAAGGGAAACTTAAAAACAGATGAACAGAACGCTAATGAGGTCATTCGGAAAGAATGGGTTATTATAACAAAACACATAAGGTTAGTGGAAGAGCATGCATTTAAATAGAACTAATTATTTTTTAGACGCTGAGGGTCGCAAGTGGAATTTTAGCTATCTATAACCCTGCACTTAGTAGCAATCTAAGGTTATTTGCTGACGACACGGTGATATACAGGGAAATAAGGAGCCAACTAGATCGCGAGCTACTCTCTAGAGACTTAGACAATATCTCGGAATGGTGCAATAAATGGGGATTAACACTTAATATAGATAAATGTGCAGTTTTGAAATTTTGGAATAAAGGAAGCGAGGAACAGGATATAAACTACAAAATAGAGGGTTCAGTATTGACTACGGCAAATCAAGTTAAATATTTGGGGGTTGTTCTAACACCACGCCTTTCATGGGGAGCACATATCAGGACAATATGCGGATCAGCTTTAAAGAAACTTGGTTTCATAAAACGGGTGGTGGGGAAATGTAATGAAAAAGTTAAAGAGAGGTGTTATTTTGCTCTAGCTAGACCTCATTTGGAATATGCCGCAAGTATTTGGGATCCGTGGGAGAAAATTTGGCAAAAAGAATTAGATAAAGTCCAGAGAAAATCCGCTAGATTCGTTAAAAATTGTTATGATAAGAACACAAGTGTGACAGGTCTCTAAGGGGATTTAGGCTGGGAACCACTTGAAGTACGGAGAGAACAAGCGAGGCTTAGACTTTTAGAAAGGTTCAGAACAAACGAGTTTAACTATGACACTGAAGGAATCATAATGGCCCCACACTACTTAGGTAGATCAGACCACAAAGATAAACTAAGGGAGATAGATTCAAGGACAGATAGATACAAATACTCATTCTTTTCCCGAACAATCAGAAATCACAATAGTAAGAAACCGAAGTAACTTTAGAAATATTGAAAACACTGAATTTACAAGTCGGAGCAAAGTTAAACACTGCAGAGCTGTAGGTATACTTTCAGGTGCATGTGTATGTAAGATGTAGATTGAGTGTTTGCATGTGTGTGGGGTGTAAGTGTTCTTGCATGAATGAATGGCATGTTTTTTTTGTGGATATATGATTTTGTGGTTCTTGCATGCGGTTTTTTTTTCCTTTCTAAATTACGGGTGGTGTCCTAGCACCCCCCGCCACACGCCCTTGCGGCGGCTTGCGGGGTATTAAGTAGATGTAGATGTAGATGTAGTTGCTATCCTGTATTGTCCGTGGGAAGAAGGAGTCCTTGAGTCGGCTAGTTCTGGCATCTATTTCCCGAATTTTATATGCATGATCCAAGCGACCAATGTATGTAGGAGTACGAATAATTTGCGAGACCTCGGTGCTGAAACATGCGGATCTGAATTTATTTAATAATTTCAATCTTGCATTGAATCGTCTCTCTTCCAATGATTCCCACCCCAGACAGTTACATACAAAACAAACCTATGTCAAATTAATCAATGGAAAAATAAAACAAATTCTTTGATTAAGGGTAACCACATTCCAATGGAAAAGTCATGCAAATGAAGAAACCAAAAATATTCCATTAAAAACAATATATCCTACATATTATAGCAAGAATAAAGTCAATATTACTAATGTAAAGAGGAAAGTTGCAAAATATGCATTGTAATTTTTGAACCGGCCATTACAGCAAGAGAAAGAAAAAAATGAAAAACTGTAGAGGGTGCACTAACAGGGGTGCGCTTACCTGTAAATGCTGCTGTTTATTCCCAATTCGATATCAGTTGCAGGTGTTTATTTCCATGATTGTTTTAGAAGTGAACATATCCGTCATGCCTTCTATGCATGGTGTTAAAAGTACGGTATTCCCTTCTAATAAAGTATGCTACGGAATTCAAGCATAAACGTCTTCCTAAATCATCACTGGGAACTCGCTGACGGAGGCCCTTTCACCCAGAAGGCCAGAGACGCCCTTCGGAGCAGGGGTGGGCGTGATTGGCCCTGAACCCTCATTCCCCGCTAGCGCCCGCTGCACGTGCATATTGTCCCTCCGTCCCTCCTCCCTCTCCGCGTCCCCAGGCGTGTTTGCGCTCATGCTTCTATTATCTTTAGCGCCCTAAGCGACACGCTGTCCTCCGTAAGCCGTTTCTAATCAGCTGCTGCAAGTGTACAGCGACGACTGAGGTGTGTGATTTCACTGCGACGGGTGCGCCATTCAATTCTCGCAGATTACTGTTCCACAGACAAATTTGGAGTAATTGGATTTATGAAGTAAATCCTATTAAAATTTATAAAATGGCCTAAAGGCGTCAAAGAAAATGCAATAGTTCCCATTGAAAAGAAGAAGTAGACGAGGAAATGGAAGGAATAGAGGACGATAGGGCTGATATCAAATGTGTCTAAAAAATTTTTAAAACATCGATAGATAGGAAACTAAATAGACTAGGAAACTAAGAAGACTTTACAGGAAACTAAAAAGTGTGATGGGAGAAGAACAATATGAATTTAAATGAGGTATAAGTTTAAGAGATGCAATAAGTCCATTTAGAAAAATAGGCGAAAGAGACTGGGAAAAGAACAAAAAGTAAATGTTTTGTATATCAACACAGAGAAAGCTACAGGGTGCGTTCCAAAATTAATGCAATTTAATTTCCCGCGCCGCTCCTATTAGTTGGAGTGTGATCAAACTCCTTGAAATAGGTGGGTGAGGGACGCTATGCTTTGCCGCAAAATCGGTCTCAGGGCTATTTAAGTTGTGGAAGCGGCAGGAAGTCAGTTATTACGATTCTCTGCACGCCGACCGTGTCACGACAGACCAACCGAGCGGAAATTTCAAGTGAACTTTTGCATCGTATTGAAAATGAACCTGATTACTTGGACGACGTCATCACTGGTGTTAAAAACCTGGGTTTTTGAATACGACCAGGAAACAAAACGCCAAAGCTCTGGGTGGCACACATACCAGTCCCCCGAGCCAAAAAAGGCAAGAAATAAGCGAATCGAAAGTGAAAACAATTGCTCATTGCCTTTTTCGACAGTAAAGGAGTGGTCCATAAGGAGTTTGTTCCTCAAGGACAGACAGCAGTTAACACTGCCTACTACGTCGATGTGCTAAATAGACTTCGAAAAAGGGCCATCAGACATCTCCAGTACCTGGCGACTTCATCACGACAACGCGCCTTGCCACAACGCTACGAGTCCGCGAGTTCCTGGCCAAACACCAGGTGCCAACGCTGCCCCATCCCCCCTATAGTCCTGACGTCGCCCCAACAGACTTCTTTTTGTTTCCTCAGATTAAGACAGCCCTGAAAGGAACCCGTTTTTCGTCCCAAGATGAGATCCAAACAGCCGTGACGAAGATCTCGCGATAGGTTTCTGAAGACACCATCCAGGGCGCGTACCGGTAATGACAGAGCCGCTCATAAAGATGTGTAGAGGTCCAAGGACAGCACTTCGAAGAATTTTGAGTGTTTATGCAAATCTATTCAATTAATTACTTTGAAAAAAAATTGCATTACTTTTGGAACGCACCCTCTATTGATAGAATTAGATGAGAAAAGTCGATGATAATTCGGAAAATGAATGTGATTGGTTATCGGAGAATAATACTAATAAAATAACTGTATCTTAGTCAGAAAGACAGAGTAAGGATAGTAGATCAGTTTTCAGAAAAGATTGAAATAGGAAGGGGCGTTAGACAAGCTGCTGCCTATCACCAACCCTATTTTCATGAAAATATATATATATATATATATATATATATATATATATATATTTTATTGTTATTTTTTTAAGGTAATCTACCGGTTAAGGTAGGTTTTTGGATGGACACAACTACCAAACAAATATTTTATTACTCCTAACAAAACACAAAATCCATCATCCTACTCTATATCAGGTCCCTCTTCTTCTCTGAGTACTTTCTTCCTCCCTTCATCCCGTCCAACATCCCTATCCTGTTCCTTCCCTTTCCTCTTTTGCCCAACATCCTACCCTCTGTCACAGTCTTTAACATCCCACTGCCGGTCAATACCCCCTTCATCAACTTTTCCTGCCTCCATAGGATTGCTCCCAACAAACCCCTCTCTTCGCCCACCATACCAAGTACTTCCTCATTTGTTTTCTTCTCTGTCTATTTCACCTTCTCCATTCTTCTCCACACCCACATTTCAAAAGCATCCAATCTACGTCTATCCTCCTGCTTAAATGACCACGTTTCCGCACCGTACATAGCTACTCTCCATGTCAAAGTTTTTACGAGTATTTTCTTAACATCCTTACTCAAAGTCCCTGTCATCAACTCCCTCCTCCTTGTGAAAGCCTCTTTGCCTAGCGCAATTCTCCTCCTTACGTCCCTACTACTTTGACCGTGTTGGTCCAAGACACTACCGAGATAGGTAAACTGTTCTACCTGGTCTAGTTTTTGCCCTCCTTTTTAAATGTTAAGCTTAGCCTTTTTCTTTCTAGAAAATCGCATAACCTTTGTTTTATTAATATTGATTCTCATCCCATACCTGTCGCACTGAATTTCCAATTCATTCAGCAATGCTTGCAGCCCCTTGGCTGACTGACAAACTAAAGCTTTGTCATCAGCAAACCTAACTGATTTTACGAATTCCCCGCCCACTTTCATTCCTACCTCCAGTTCTTCCCATGCCTCTTTGATCATTACCTCTGTATACAGGTTGAACAGCAACGGTGATAATGGGCAACCCTGCCTTACACCTCTTCCTAACACTGCCCATCCTGACTTCCCGTTTCCCACCCGCACCTGAGCAGTCTGAGACATGTACAGGTTACGGATTAGCCTCCTTTCCCTCCAATCTATTCCTATTTTCGGCAATATACTCATTAGTTTTTCCCAATTCACTCTATCAAACGCTTTTTCGAAATCTACGAAACAGGCAAATACCTCCTGGTTGTGTTCTATATTCCTCTCGATTAATAATCTCATTACTGCAATGGCATCACGCGTACCTCTCCCCTTCCTAAACCCAAACTGATCATCCCCTAAGTAATCATTTGCCCTACTCTCTATCCTTTTGTTTATGATCCTGAGAACAACTTTAGCTGCGTGGGATATCAAACTAATTGTCCTATAGTCCTCACATGACGTGGGCTTTACCTTTTACGGAATAGGAACTAAAACTGATCTCACAAAGTCTTCCGGCCAGATTCCCTCCTAATAAATACTACGGATCAGCCCATATAGCCTCTTCCTCCCACATTTTCCAAAGCACTTTGAAAGTTCCATGGGAATGTTATCTACCCCCACGGCCTTATTTAGTTTCATCTCCCTTAATGCCCTTTCTATCTCATTGTCTAGTATGCCTGGACCTAAGCTGTCTTCCTCTACGTCATTTTCTTTTTCAATGTCTAGCTTTGTTGGTCTGAGTTCTTTACTATACAGTTCTTCTATATACTCCTTCCATCTCTCTTGGATCTTTCCTGCGTCAACTATTACCTTACCTGCCTTATCTCTAACTGCTATCGTTTTCTCCCTTTCCTACTTCCCGATAAAGATTTAACTTTGCTGTACAGCGCACCGATTTCACCCTTCCTCTGCAGACTTTCCATATCCTCGCACTGCGTCTTCCACCATGCTTCTTTTGCTTTATTTGTTGGCCGCCTCAATTTATTGTTCAATTCTTTGTACTTCATTTTGCCTAATTCTGTATTTATATTCTTCCATTTTCGCGGCTCATCCATCTTTGTAATCATCTCATCCGTGATCCATGGTTTCCTAGTTCTTTTTAGCGTCCACGGTTCCAATAGTGTATTTTGCGGCTTTAGACAACCCTTTCTTGATCATTTCCCATTTTTCTTCGATAGTTCTAAGCCCTTTGCCATCCTCCATGATTTTCTCTACCGCCTGTTTGTATTCCTTCCTTTTCAACCCATTTAATGCTTCTACATTCCATTTTCCAACTCGCCGCCCTTGCCTTATCTTTTTGAAAAGTACGCTACATTTCATAACAACTAAATTGTGGTCTGAGTCCGCATCCGCTCCCGGGAAGCTGTGGGAATTTATCATACTGTTCCTAAACCTGTGTCTAACCAGGATATAATCTAGCTGATATCATCCTGAGTCACCTGGCATTTTCCATGTATACCTGCGTCTTTTGTGGTGTCTAAACCAAGTTTTGGTGATGACTAACCCCTGTCTCCTGCAGAACTCAACTGCTTTCTCCCCGCGGTCATTCCTCGTGCCTAAACCGTAGTCCCCCACCTCATCACCATCTCTTCCTTCGCCTACCGTCGCATTCCAATCCCCCATCATTATCAAATGTTTCCCTGCAGGAACACACGCGATTATGCCCTCTAACTGATCGTATATCCTATCGACCTCTTCTTCCTTATGGTTGCTCGGTGGCATGTATACCTGAATAATAACTAAGTTCGTCGGTTCTGCTTTTATCTCTACTAGTAGTATTCTATCTGTTCCCTGCTCTATGTTGACTATGCTTCTTCCTACCTCTTCATTTAATACTATGGCAACCCCTATATATATATATATATATATATATATATATATATATATATATATATATATATATATATATAAATATGTGTGTGTGTGTATGTGTGTGGAATAGATAACAAAATAATAATATAAAGGAAATCAAACACTGCGTTTTCTGCAAAATATAACTTTGCTGCGGCCGTTTTCGTATAATCAACTGGCCAGATGATGACACAGTGCATGGCAACCGGTCGTGATAGAGTTTCATTTTGTGGAACACCACAGTGTTTTATTTCCTACGTATAATTGAGAAATTGCACCGAGTTACGCTATCCTCCATTGTATATAAAAACAGACCACTTTGATGGGATTTGAAGAATGAGATAAAAGAGAGTAATGCATCAGGTTTGCTGATGATATTGCTATAGTGGCAGAGACTAAACAGAAATTCATTGAGAGGCTAGCGGACTTTAACGACAAGTATAAAGAATATGGAATGTTAATAGGTAAGAAAAGACTTCATCCAAATCTACTTACCCCGCAAGCAGCCGCAAGGGCAATTGGCGGGGGGTGTTAGGACATCACCCGTAATTAAGAAAAAACCGCATGCAAAAGCCACAAATTTATGCAATTCACAAACAAAACGAAATATACATTCATGCAAAAATCCTTACTACCCACCTACATGCAAACACTAAAACTACCAACTTACATACACATGAACCTACAAATATACCTGATGTCTTTGCAATGTTTAATTTTGTACCGACTTGTAAATTAAATATTTTTAATATTTATATAATTACTTTGTTTTTTAACTATTATTTTTCCTGATTGTTCGTGGAAAGAAAGAAAATTTGTATATATCTTTACTGGAATCTATCTCAGCTATTTTTTTTTCTGATCTACCTAAGGAGTGTGGGGCCATTATAATTCCTTTAATTTCATCTTTAAACTCGTGTGCTCCGAACCAAGACTTAAGAGTATGATAATGGGAGATAAAGATAAAAAGATCAAAATTATATTGAAAGTTGAATTAATTGAATAATTGGAGAGCTTAAGGTATTTGGGAAATGTCATTACTAAAGACATGTCCTGTTTCAAGGACATCAAGTCCAGAATAGCTTTTATAAACTGTAGATGATAGGTCATTCAGTAGAGCAGAGGCAAACTTCCTCATACTTGCGAAGGATGAGAGTGGCGACTCATCCTTTTCGTATAATTTTAAGCCAAAATGTTCCCTGCTATCACTTCTTAAGACACACAAGTCTTAAAAATATCACATTCACTCTAGACATCTCCAAGCAATAGTTTACGTTTCGAAAAGTACCCAGCGTGACTTGCTCCAAAGAAAGTGGTCAACAGGAATGACATTGAAAGCATCGGCACTCACATTTAGCGATGTTCCAGCGCCGTCATCACCGGTTCCAACTCACAGGGAGAACAGTTCCTTTCCGTCAACCCTCCCCCCCTGCCTAACCCCCGTTCCTCCATTCACCACTTGTCAGGATGAATGCGGGTTCTATGGCGCGAGAGAAGGTACGACTTCGAATTAAAGATGCCTCCACCACTCTCCACTTCCAACTTTTTCGTCAAATGAAGGCAAGATGGCGGGCGATGTGACCATTTGGTTGGGTTTACAACTGAGATATACGTGTCAAGGGGCGGAGGGGAGAGATGCCTGCTAGGAAATATCGCATCCCAAGAGAGAGAACATGAGGGAATGTGGATTCCTCTAGTGACAGAGGGATAACGATTTCGTTAGGGGCAAGGAGAAGGAAAGAGATTCATTTCGGGAGGAGAAGGGGCTGAAAGATTGCGTGCGAGTCCCAAGGATTCTTAATTTAGTACGCCGGTCCGTTCATTCCCTCTCACAGCGAGATTTCCGGTATGAATGGCTACTCCAAAGAGGAAGGGGATGGAATAAATTGGTCCCTTGAGAGGGAGGGGGTGGGGGGAATAGAACACGGGATGCTGGAAAGGAAGACGGGAGATTCACCCATCGAATAGTTCCGTTAGGTGGTTTGCGGACCGCAGTCAGTAGATATGCCGTAAAATCATATTTTTGGGGAGTTAAATGTTTACCACTTGATAATTCCCATTCTTGTTTTGGGCAAACTGCGCAATACAAAGAGAATTCCTTATGAATATATCGATCCGTTCGGCAGTCAATTTCCATTAACTTCTCGTGGTGACCTCTACAACGCCCACTGCCATATTAACGGCCCGAAAATATTCCCTCACCACGACCGATAAAACTCAGATAATTTGCATGTAACTGGTACATCAAATTGTTAATATAACCTCCTTGTTTCTAGTGTCTCGTAATAGAGATTACCAACGCAAACTTGACGATCGTTAACGCTTCAAAATATTTCCCAGGAAATTGGGCATCTTTTCTCTGTTCCCTCCCTCATTTAGAAATTAAGTCCAACTGCATTGGACACCAAATACTCGGAATATTTTAAATATAATGGCTGAGAGGCGAAAAATAAATCCTCAAACTTATATTTTCCATTTATATAACCCCTCAGATTAGCATTAAGAGAAGAGAAATGAAATAACGCCATGAAGATACAAAAAATTCCAATAAAACTACACATACATTTAGGAAAACACGGGAGGAAGAACTTTTATTGATTGATTTACCGCGGCATTTATGAGGAGGAAGTTTGCCCGGAAGATTTCGTCCGATCAATATTAGTGCCTTATCCAAAACAGGGAAAGGCCGTCATAGGTGATGACCTTAATTGTAGAAAGGCATGAGCAATACAATCAGGTTGAATTTGTCTGTTTCGTTTATTTTTGTCTAGGTGTTACATAGATGCAATTTGGTAGCAGTAATTCATGTATTGGAGGCAATAAGAGTACATTAGAGAGATCGGTAACTTATTCGCAGCCTGCAATTGTATCAGGCAACTCATATACGAGTTAGGCTGGGAGAGTTCAAATGGGCAGTGTTGGGAAGAGGGGTAAGACATGGGTGTCCATTATCACCTGTGCTGTACATGTAGAGGAAATGGTGAAAGAAGTATGGGAATTATTGGAGGTAGGAGTGATAGTCGGAGGGGAATTCATAAAATCAGTTGCGTTTGCGGATAATTAAGGTTTAGTTTGTCTCAGCCAAGGGGTTGCAAAGCAACGCTGAGTGCTTTGGTGGGTTCGTCAGATGGGTATGGGATTAGGATTAATGTAAATAAAACAAAGATTATTATGATTATATAAATCTCGTTCCAATTAGGCAATTATCCTGATGCCAACGGTCAAGTCTGGTCAACGGTCACTTTTGAAATGCACATGCATGCATGCATACACATAAAGAACAGATATGAGACAAAATGCTCTCATATACAATGACACTTTCAGATCACCAACCGCACCTTTACCACCACACAAGGGCTAGGTTAACACCCTACCCATTACAACGCTCCGTCCATCGCCGCACTCCGTCCATAATCACGCACTCTTCAATTGCATATACCGTTCAAAATCACGCACCGTTAACACATCATTCACTTTTGGAATACAGCTTCTCACACCGTCCACGTTACATGCAAACAATATTTTAATAAGCACATTAGTGCAATAATCCCTGATCAATGACGTTTATCACCCAGTGATTGCATTATGAATGGAGTTTTCTAGAAACAGAAAATCTGAATTAAATTATAAAATGGGAAATTCCAAAGAAACTGCGGGAGATGCCGCAACAGTAACTTTTAACGGAGTCATCCGCTAATGTGCATTTCAATGCAACAATTTCAAAGTGTAAAAATCATTCGCCTTGACTGGGATCCCAGTCAAGGCGAGTGATTTTTACACTCTGAAATTGTTGCATATAAAATGGGAGTTAATAAACTAGAGCGAGTGGAATAGTTTATATATCTCGGGAGTATTCTGCATCAAAATTGTCAAAATAGTGGGGTCATAGGGAGAATAAATACGTTAGGTAAATACGTGGGAGAGGAGGGAAATAATAACTGGGACAATGACTAAGGATTTTATGAAAAAGCTTGTTAAAACTTAAACGCAGAGCGAAGTTTTGTGTAGCACGTAAATATGGTAATTGAAGGAAGTATAGAAGCAATTGGTAAGCATAGTTATAAATATATATATATAAAAGGAGAGGATTGCAATTGCAATTGGTTGATTTGAGAAGATACGCTTCTCAAATCAACCAATCCACTCCTTAAATCCCCACCCCGTCCCAAAACCACTCCCATGCCATGCATTAAACCTAGACGCAAAACACACACCATTTTCAAAACCAAAATCCCATCCCTCTCCCACCCGCTTTTTAACTCTCTCCCACCAATTTCCTTCTCTACTTGCACATCTAGCAATGTAGTGTACCTGCTGAAGTGCCAACTTTGCCCTGCCTATTATATTGGGCAGTGTACCACACCCCTTAATATTAGAATTAACAACCACCGAGCCTCATGCAAGAATTCTTCTCTAATTGATATGCTCCCTATCCCCAAACACGCATCCGAACACAACACCCCCTTTGATAAATGCTGTAGTGTATCCGTCATAGCATCCCTCCCACGATCTGATCCTCCACTGTAACTCAAGACATTAGAGCAATCCTTCATATGGCTCTTGGAGTCCTGGAATTGGCCAGGAATCAATATTAGGCATTACTTACCCTGCTCCAAACATATTTTCATCCCCCCTCCACCCCCATCACCTTCTACATTTTCCCCACCCTTCTAACGCTGCCCCTCCAAACATTTCCCTTCCGAATTCTCTCCCCACCTCCATCCATCGCTCCAGCCCTCGTATTCCCTTCAGTTCCTTCCCTCCCTTCCTTGATGAAGGTGGCTACGACCACCGAAAATTCGAAAAAAGGTGAGTCCCTTTCTTGTGTGTTTCTGTGTTTTTGTCTGTATCCACGAATGCTAAGTGTTATACATTATTATTCACGCCCGTGAGACTTTAAAAAAGTGCTATATATATATATATATATATATATATATATATATATATATATATATATATATATATATATATATATATATGACGATTGTACGGAAAAACTCACACGAGCGTCACAATAATGGGCTGACACAATATAACACAAATGGAATAGAATAGCAACATTGAAAAGGACAATCACACAAATGGTTCGAGCTTTCGGCCCTCTCAGAGGCCTTCTTCAAGTGAGACTGAAAATATGCTGGAGAGGGTAAAGGGGTATGGGCGGGGAGGGTAGGTGTGGAGGGAATGCTCGGAGGAAAATTAAGGATGGCGGTTAAGGGTGGGAATTTTGAAAGAACGGACATATATAGATGATTTCGTCGACGTAACACGGAAGAGCCGAATAATAAATTGGACAGCAACAAACAATATAGAAACACATAAAAAGAACACTCACACGTTATTTCTTGATCATTTCGACGGAATTCTGCTCCGTCTTCATCGGAAGAGAGAGAAGTAATAACTGCTGAGTTAAAAAAGGAAGATTTGTTTCTATATATATATATATATATATATATATATATATATATATATATATATATATATATTTATATATATTTAGAAAGATAACTTCCTCTTTTAAAGGGCTTTTGCCTCAAAAAAAGGAAGTAAATTTGCAGCACCAGGGATATATATTAAGGCTGTCCAGAAGGTAACCTCCGTTTTCGTGTAGCGTGAGAATTATTTTACTGCCGTGTAGTCGCTGTATTGACACACAAAGTAGGTCAGTACGCCTCAAGGTTAAGTGGTTGGATTGATATCGGCGCTTATCGTTTATTTACAATAGTGAGTCAAAATGTGCAAAACAGTTGAAATTTCCTCCAAATATTAAGTCCATTTAGTGATTAGGTTTTTCTAATAAAAAACATCAAAGCTGCTGACATTAATTATTTAAATTTTTGCTCTGCGCGGAACAAATGTGATGAGTGACAAGAATTGTGCGTCAGTCTTGTTTTTCGTCTGTGGTGAACTGCACCTAAAAATTGACGAAAAGTTCGCGAAAACCGGCGTTTTCAGATATAGAAAACCTTATTCCACGAATTTTTACGACTCTGTTGCATAAAAATATGACTGAAAAGCTAGACTTTTACATGTTTTTTGCTCGTCTTTATGAGGAACCTGATCTTTAAAGATGCCTTCATCGGTTGGCTGCGAACTCAGGCGGCGGAATTTTATTTTCTGAGGGAAATCGAAAACTAGTTCAACGATGACAAATGTTTAATTATATATAAAATAATAGATAAATGTAATTTTGAGATGACCATAATAAACTTTCCCTCGTTCTACCAGTGTATTTTTTATACCAAAACGGAAGTTATTTTCTGGAGACCTCTCATATATGTGTTTTTCTCTCCCTACCTGCCAACATGAACAACATTAATCCCGTCTCTTCCTGACTACACACTTTTAAAAAAAACTTTCCTCCAAGTTTTCCCAATACACTTGGCATGCTATATTTCTTTTTATCAAGTTAGAACATAAGTCTGTTTATTTCGCTCCACTCATTAAATTCTCACTATCATGTTTATCTACCCAACATAAATCGACTGTCCCACGAGTTAGCTTCCAAAAAATGTCTTCTTCGTCTGTGATTCCATTGATGATCAATACACTGCTCTTATCAATACATATAACGCATCAGTGCACTGACTTACTGATATGGTATCTCTCTTTACCATGCATCTTTTTTTCCAAATGTAACAACATTTCTTGATAAATAAAAGTTTCTGGCGTCACTTGGTGGAAAATCTTCATATTGAAATTGAAAATAAACAACTTGGCTTTCTATTTAGAAAAGCCGTATTGTTTATTTTCAAATTCAAAATTTCTTTGGTTAGCTTTCCAATGCTTCGAACAATGTTGCATTAAAATATAAAAAAATGTGGTCCTACCGTAGAATTTCTCACTAACACCAGGTCTACCCTTATCTCCCTCTCTCCTTTACCCCTCTCACTCATCATTCGTCCTCTCATTCATCCTCTTCCAGAAACATGACGAAGACACGCAAATACATGCATAAAATTTATTTAAAATATTAGCTAAACACGGAAACAAAAATATAGGACACTTCCAAACACACATGCACTCAAAGCCATCCGATTCGGTAATTATATACATTGTTGATTTATTTTCTCAAAAATATCATTAAAATTTTAATAAGGTGTGCCTTAGTTTTAGAAAAGTGATAAATATCAACGACGAAGGTATAAAGGTTTTTTTAAACTAAGATCCCATTGTTGGGTGGCGACCAATTGGGATTTCTAGTGAAAGATATTTCTTCAAGGACGATGCATACACAGGAGCATGTGGTCCACAATTGCATCAACACGTGACTCAGATAATTTCATGCCCTGGAAACACAAATCAACGCAATATTTAATACACATCAGTTCCATTCAACTCAATTTACAGCAGTGCGGAAGATGATATAATGTATTCACACATTGGTGTTATCTTTTGTTACACAGGTAACAGCACTTGAGCCGTATTTAACGAAGTACGTTTCCTAGTCGGTTAATATGTTCCCGGCCCTGAAATACGTGAGGCGCGAGTGCAGGGCTCCCTCCCGCGCCACATTGCTTCTTGCTCCGCGACGAGCAGTTGGCCGGGTGTTCGACGACGGAGCGCAAGAATGTTCGCGGCTGCACGGCACTGCGATGTCCCCGTGAGGTATTTAACCGGGGGAGGTTTGGGGGGAGGGGCTCCGGAGTGCTGGTTTGTTCCAGGGGCGGCGGCCGATGTCCAGGGGCGTGCTGGGTTGGTCGAAATCGATATCCGAATCATCGTCCCCTCACCCTCGCTATTCCGCCCGCTCCCTCCATCCCCCCAACACCCCCCACCACCGGGGCTAGTTCTCACGTGGGGGGTCGACGTGGGATGAGGAGAACAAAAGAGGGCAGCGAGGCGATCATTTTGTTGGATCGAAGATATTTTGATTCGACGTGAAAACCACATCATCCCCCTTCCCTCCCCCTCCCTCCCCATCCCTACCTCGAACTAAGGTGTATAATACGTAGTCTAAGGCAAGGCGGAAAAAGTGAAAACGAATGACATGAGTATGATATTCGGCGGTAATGAAAACAAAACGACTCCGTTCTTTTGGCGTGAACGGACTCAAGGTTAACATAAATCGTTATTTCTCGCGGTAATTCTGGCTATATGTTTAAGGAATGCTGTAAAATAAATCATCATGGGAATGGGCCATTATACACAATAAATTGAACTTCAAATAAACACAATGTGTCATGAAATCCTAGTTAAAGCTTATTATACGCACGTTTAATTATCCAGGGTTCAATCATTTAATCTCTGAGATGTTAACACCGCTTGTTCAATACAAGTTTCAAGGCGAAAGTAAATCGTATTTTATATCACTTTTAAATATATTTTTAGCTCTTTATTTTCTTCTGTATCTCTCTAAAATGCGGTAATATCTCCACTTTAAGGTATTACTATATTGTAAGTGCAATAGTGTACAATGCGGTCAAATATAGCATCTCGTGACATTGTTTATATGCTAACAGAGATAATCGGAAATATATTTATTTATTTATTTATAAATTTACTTATTTTAATTATTGGAGAGTAATTGCTGATTAAGTTGTTTAACTGTGTTGTGGGTTTAATGCATTGGATCCTGGAAAGTTATATGATATAACAATTAATTTAGGGGCAAGATAAAATGAGTTAAGCCATTTAATTTCATATAATTACGAAATAATTTCATTATTTTCACAGTGAAGGTATGTTTCCAGTGTGAAAATATGTAATTGCTACCTGGCTATCGGTCAAAATATGAAGAAAAAAATATTGAACGGTAAACCAGGTTAATATATTAAAATATAAAACGCATGTTGTGTATCAAAAATGCTTCATTCATTTATAAATATTTTATGTTTAATATTTATGTTATATAAATTGTTTGCACGTTAAAAAAATCAAATTTTCATAAAATAGCATATCTCTTCACATATAAATTGAAGAGCGCCTACAAGTATAGAGCATTTATTACAAATAACGGTTTCATTCATTCGAAGGAAACCTTTTTTCGTAGATACAGTATAGTATACATGAATAAACCGTTTCATTGATTCAAACTGGAAGTACGTTTTACCAGTGGCACCGAGCAAGAATTCTTGAGATGGGATTGATCGTCGGAGAGTAACTCTTCAGTACCAAACACCCCTGACCCAGGGCCGCACATTTTATGGCCGTGTGATGAGATAGGAGGAAGTCGAAGGGACGACGTTGAGGACAGCCGCGCACGACTAAATCGCTCCATGCGACCATTTATGACACTGCAGAGAAGAATTTTTTTAATGAATGTGTTTTTTCCTGTGTCCCTTCCTCTCCCTTATCCTCCATTATCCCCTACCCATTCCACCTGGTACTTTCACCCCCAGTCACACTCATTTTCGGTGAATCGAGGTGTATTTGTGTAGATGTATTTATAGATACATAGATAGTACCCTAAAAAAACCTATCACTCAATTTTATGGCGACTTGCGTGTTTCTTTTTGTGAAGATAATGGGAATATTTAGTTAGTTTTGCTGAGAATGAAAAATTATGGCTCATTTCTTCACGGTCATTGCCGGACCGGAAATTAGAAATATGCTGTTGTGATGAAATGAAACATTTTGAAATGATATCTCCGTTTACCAATAAAAAAAATCTGAGCTACGTTCCATGCAAGAAAAAAGTAAAAAATAATTAGAATGGTTTAGATATAATTCATAATTTTAAGAAATTTTCCCTGCATTGATCTTTGTGATATTAATCAATAAGATGGTTTAATTAAAAGGAACGGTAACTACGGCTGTATGAATATTATGGGAAGAATCAACCCCAGCCGCACTCTTATTAAGAGAACGGCTGGGGTTGATCCTTCCCGTAATAAGGTTGTTTCCGATTCATAGTGGTGTTTTTTTGTTCGGGCATCTAGAAACAGTTTGCTGACTGTTGACCCATTTTTGCTTGCACACACTTCACGTCAAACTGAGGGATATTGCTTCCTGGGCTTCATTTTCGAGGATAAAACTCATCAAGCGTCCAAATTAGCTTGTATGTCCAAATTTCAAGAAATATTTCGGGCAATTAGTCCAATTTCATGGCACGAGCGCAATATGATGAATCCTTTTACACATTGCCAGTTCAATAACGGATTCTTTTTAAAGGGACCCATTATTTATAACTGCAGTGAATCTCTTGATCAAGTATAAACTTTCCTACGAATAGCATGTCATTATTCAAAGGCCTTGGGGCAAATGCTTTCGAGCCAGTGCCAGCGTAGTCATTTAATCAACAATTCTATAACAAAAAGACTTTCACTCAATTATTAATGGGAAAAAATTCATGAGAATGCGCATAGGGAAAAATCTCACATCAATAGCATCAGCATCAATATCAAATATTTTATGCATTAGAATATTTTCTCTTTATGACTCACAATTAAGCTCAGCACCAGGTGAACCTTGTTTTGCGTGTCATGCCAACTTTTGGGTGGTTTACTGTGGTGTGTTGGGTGTTTACTGTACTTTATGAAGGGATTGATATCAGCGTAACATACAGCTATTTGATCTGTCCTGAGAATAATGATTCGGTTCCATCTTTTATATTTATTATGCGTGTAACTTTTATTTTCGTTATTCCAAACCATCCGAGCTGCACATGCAATATGTTTAATCCTAACTGTCATTCTTTTGTCAAAAACCCTAAGACCCAATTGTGTTTAATATGCTCTGTTTTTCGTAAACTCTACTTGGTTACGGAAGAGTATATTCCTGCTGTCGAGAAGGGTCATTTTTTATTGAAAACTGTAGTATCTAAGATTTTAAAGGAAAGTTACTCTGATGAAATCCGTTTGTAAATATGTGGTACTTCATATCTCCGCCTTTCTAGAGGGGATAAAGCCAGCTTCGATTAGAGAACTGTTGAACCACTTTATATTGACTTCTAAAAAACTATTTTTAGAATAAGGAACCCTGTCATTATCAAGTTTTAATAGTTCTCTGACTCGATTTTTTCCTGGACATGGATTTTTCTTTGAATAAACGATTTGGAGCAATTTCATAATCCCTAATTGAATAATGATTTGTTCCACTTGGGTGCTACAAGTTTGTGAGGGACTTCTTTTGTGCGCACAGATATTTTGTGGCAGACTTTCTTAATGTAAGTACTTAGAATAGTGGCTTTGCCTGCGCTATGTACGATAATTTTTATAATTGTTCTATTATTTATTCATATATACCCTGCAAACCACCTCTAGTATGTGTTGGAGGAGATGAATACACGCCAGAAAATTTTACCCTACATGACCCTGCCGCGGTCAAACAATGTTATTATGATCCCCTATCGTTCGTGGAAAAAAGAAATTTTAAATTTATCTGTTCAACACTTAATCTCTCTAATTCATTTAGCATGAACTCTCCTATCGTAGTATCATGGGAATAATAGTACATTTTCAACATCATTGCTAAAGAGTCTTCCTTCTAATTTATGCAAGAGCCTCAATCTGTAATTCAACCTTCGTTCCGTGAGTGATTCTCAGTCCAGCTGCTCTAATATTTTGGATACGCAACTAAGTTTATCATAACAACGTTTTACAAATCTAGCTCCTCTACGCTACACGTATTCCAATTCCAAATTAATCTAGCTTCGTGAAGATTCCATATATACTTTCAGCATATGCTAATGAGGCCTAACCAGTGACAGATAACATTTCTCTTTAACTTCTTTATCACATTTACCTAGTATTCTTCTAATAAATTCTAATTTTTTGTTAACTTGTCCATATATTTCCGTATGTGTTTCACCCAGAAGAAATCGTGAGTGAGGGTAACGCCTAGGTATTTAATTGAGTTTACGCAAGTTCACTACCTTTAGTTTTACCTTAGTTACACTTACCTTGAAAGAGGATACAGTTATTTTTTTCATTTAATATCCATGATGTGATACTGGGCGATTTATGGTTGCGCTAAATATTTGCATAATATTTTGATTTTAAAGTTGTGTAAGACTTTTCTCAGAATATATTTTGCCATATTCTTTGACTCTAACTTATTACGTCTTCATTAAAATGTTGCCCTTAATTTTGTAAACTATTATGTGATTTTGGTGACCTTTAACTTTCCTCCTCACTAGATTGGTATATTTATCAAATAGATCCTCTGCAATGTATTTAATTTTTCCGATCGTTCTTCAATCCTTAATGGCCAAGCTAATGTTTTTCTGCCATAATTTTGATAGCGCCAAGTATTTTCTTGCTTATTTCTTGTTAATGCGTTTACCATTCTGTGATGCGCAATCATTTCTTCTTCCCTTTGTAAATTATCTATATCCTCGCTTTTGGTCTTCCACGCTTCTTTCTTCTAATCATTTTCACGTCTTAGCTAATTTTTTAACTCTTTGTTTTTATATTGTTTTTTTTTCCATTTTTACAATGCGGCATTTAGTTCTCTTTCCTGTTTTCTTTTATTATCTCTTCTCTAGTCCTTGGTGCGTTTTTCTATCACGTGATCCAATAAGTTCGTTTGCGGCTTTCAATGCAACTTTTTTGATTTATTCCCTTCTTTTTTCTTCTCTATTCGTGTTTCTGTCTTCGCCCATACGTTTTCCAGATGCCTCCTGATACTCGGACCAAACGCAGTGCGTAATATAGGTGTCACACAAACCCATGCATCGAAAGGGCGAAATCAGCAGAGGGGAAGGAGGAAGAAGGTACATGGATGTCCTTACTCTTAAAAAGCTCAAATGAAAAACTTAAGACTCTACTTCTTCAGCAAGTCTCAAGAGGATTTACTTAGCCATCGATAAAACAAACTCGTTCTGAACGCCGATGAATCTTAGATTGAATAATCTGGCAGAGGATGCAGTGAGAGACTGAACGGAGTACAAGAATTGAATCTCGTCCAGAAAAGCATTGAATGGTACCCACGATAGCATCGCAAGAAATCCATGCATAGAAAGACATCACAATTTCTCATGCACAGATCACCACCGCGTTTCCCTTCCCAGGAATACCTTCTTTTTTAATAGCACTAATTATACGAGTAACAATAATAAACAACTACCAAAAGACAATGAAATGATGCAATGAAAATAATATATATATATATATATATATATATATATATATATATATATATATATATATATATATATATATTGTAATAAATGACGCCGTGAAAGAAAATATAGAGATAGATGCAGAAGATGCTACCTATTTGGAGAACCTATGGCACACACTATAGCCAGACGGAGGCAAAATTCTACCCGGAACAGAATACACCGATTGATACAACTTAGAAGCAGAGTTGGTAAACGATGAAATAGCAGTCAGACATTAGCTAATTACGACACTCAATGAGTACTACTCATGGATTCTTGAAAGAATCCTTGAAAATAAGGATTGGAGACTATGTTCGGGTGGAACCCTACTTACTTATATAACAATAATAAGCAGTAAGGGAGAAGTAGCATATGTTTACAAAGTGTCATAGATAATAGTTCAGATAACAGAATTTATCACAAAAAGAAAAAAAATGTCAAAATACCCCCTCCCGGTCAATAAGTGGAAAGAGGTCTGGAAGAATTATTTCGTTGTAGCAATTGTGTCAATCATATTGTCCGTGTAAGGTATTACCGCCAAGTGTCTCATTAAAATATCACAGCAATGTGAATAAAACCATAGTTCATACATGCACCGATGAAAACATGCAAAAATCATTTTTTTATGAAGTTTTATCCGGTCTTCCACCGGGTCAGGGGTTCCGTATTGGCCGATGTTTCGATGCCCGACCCGTGCATCGTCCTCGGGGCAGCTCATCTACCCTAAGGGCGATGCACGAGTCGGTCATCGAAACGTCGGCCAACATGGAACCCCTGACCCGGTGGAAGACCGGAGAAAACTTCATGAAGCAAATACGCCGGGAAAACACCAGATCTTAATACAAAAATCAGTTATACTAAAAATATCCACAATATGGAGGTAATTTCGAATGCAATGAAGTTCAATTGGACTTGGTTAGCACCACTTTCTGGATCAGAGATAAAAGTTATTCGAGCACAACATAAAATAACCACGAGTTTGATGAGCATAGTTGCCCGCGAAAAAGTCAACAGATAGTATATAACAGAGATTTTAACTGAGGAAAAAAGGCGTGTATCAATAAAAGAGTAAGAGACGTTTCAGACTTAATAAGGTGGAATAGCATGATTTATCATAAATTGGCAATTACACAAAATATTTTGGTGAAAAACTGCCAATTTTAATTAATCGCATATCAATTGTATTAGTCGAGTTGAGAATTGTCATTTTTCAATTAGTACAAGAATCATTTTTCAAAATAATCAGAAGAATCCAACCTTTATGTGTCTCCCAACATGTATGTGTCTCTGCTTTTAACCATAATTATCCAGGGCTACAATAACTTAAACATTCGCGAAAGTGGGTGCGACGACGCATGTGATATTTAAAATGAAGGCATCCATCAAATTTCTCCCTCCGGGCGGTATCCCAAGGTTCAAGGTATTCGTTGCTCATGAAGCGAATAAAAACTGAATAATGCAACGTATTCCATGTTCTATTATGGGCAGCATTGAGACGAATGGTTTAATTTCAACATGTCAACGCAAGGCCATGGGCTACAGGCGCAGGGTCAGAATGGGCTCTTGCTCATTCCACTTTAGTCGAGCCACTGGATAATACAGGTCCTGTAGTCTAGTGGTATGTGACCCATAATATAAAATAATCATCATATCATATTTCCTAAATTTTGTATACTTTGGCAAATATATTTCGTATTTGTACTTCAGGTAAAAGCGGCACCGGGCAAGGAACTGGCCCCCTTAGTCTGATATACCTGTATATCTAACTTTGTTGGTCGAAGTTCTTTACTATACAGTTCTTCTATATACTCGTTCCGGGATATCAAACTAATTGTCCTTTAGTCCTCACAACATTTAGCCTTTACCTTTTTCGGATTAGGATCTAAAAGTGATCTCACAAAGTCTTCCGGCCAGATGTCTTCCTCATCGATACTACGAATCAGCCCATATAACCTCTTCCTCCTACATTTTGCTAAACATTTCAATAGTGCCGCATGCATGGTGTCCACCCCCAAGGCCTTATTTAGTTTCATCTCCCTTAATGCCCTTTCTATCTCATCGTCGAGTATGCCTGGACCTAAGCTATCTTCCTCAAAATTATGTTCCTTTTCTATGTCTAACTTTGCTGGTCTAAGTTCTTTACTATGCTGTTCTTCTATATATTCCTTCCATTTCTCTTGGATCTTTCCTGTGTCAACTATTACCTTACCCGCCTTATCTATAACTGTTAGCATAGATCTCCCTTTCTTATTTCCCGATAAAGATTTAACTTTGCTGTACAGCGTACCGACTTCTCCCTTCCTCTGCAAACTTTCCTCATCCTTACACTGCGTCTTCTGCCATGCTTCTTTTGCTTTATTTGTTGCCCGCCTCAATTCATTGTTTAACTCTTTGTACTTCATTTTACCTAACTCTGAGTTTACATTCCTCCATTTTCTTCTCTAATCTATCTTCTCAACCATATCATCCGTAATCTATGGTTTCCAAGTCTTTTTCGCACAAACGGTTCCAATAGTGTCTTTTCCGGCTTTCGAAAAGCCTTTCTTGATACCTTCCCATTTTCCTTCGATAGTACTCAGATCTTTAACATCCTCCATGATTTCCTCTACAGCCTGCTATTACTCCTTCCTTGTCAATTCATTCAATATCTCTACATTCCATTTTCTTACCCACCGCCCCTGCCTCATCTTTTTGTAAATGACTCTACACTTCATGAGAACTAAATTGTGGTCAGGGTCAGCATATGCTCCCGGAAAGCTGTGCGGATTTATCACACTGCTCCTAAACCTGTGTCTCACCAGAATATAATCTAGCTGATACCTCTCTGAGTCACCTGGCATTTTCAATGTATACCTGCATCTTTTGTGGGGTCTAAACCAAGTTTTGGTGATGACTAACCCCTGTCTCCTGCAGAACTCAACTGCTTTCTCCCCGCGGTCATTCTACGTACCTAAACCGTTGTCCCCCACCGCATTACCATCTCTTCCTTTCCCTACCGTCGCATTCAAATCCCCCATCACTATCAAATTTTTCCCAGTGCGCACACTCGTGAATATGTTCTCTAATTGATCGTATATCCTATCGATCTCTTCCTCTGTATGGTGTTCTGTGGAATGTAAACCTAAAAAATGACCAAGTTTGTCGGCTCTGCTTTAACTCTACTATTAATATTCTATCCGTTACCTGATCTATGTTGACTACGCTTCTTCCTACCTCTTAATTTAATACTATGGCAACCCCTCGTTGGCTCTCGTCCCCGCCGCTGTATATTATTCCATAATTATCACTCCAGTAATCCCAGCTATCCTTACATCTCACCTCGCATAGACCTACAGACCCATTGTAAAATATCTATATTTCCCCTTCCCATCTCTCGCTTAACTTTCTCCAATTTCCCTGCCCTCATCATTGTCCTAACATTCCACGTTCCTATTCTAACTAATGTGGTCTTCTTCTCCTGTGCCTTCTGTCCTGCTGCTGCTGGTTTTCCCTTGCAAGGGTTTCGTGGGATGACGACCGGACGACCGGAAGCCTTGCCTTCTCCGCTGCCGGGCACGACACACGGCCGATTGGGCCGAGCCTCGTAGTTGTCCGGATTAATATTCTCTATATTGCGTTTCATGATGTTCTTGGGAATAATAATTGAGGTGGTTTCCCGTTGCCTTCCTCAATGGTGTTTTTAACGTGACACCATCACTTACTGGCCGCCCCACTGGGGTCAGACGCCGTTGCAGCCGCCTCACTGAGGAGCAGACGCTGCGTGGACTAACTTCCGTCTGGCTCCTAATCTTCGACCTATCTGGCATGGGTGACCCTACCAGGAACAATTATTATTGCTTCTGCCAGCATAGCTCTATGGGTCATCGGAACTGGCCAGCCCTTCCACCACATCAAGGTTGTAGTCCAGTGAAGGGTATGATTCTAATATAACAAGATTAGTAAGTATAATCACCATCCCACAGTCCTCTCAATACTTTTTTCTGCCAATATTTATTACTTCTGCCGCGAACCTCGTGGCACAAATTTTGTTGCTTCTTCGTCTCCTTACCTATTACTCACGCATAATGTAACACCCGAATATTGTTTGCTAGATTCTTAATTCGTATGAAACAATCGAGCAAAAATTTTACTAAGCAATGAAAACCTTTTTTTCTAGTTATACGTTGACTTCCTATAAGGACAGGATTGCCAATCGCTACATAATTATTTTGTATAATAATGTGAATAATTGACATAGAAAATACTTTTCTAATAAAAGGCACGGGTGTTGTCCAACATATTTTATCATGTATTGTTGACCGTTTTTTTAAGTATGCGTGCTTAAGACCTCGAGCAAAAATAATAATTACAAGATAAATTATTTTCATTGCATGTAGCTATTTTACAAAATAAAATCCTTAAGATCCAACTGTAATGAAACTTGTGAGTTTGGAGGCAAGAACGGGACGGGAAAATTGTTCAATCACAAAGGCGTTCGATTGAGTTTATGGTGAAACTATTTGGCCACCTTTCGGATAAAATTTCACCATTAAAATCATTTTTAACGTTGTAATTCTAAGATATCTGTGCTTTTAATTTTGGTGTGTCATTCCCTCATTACAAAATAATTATATCAATAACTGGCATTAAGTCGCAATTTTTTGCTTCTAGGGCGTCACAAATTGGTCACGATTTCGCTAAAAAGAAAGCAAAAGAATTCTTGTTCCCTCTACTTGAAAGGAAACCATATTTTCTTATACTTTATTTTAGGGTTACGGTTTTCATATTTCATATAAACATCTGATGGTAAAAATTTATTTTTTAACAAAATGTTTCAAAGTAGTTTGGATGCAATCGTGTGTTGTGTGATCGGTAACGAAAAAATAGGAGAGTAATCAAAGAACTAGGAGAGTTTCTAGTATCAGCAAAAGGGAAGGAAAAGATAATTGAATGGGAGACAAACGCTGTGGTCGGATGAGGACGAGAGGGAAGGAGCATGGCACAATTCGGATTGGGAAACTCGATACCTCGCGATCAAAATAATAATAGGATTCTATAACGAGAAAAAATGATATTGACAGATACCCTTTCCGAGAAACGACAGAGAAAAAGATACACATTGAAGATGCCGAAGGATATGACAATACACCAAATTTGCTACATCCTAGGCAGAATGAGATGAAATAACCGAATCCATGGATGAAAGAGATATCCCTGCGCATGCGTAAATAGCTGTCACATCTGGATTGTTATGAAGAGTGAACTTTTACAGAAGAAGATGAGGTAAGATACACAGAGACCCAGATGGAGCACAAAGATGGTGAGTGAAAATAAATGCGAAAGAGTTCACCCCGACAATCCAGAGAAAAAGAGAAGGTTTAAAAAAGACAAGCGTAGAAGGGCGATTGAGGGAAATACAGAACCTAATAACCAAAATAGCAGATGAGCGACTTGTGAGCAAGGCAATCAGCTATTTCCATTCATTCCTTATAGTTTGAAATTCCTGAATATGCACGTGCCCTGAAAACGTTACTGCACAGGTGGCGTTCCTAATAAAAATAACAGTTTATTTGAAACACAGACTAGCAAACCAGAAGGGGGCATTGAATTAGAAAGCAGAGTTAGGTAGTTAATTTTAATGCAGCAAATCACCACTAATATCCATCAGGACATATAAATAAATACTTTCATGTCGATTTATATTTTAAAAAATGAGTATGCGAGGTCATATATTCGCCCATTAAATAGTTTTCCTACTAAATTATTGATCTCTATCAAAAACTTTCATTCCTTCTCTATATCATAGCGTGTAATTATTGTTAAATTCAGCTTAATATAATAATATCCAGTAAAACAGTAAAACTAGAAGAAGATAAGTTTTAGCACCACGTGGCATTAATCCCACCATCTGACTACTCTTTTAACCATACGTATGTCTTAAGATTGGCATTCTGAAAGATGTATCATTTGCACCTAACGATTCTGATCTGTATTGAGATATACGTGCATCATTAAATCACATCAGTGCCCACAAAGAATATTCATGAGATAAGACTTAAATAGGGGAGTATAACCAGTTTCCATATTACTATTAAGAAGATTGTGATTATATATACGTGTATATGCGTAATGTCATGGCATTGCTCTAGCCTAAGGTTAGCATGATAGCTACTAGTTACTAGAATAATATTTATAGTATTTACATGGTCACATTTAATAACCTGCAGAAGATGTATGAGACTACGACACTCAGTGTAGTACGTATAGTATAAGTACTATTTCCGTGTTTTATTTCTAAGACCAATTTATATATATATAGGAAGAGTTATGTCCTCAAATAATTTTTTTAACCATGGCAAAGGGGAACGTGGTAGTTCAGGGGTAAAACGCTGTACTAATGGCCGGATGGCCCGGGTTCGACTTCCGAGCAAGCCTTTGGGCACCCTCAGCTTCACCCAAGTTGTGAGAGTTTTCGGGTACCAGCATTCCCTCGGAAACCATAAGCACAGGGAAATGAGCTGCCATCCCTACCCTGATGTGTGAGATTTGCACACAGTTGAGCTGCTAGTAATGGGTGAACTCTGCCATCACCTATAAAACCGACCTTTGGGATGATAACTGTGTTTGTGTTATTTTTATGCCCCCAAGGTCACCTAAAACATCTCTGAATGCTCAGTTATTCTGGGAGAGCCAACAAAGATCTTACGGATATCTATCCTGCGGCAAATAAGACTGAGGTTTGTTGATTAAATCGATATGCATGCAATCATCAATACCACTTACCATTCGCTGAAATTGTTTCAAAACGTATATTTAATTATCTCACGCAACTCGAAAGTACGTTTTTTAATAGTTTCCAGCTTCTTCCATACATATATGTGATGTTATTTTCATGATTCTTACTGACCTAATGTTAGTAAACATAAGCATAACTCCACCATTTTTCTCACTGCTTGTTCCCTGCCATTATTTACTATTTCTATTCCAAACCTTGTGGTACATACGTACCATGTGGTACATAAGCAGCAAAATACCTCGTATGTAGCTGCTTCTTCATCGTCTTACCTATCACGCAAGTATAAAGTTACGATCAAAGAAAGAGATAGAATAATATAATTTTTACAATCCAATATACTATATTACGATATTTACGATGCATAAGCAGTGCAAAATTTGGGTTGGGAAACCGCGAAAATTCAAACAAACACAATTCCACCAACAAAATCATGGCAACTGTGCTTTAGTATTGAAACGGGGTATTATTGGTCAACTTTATTGCTCCTGAGACCACGATAAACGCTAATTGGTATTGTGAGACACTTAAATAACTCACTCAGTAGATTCAGAAGCGGAGAAGAGTAATGTTGAACGAGGAATTAAAGCCTTATCCACGTCAACGTTCGCACCCAGGTCGCCAGTCAAACCGTCGCTCTCCTGAAACAGTCTGGAAGGGACATTATCATTTACCCACCACCCTATAGTCCGGACTTGACACACAGTGAACACCACTTGTTTTATGATTACAAAGAGCATTTGGCCAGAAGGTGTTTTAGCGATTATGAAGAGGTGTGATTGCTGAGACCCAACGCTTCCTCGACGACATGACGACGAGCTGTTATGACATGGAAACATGAAAACTACCCCAGTACCCACAAAAAATGCATCGACTGAAATGCAATTATGGAGAAAAAGAGAGAAACGTTTAATATTCAAAAATAATTATTGAAATAGCTTCTTTTGTTTCTCTTTCAATTATTAGCAACCTAAATTTCGAGATGACCCTCGTTATATCCAATTGCATGGAAATAAACCGAATAGAAAATGTCCTATTTTAAACGGGACGAAGTTACTTGCCTGCACCTGTGGTTACTGGAACTGAATAATCGAAGAATCAATTGAAATTAGAATGACAGGACGTAATTTCAATAGCAATTTCGGCTACTCTCGCAGCAATGCATTGAAACCTGTGCTAATGGAGGCAAGAAAAGGAAGAAGCAGACCACAACGGCACGGTGACCAATCAGGAAGCTCCTCCTCTTCGGGCAAATCACAAGTCACCTGGACCGAGAACTCAAGTACATAAGACGGCCAAATGCAGAGAGCCACTTATCTGCAACCACTACCTTCTTTCGTAGCCTTTCCTACGTAAATTTTCCACCCCGAAGAGGAGTTAATCCCAAAACGGGGTATCCGTATCATTTTTATTAATTATTACATTTTATTTTATGTATCTCTTGTATTGTGTCAGTCTTACGGAAACAAAAACCTTTTGACTGAAACTGAAGAGCTGCACTCATCTACCCTGAGGACGGTGCATGAGTCAGGCACCGAAATGTCGGCCAATATCGAACACCTGGTCCAGTGGAAGACCCGAGAAAACTTCATCAAGCAAATACGCCGGTAAATAAAATGTAGACTTGAATAAATACGTAAGCGCTTACTTAAAATTGGCCTCTCCAGAGTAAAATTATACTAGCATACTTGCATGGAACATGCTTGTGCATGCTGAATATACGGGAAAAAAGTCAAAGATTAGGAATAAATAAAAGAATATTGGAGAAATATGACGAGAAGGTAAAATGCCAAAGTAATCCGTCACTAGTTTAGACCTCAACGAAAAAATTCTGCTCATTTGTGGCATCCCCATGAAGTCGGATTGATTGCCAAATTAGATCATGTGCAACGTAAGTGAGCTACAAACTGCGGGAGACGCCGTGACAGTAACTTGAGAGTCATCCGCTAATATGCATTGAAATGCAACAATTACAGAGCGTAAAAATCATTCTCTTTGACTGCCGGGACTTGAAGCGGGATCCCTTGATATCCGGCCGAGTGCTTAAGCCAGTTCAGCTATCGACACGTCCTCTTACTTTCAGAAGTTGCGCGGGCTTCAAAGGAACAAGATGTTGTGACGAAATAGCGTACATGCAATGTCACAGGCATTCGCAGTCGTGCGCGATACGCCGCAGTCCACGAGGTTAAAGCCAACCTTAAAAGCGATCTAAGTGTCAGAGATGTCGCCCCTGATTCCTTTCAATGTGGGCTTTTTGAAGTCGAAGGGAGCTATCACCGCTAACCTATCAAGCTACCCTCGCTCAGAATATAAATTTTGATAGATAGTGCAGGAAAGAGTGGAGTCTGAACTCTGAAGGGTAAAATGTGCAAATTTTAGGCATAAAATAAAGGTAAAGTGCCTTGTTAAAGTGCCTTAGTTGCAAAAGTTTGAAAATGGGAAACTTTTTGAAAATATTTTTCGAGATGGTCACACAGCCATTTCCGTTCACTAGAAAAACTCTGCGAATAAGAGTCAAGTTAAGAAGTTTCGGCCCTACTATTTGGCTTTCTTTCATTTTCAAAGAAAATAATGGAACGTACCATCTATCATCCTGCGCGATTCCAGTCCAGGTCGCCTGTTTTTCCCGAGTAAACGCGCCCGCGACCGGAGTCTGTGCTTCCGCGAAGCAGGGACTCTCCACCCGTCTCCACGTATTCCTCCCACGGGACTGATTCCGGAAATATGGACACTTAATCCTTTCGCAGGGGCCCAAGAGCGAATACATGTATCGTTTCCTGTCGGAGGAGAGCTCTCTTTTTGGAACAAGCGATATCGGACCGGGGGCACTCGACACATCCACTCCCCCCCCCACCCCCCGCAAAGAACGTCCTTCCGAATCATGCTCATCCGGTCCATTCTTTAACTTCTACTTAAGGTACCTATCACCACTCTCTTACCTTAGATTTATTGAATATGAATGCTAAAGGAGCGACATCAAATTTAATTTTTTTAAATTATTTCTACAAAGTACCCTGCAAGTCCCCGCTAGTGTATGTATACTCACCAGACTATTTTTGACCCAAAATACTTTAATTCCCCAGAACGCTCGGACGAAGTTATTCTGGTCCGCTACTCTTGGTGGTAAAAATGACATCTTAAATCTATGTTTCTATCAGCACTCAATGTCTCTAATTTTATTAAAAGGACATCTCCTGCCGTAGTAAGATCGGGCTCATAATGATACTCTGGTTGGAAGGTTGTGGTTGGCCGCCGTCGCGTAATTTCTTTTACCACAAACCATCGCAACAATTTTAATTTTCTTTGCAGGACAAGAGGTGATAACCTATCATGGCTATAGGATTTTAACTTTACTTTATTAATTTACGAGGCTGTAGAGCTAAAGTTACCTAGATTTTGAAATCCAACTTCTTTATTTTTTTCACATTTTTACATAGTACCCTGCAAGGTACCAATAGGGTGTAAGGCAGGGGGTAATTACATACCAGACTCCCCTGAAATCAAAATTATTTTCCCTCCTAGCACGTTCGGAAAACGTTATTCTGTTCCTTTATCGTTAGTGGGAAATATCTTTCAGTTGCTTAAATCCATCAGTTGCTGTCTTTACTCAACTTAGTTCAATTTTATCTGCCTGTTATCTACTAACGTAGTACGATGATGATAGTAATATATTTTAAAAATCATCGCTAAAGAGACATTCTTCATATTTATGCAGCAGATTTAATTTGATTTCCGCTCCGTGAGTGATTCCTAGCATAAATTCCGACTCTACATCTTAAATTGTTGTTTGTATTTAATTTACATAATTTCTCCGGTATTCCCCGTACGAAGATCGGAAAGGGAGAATTAATTAATCTCAGAAATATTTTACACGAGGTCCTTCCACTGCGTCTGTTATCGAAATCAATAAAATAAGGAAAAGCATTAAGACTGCTGCTCCTCTGGATCGTAATGAAGTCAATTGCCCACCAAACCGCAATGTTACAACACTTGGAGCAACTTTCACCGCGCCTACTACCTTGATCAAAAAGTTCCCGGAATAACCACCGTGTGGCGCTCCCATCGTTCCGATTTGAGTTCTGTTTTTTTTGTTAAATTGGTACATCTGTTGTTGATATTCCCTTTAAATCTTAGTGTCATAACTTGACATTTGCAAAAGTTACGTAGCCAAGAGTACATCTATCTCTGTGTGTGTTGGCGATTTTTTACAATTGCAGAAATGGATTTAAATTTGCAACAACGAACTTGTATTAAATTTTGCGTAAAAAACGGATTTAGTGGCGCACCATTCCTTTCCATTGAAGAAGCAACTAATAAGCGCCCGGTAAGTACGAGTAATAAATTCTCACCGCTCGTCACGGATCCGGACACGGACAACTCTTCTGCTCCCGTGGCGATGGAGGCTGAAAATTCATCTGCACCATCTGGATCCCCGGCAAGCCGAAAAAAGGAACCACGCCCCCCGGCACTCATCATATACGATGTAGTAGACCACGCGGCCTTGCTGAAACTTGTCCGATCCAAGGCAACGGACAAGTCCTTTACTGCAATCCATACAACCGACTCGACGAGACTTCAACTAAAGACTGCGGCTGATTATGCGGCCATAAAGCAGCTGTTGGTGCAGTCAAATGCACAATTCTCGACCTGGGGCCCGAAATCCCTACGAGCCAATTTCTACGCGGTTCGTGGACTTCCGTGCACCTACCCAGTTGAGCTACTGAAAGAAGATATGGACGCCATGGGGATTCCGGTGGAACGAGTGCATCTGGTGCGGCAGGGAACCTTCTTCCTTGTCGTTGTCAAGGAAAACCCTGAATGGCAAACAAAAGAAATGCTTGCCATAAGATACATCGGCAATTCCCGTGTCAGGGTGGCAAAATATCAGCACAGGGAGCCACAAATGTGTTACCGGTGCACCCGATTCGGACACGCATCTTCCAACTGCACGGCAGCCCCGCGATGCTAAAAGTGTGCTGGTGCACATGAAGGCATCCAATGTCCGGATACGGAAAGGAAGAAGACTTGTTGCTGTAACTGCGGAGGAAACCATCCTGCATTTTTCAGGACCTGCCCTGTCTACGCCAAACAGAAGGAGATGAAGATGGCTAGCCTCCGGAGGAAAGGCGCACCAACCCAGGGGGCGAAGAACACCGCCGCTGAAACAGAGCTGCCTTCTCCTCAACAGAAGACGCTTGGTACCTTCAACGCGTCGAAGCCGGGAGACCCAACCAACGCAACCCAACGTCTGACCATGTGCAAGCATCTTGACTTTCCTCCACTCTCGACGCCGGCTCCGGTCGCCAGGGAGACAGCAGAAGAAATAAAAATTCCTCTTCTCCAGAAGAGGCGGGCTGCAGACTCGCATATGCCGACTCCAACTTTGGCTACATCCCTCTCTTCCATCCTGGAAGCATTGACGTCCTCTGCTGCGCTATTGCAACAACAGCTGCAAGCTTTAACTGTCGCCCTTACCACTATTTTCCCAAACCAAAATGGACCATAGGCGAGAATTAAATAAATCTATCATCCTAGCCACATGGAATGTCGGCGGCGCATTGAAGCGAAAGACCCCTGAATTGCTTGCCTTTCTACGGAAGGCAAGAATCTCAATCGTCTGTCTGCAAGAGACTCATCTCCGTCCTGGAACTTCATACGGCGTTCCAGGCTATGCAGTTTACCGGGATGACCGGCAAACAAGAGGAGGGGGCACGGCGGTCCTCGTTTCGCTTGACCTGGCTGCGAGAAAAATTGACCTACCAGCTCGACTGCATCTAGAGGCGACAGCCATTGAAGTAGATACTTCGATCGGCTCTCTCACAGTGGGGTCACTCTATCTCCCCCCAAAACGACCTCTAGCCACACAGGATTTCGAAGTCATCTTCTCCGGGTCACGGCCGTCGCTTTTTCTCGGGGATCTAAATGCAAAGAATGCTGCATGGCATTCAATTACACCGAACCCTCGGGGTGAAGCGCTGCTCACATGGGCTCAGAACAACGGAGTACGCGTCGCGGGTCCACATGGGCCAACGCATCAGCATCACGGCAGGAGCGAAGACGTCTTAGATATTGCGCTGCACCGTGGGCTCACGAGTTCGCTTTCTCTCGTGGCGACACCGACGTTGGACAGCGACCACTACCCAGTCTGCGCCTATCTGGGATGCTGCCCAACGTTACTTCCCCCACGGCCGGTGCGATGCCTGGACAAAACAGACTGGACAGGGTACAGGCAGATCCTGTCCGACATTTTACCGGAACAGCCGCCATCACTGACGTCACAAGCTATGCTGGACGAATATGCTTCTGTCATAACAGCTGGCGTGGACCAAGCATTACAGAACACCGTGCCAATAAAACTGATCCGCCCTTCTGGACATCTGACGCTGCCTCATTCCATCCTTCGCCGCATCCGCGAAAGAAATCGGCTTCGACGACGATTTCAAAGAACCAAATGTCCCGCGGATGGGGCACGGTTTAGAAGAAAACGAGCCGAAGTGAGGCAGCTCATCCAGGACCACAGGCAGACGACGTGGGAAAGGAAGGTTGCTTCCCTCCGAACCGAAGATGGGAGCATCTGGAGAATGGCAGCTTCTCTTCGCCACAGCATTCGGATCGACCCACCGATCGACTCACCTGGTGGCCCTCTTATCACGGAAGACGAAAAGGCTGAATTTGCAGCAACTACGCTGGAGGCCACTTTCACGTCGACTCCGGATCCACTGGTACCGGATGATCCTAGCGACTTTCCTGAAGAGGATGAAACAACGGAGGAGGGCACCATGACGGTAACGAAGGTTACCGAAAACGACCTGAGAGCAGCCCTTGGACGACTACGCTGCAAGAAAGCACCAGGAGAGGACAACATCCCGAACGAGGCCCTTCGACAGATGCCTGTCTCGCTCGCAACTCACCTGATTACGCTCTTTACGGCCTGCTTCTCCATGGGACATTTTCCGGCCATCTGGAAATCGGCAAAAGTCATCCTATTGCCGAAGCCGCCGAAGTCCGCTAGGAACGTAGAGAACTACCGCCCGATCGCCCTGCTAGCGACCCTGGGAAAGCTGCTTGAGAGGGTACTGCTGCCACATCTCCTGAAGCACATCGCGGCCTACTCAATCTTGCCGGCATCACAGTACGGTTTTCGAGAGGAACACTCCACCACACACCAGCTCGTCCGTCTCGTGGAACAGGTGACGGCCGGATTCAATCGGCGATGCTGCTCAACGGCGGCGTTCTTTGACATCAGGAAAGCCTTCGACCGGGTATGGCACGCTGGTCTCAGGCGAAAACTTGCAATACAGCGGTTTCCAAATTGGCAGCGCCGCTTGCTAACATCATACCTGACAGGAAGGACTTTCCGTGTCGCCTGGGGACGCGCGCTGTCACAGCCGAAACAGGTCCACGCAGGCGTGCCGCAAGGATCGGTGCTCGGACCGATACTTTTTAATCTATATACGGCGGACCTCCCGGTAGACCTTGGACGACATACCATGGTTGCCCTGTATGCGGATGACGCAGCAATAGTGACCACTTCGCGGAGAGCACACATGGCGGCAACATACCTACAGCGAGCAGTAGACAAACTGCTGGAGTGGTACGCCCTGTGGCGAATCAGCGTCAACAGCGCAAAGACACAGACGATTCTTTTTTCACCTGGAGGACTGCGAGAACCAGGAGAAATCCTCGTGGGCACCGAGGAGGCGCCATGGAAGGAAGAGGTGACCTATCTAGGCGTGATACTGGATAAAAGACTGACATTCAAAAGTCACGCCCTCGCTGCCACCAGGAAGGCAAGAGGAAGACGACTACAACTCTCGCCGCTGCTGCGTTCACCGTCCCTCTCTATCAAGACAAAGACGTATCTGTACGTGGCGGCAATTCGCCCAATCTTGATGTACGCTTCACCGGCATGGAGTGGAAGAATGACTCAGACGGCCTTCCACCACTTGGAGGTAACGGAAAGAGGGGCACTCAACAGTGTACTTGGGCTTGGCTGGAACTATGCCGCAGAAATTCTCCACGCCTTAACTGAAACTGCGCCCATTGAAGATGTCATCAAGACTCGCGCGACGGCCTTTTACGAGGAGCTTGAAGGCAAAAAAGAAGAGCACTTGCGGTCGATCGGCGGCTTAAAACCTGTCTCCTGGGAAAGGCACAAACGCCCAAGAGCAGCAACGGGACGGGACGACGACCAACCACCATTGAAAAGGAAAAGGAGTTGATTGGACCTTCCTTCATCGACGGGCTAAGAAGCCGCAAACACAGCAGCTGAATGATTAAATCATCGGGCAGCTGCAAGCCAAGCGTCAAGAGGGAACGTTTTGGCAAAAAAGAAGACGAGGACGGACGTTGGAAATGTTGGAAAAGTGTTTCGGCAACGATTCTCTAAAAAAAACGGTCGTTTACCAGTGGCACGAGCGGTTCAGAAGTGGTCGTGAGTCAATCGAAGATGATGAACGCAGTGGCAGACCATCGACATCGAAAGTCGGTGAAAAAATTGATAAAGTAAAAGAAATGTTGGTCAATAACCGCAAATTAACCATCAGAGAAATAGCGGAGGACTTGAACATTGCCTATGGATCCGCCCAAGACATTGTGGTTAATGATTTGGGTTTCCGTCGTGTAGCAGCAAAGTAAAGACCTCAATTTCATGCAAAAAAGAGACCGTGTTGACGTCGCAAAAGACATGATTTGCGAGGCTGAATCCGATCCCACATTCATCAAAAGGATCATTACTGGAGACGAGACGTGGGTTTATGAGTACGACAAGCAATCCAGACATCAGGCAAGTGAATGGCGTTCACCAAATGAGCCGAGACCAAAAAAACCACGTCGTTTTCAGTCAAAAAAGAAGGCAATGCTGACGGTTTTCATGGATTACAACGGTGTAGTGCATCATGAATTTTTGCCAGAAGGCCAGACAGTAAACAAAGAGTATTATTTGGGCGTTATGAGACGTTTGCGTGAAGCAATTCGCCGAAAGAGACCAGAAATGTGGGCAGAAAACTCGTGGATTTTGCACCATGATAACGCACCGTCGCACAGTGCTATCATTATTCGTAATTTTTTGACGAAAAATGCAACAAATACCATCCAACAGCCACCGAATTCACCTGATTTGGCTCCCTGTGACTTCTTTCTGTTCAATCGAGTTAAAAAACCATTACGGGGAACGCGTTTTAGCAGCCGAGAGGAAGTAATGGAAAAATCGCTGGAAGCACTGATGGACATACCGAAAACCGAATATAAAAAATGTTTCGAGGATTGGATCAAGCGCTGGCATAAGTGTGTTGCAGTCGATGGGGATTACTTTGAAGGGGACAATATAGATTTAGATGAATAAACTTGTATTTTTAATTTTCTGAATAAATTCCGGGAAATTTTTGATCAAGGTAGTATATTGAGAGGAGCTTCGCGGCACCGCCCAAGACCGCGACCTCCGCATACACTCATTTAAAGAATGAGACCCGTGTCCTCCTTTTCCCGTTTACTAACCGATTCGTGGCAAACCCTTGCAACGTCTCAGCACCTTCATACTTTCGTAGAAATTCGTATAAAATGTCAACCTCAGGTGGGATCCCAAGTCCTCCAATAAAAAAATGTAAAATACCCCTGAAGTTGTCTTATTCTTCTACTAGTACACTGGCTAATTTCGAAAATTACATCATTTATAGGTCTAATCCCATCCGCATATCCGGGTAGTCATTTGATAACTTTAACTGCAGAACTAGAAGTAGTGCCTCACTCAAAAATTACTGTATTTTACTAATAATGAAGAACACCTATCATAACCTCAGGGGAGTAACGACGAGACAAATTAACAACGAGGAATTCTCATAAAATCAAATCCCTTCTCTGAATTTAGCATCGACGTACGTTTTAACTTGTTTTAGAAGTTGCATTTATGCGCAAAAGAATATCCACACAGTCTCGCGGCTATGGGCAACCACAGCATATGTTCTTGAAAGCATTTATCAGGGACGCCAGGGTTTCGTTTTATCTTCCAGCGGTGGTGTCCCGTTTCTGACAGCAATAATTCGCCTCCAGGAGAACTCCCCCTTTTTAGACCCCACTCACTTTCCATTACACCTCAGGGCTAATGCCTCAGCGACCCGACTGTTAATATATGCTTCGGAATAATCCAACCAAGTTTCAGCAGAGAGATAACGTATGAACAATGAATGGAGACCGACTAAGACATGGATAGCAGAGACACACGAAGCATTGAAAAACTACTGAGAGAATTTTCAAATCGTCCCACTTGCTAATTTCTTGAAAATATGTAATCACATTACCCTGCGCTAGCTTCTAACACCGAGTTCGTGGCGCGAAAGGTTCAATCTTGCACAGCGTAGATGAGCTAGATTTGTAAAACTTTCTTATGATAAACTTAGCTGCGTATTCAAATTATTATAGAAGCGAGGCTGGGAATTACTCATGGAGCGAAGGTTAAATTAGAGATTATATATTTTGTGTACATCGGAAGGATGTCTCCTAAGCCCTTAACCTTAATGATAGTGTATTTGTTACCCCCTTCGTATTACGTTAGGAGAGATCATCTCAATAAAATAAGCGAGATTGAGGATAGATCGAATAGATGTAAGATTTCATTTTTTCCACGAACAATAAGGAACCAAAATAACGAAGTCCGACTGCGGCAGGGGTCATATTCGGGCCAAAATTAGTCTGGTGTGTTTTCAACTCCTGCTACACATCCTAGCGGTGGCTTGCAGGGTACTAAATATCTAAATTCCGTCAGAATTAATCCGGTTTTAAATGTTTACTTTTTTCCTTAGAGAATTGTCCTCTCTGCTATTTAATATCTTTAAAAAATTATGCTCCATTCAAGCAGAAGTTAGTACAAACTTATATATACATACTACCTTGCCTGAAATTCCACCAAAATGAATGTTGGGACCAAATAAAATAAAGCAAATCCCTCGACCCTAATAACGCTATGCCCACTACACTAAGCTTCCTCGACTGGAGAGAAAAGGTGATGAATAGACCGCAAAGTGAACACCACGTGACACGGGTACAGCTAATCAGCGAGTCCACTTCTTCCTCAATAAAGGGCGCTTCGCCTTCTTTCCCTTTTGGACACAAAGGGTCACCCCTGCCTCCACGCAACAACACTCACTGCCGCTTTAAACAACCTTGACTACCGGAGTAAAGCCCATGACACCCTCTGACATGAGTCGCACGCTCTCCACTCCACGGATGGACGCCACTTCTAAAGTGGTGCACGGGTTGCTGCAGCGAGGACGCCTCCGCAGGTGTTCGAGTCTCCCCCTTCCGCCCCCCTCCCCCCGTAAGGGTGAGGCAGGTTGAGGGAGAGGGCCGATGGCTCGCCGGACTGAGTCGCATAATCAGGGGGGGGGGGACGACGTCGCACCTCTCCCGCCCAATTTCGCGACCACTATTTACAGGGAGAGACCTTGTTTGCGACTCCAATTAAAGAGTCATGATGCCCTCCTCCTCCAAATTGCCTCCCCGTGTCGCCACGGCGAAGGGGAGCAGAGTCGTCGCAGAAATTAATGAGGTCCCACTGCGTCGCGATGTCTTAGTGGGGATTAGAGGAACGTACGCGTCGGTGTCCCACCCAAAGTAATGACCCCCATCCACCCGCAGTGAGGCTCATATATGTAGTGCCTGAGACGGTTGTGTAACGTGTCACAATAAAATTCAATTCGCTTCCATTGAAGTAGTAGCATAAGGATTCGGAGAAATTGGTGAAATGTGAATGAAGGATATTCGCATTTGTTTTAAATAAGGTGAGTGAAATTTCAAGTCAGCAGTGGGAGTTAAGTTTGTGGAAATAATATGCGTAGAGAGCCAGGAATTGTACAGAGGAAGAAATTCGATAAGTGAAGGGATGCGTACTGACCGCAAGAATGAATGTTTCAACAAAATTAATAAAGACGACGCCTTTTTAGGTGTAGGTATAAATCAATGAGAGCGGATGACAAGTACCTGGATGTGGCGCGGACACAAAACCTTCCATGGCAAACACACATTAGAAAGGATTTGAAATTTATGTTGGGAATCACTCACGGAAATAATCCCCTGCCACACACCCTATTGTTACCTTGCAGGGTAGTATGTAAAAATAAATTAGATTTCAAAAGCTGGGTATTTTTTGCTCTTAGGCCTCGTAAATTAATGAAATAAAATAAAAACTCCCATAGCCGTAATACGTTATCACCTCTTGTCCTGCAAAAAAAAATTAAATTTGTTGTGACGGTTTGTGGTAAAAGAAATTACCCGACGGTGGCCAACCACAACCTTCCAACCAGAGCACCCTTCTGCAGTAGTTTGCGGGAATGTTACTTCCTCGCCAGTGACCAACTACATAGGTACACACACACAAAATCCAAATGGGATCCTTATTAGGGTTGAAGGGACTCCGTTAAGGGTTAGGTTTCAATAGACGTGTTTTAGCAAAATGTAATGAATAGGCAAGAAAGAGGTGCTACCCCGCTTTATTTGAGTCACATTTATTAAATTCGGCAAACTTATTTGTGATATAAATGTTAATTACAGGAGTTGATAAGAAAATCCGCTTAGGTTGCTTAAAATATGCTATGAATAGTTAGTAAGCGTGTCAGCTAAGCTGAACGAAATAAATTTAGAGCTTCTAGAATCCCGGAGAGAGCAGCCAAAACTAGCATTGAGAATTCCGGAAAGCTAGAGCACACCTGAGCTCCCTTGTAACTCTGAGGGATTCATTATGGCACCAAATATAATCGTTTTATTTAAAAAACTTGGATTAAATAAGAGGGATTGATTCCGTCACCGATAGGTTAAAGTATTCGTTCTTTACTCGCACAGCACGCCATCTTAATGAAATCAAAGCAAAGCCCCCGAATACAAGGTCTGTCTCAAAAGTAAAGTTGATTAAAAAAAGGGAAAAAGTTGACTCAATAAAATATATTGCCAGAATTAATAAATTCACTCAAAAGTCTTTGAAGTAGTACCCTTGCGCGTCTACGAACCGCTACCAGAGGGTTTTACACGCATCGTACGCCTTCTGGAAGGCGGCGCCTGGAATAATGATAAGCTCCCTCGTCACGACCTGCTGTAATCCACCCACCGAGCCGTGGTTAAGTCCTTTCAGCTCAGATTTGAGACGAGGGAAGAGGTCTGATGAGGCAACGTCAGGACTGTAGGGTGGCTGAGACTGGTCGAGAAGTTCTTGGCAGATCCACGTACGAGTTTCCTTTTGCTCGTCCGAGAGCAATCGCAGTACCTATTTTACACACACCTTTCTCATGCCCATGTTATCCGTCACAAGTCGATGCACATCACTTTTAGGGATGCCAAATTCATCAGAAAACCATGAAAACACTTAAGTCTCCAATCCCTGTGCAACGAAGTCTTCACTTTTTCAAGATTTTCATCACTTTTTGAGGTCGAAAGGCGTCCTGAACATTCGGTGTGTTCAACATCTTCTCTACCCTCCCGAATCAAATTGTGCCACTCAAAAACCCCCGATTTACCCATAACGTTATCATCATAAGCTGCCTTAAGCATTTCATGAGTCTTTTTCCCGGTTTTGCCTAGTTTCACGCAATATTTGATGGCGTTAAAATAAACGGTTCATGACGGAGCGTAACTAGGCCGCGTTATAGAGGTTTGGCAAACGAACGATTTGCGCTCCGCAAAGTATCGGAGCCAACTACCACTAACCTAAGCCTTTCCTGAGACTACCCTCCCTCGAATCCAGCCACAGAGACCGCCTCCTATTCGTCCGTCTATCCGGGAAAAAATAAGTCATACTACCTTGTGGAGAGACCTTCCATATTCAACGGTTTCAGGCTTCTTTTCGTGGAAGTAGTCAGTAACCTTACCAAAAGATGTTGCACTTTTTCTCAGGCTTTATTTTAAGGTATAACAAGTTTCACCTAATTGCGGCATCATTAGGTGCGTAATGCACTACATTGTACCATAAAATAAAGTTTTAGGAGATTTTCATAAGTTTTAAAAAAATACAACTGTCTAAAGTTCTTAAAATATAGTGATTTAGTCTAACACTTCAAATTTTGCAAGATGTTTGTGGAAATGAATGTATGTATTTGTTTGAGTGTTTGAATGAATGATGAAATATATTCAAAAGTATGTTTTGGCTGGTACCTCAACACTCTACGGTATACACTTAAGGTGTATTTGTGCAGATGTGGAAGATAAAAGCTATTGAGTATGTTTTCCTATTAGTCCGCGTGTTTTTCCTGCGCTCCCTAGAAACACGGTTAAAAATTACTCTGCTATGACTTTGTTAAAGGAACTACTCCGTAGTTTAAGTCCTACTTGGTGCAGTAGCTGGAATTATGGATTTCAAATAATGTCTGATTAGAAATCTTAAAAAATATTTAAGAACATGCGCTGATTTTAACCCTTGAGGAAAAAGATTTTTGCTTTACTAGTGGTTTGAACTTAACATTATGAATTCCTTACGGATAACGTATATCGAAGTTATTTTCATTTTTTGTGAATTGTACGAAGTATATCGTTGGCGGTTGAGTTTAAGTTTTAACCAGCCGTTTGAACCATTTCTAAAAATTATAATAATGACTTTCACTCATGCAAAGACAAGGCTCTTGTAGAAGATTATGATGATTCCATATATAAAAATACATATGTGTATTTTTTCAAGTTTGTTCCCCTTTGGCCAAAGTATATTTGCTCCCCTTTTGAGTCAATTTATGCATGTCAATGCAAAAAAGCAGTAATTTTCCCCCTTTTTAATTTCACAATATGCATTCCGATTTAAACATTTACATCGAAAGGCACCTACAGCATATTAGTTGCAAAGTATCATTTTTCACTTTCAATTCCTGGGATTATTTTCACTATAATTAAGGAGGGTGCAAATAATAATTCTATCTGGCAATTTTCCATTCATACGACCGCTTTGCCACTCCTTACACGTATCATTCCTGGTCCGTATTTAACCGTACGTTTTGTATTTATTTATTTTTTAATTTTTAGTACCCTGCAATCCTCCGCTAGGGTGTGTGGCATGGGATGAAAACACACAAAACTAATTTTGACTCGAAAATTTTCACCCCTTCCGAGGTTAAACAATGTTTTCCTAATTCCTAATTGTTCTTGGGAAGAAATTACATCTTAAATCTATCTGTTCTACAATTAATTTCTCTAATTTTACTAACATGATCTCTCCTCCCAGAGTACAATGGGTATAATAATACATTTTCCACATCAAGTCATAAGAGATATCCTTCCAATTAATTGAAGAGATTTAATCTGTAATTAAACCTTCGCTCCGTGAGTGATTCCCAGCCTTGCTTTTCTAATATTTTGGTTACGCTACTAAGGTTATCATAAAAACGTTTTACAAATCTAGCTCCTCTACGCTGCACGCGATCCAATTCGCATATCAATCTAACTTCATGAGGATTCCATATACCAATAGGTAGTATTGGTCTTACAAATTATCTCATCGGTTTTAACAAATTTATAATTAATGATTATGAGTGGGGGGAAAATACTATCATTTCAAGCTTATGAGTTCGTTTGAAGCTGCTTAACCAAATTTGAAGTTGCTCCTCCTTGTTATTCCCGTTTGAAGGCAACACGGATATCTGTATTTCAAAATATACATGCACTAATATCACTGTCCAATGATAATATTCTGTGTATTTACCAGTATACTAAAGCAGAACTTGAAGATATGAACACTAAAATAATATTGGGGATGTTATTTGGGCCCGAATTTCGTCTTTCCATTTTACTGTTTTGGGTTGCAGTCGCTCATTCTATTTTTTGCTCTTGTGCTTGGTACCTTATAGCTGTATGTGCATCAAAACACGTTGCTTGAATAATCGCTAGATACGAAGTGAACATTCATTCTACTTACATCATGCATTCGTTCATATCTGAGCATGATCCTGTTACAACCTCTGCAGTCTATACACAAAAGGGGTAGGGACATGTTTGTCACCATAACTGGAAGGATACCTCTTTAAAAGTGATGTTGAAAATGTATTTTGGCCCCTATCGTACTATAGTAGGAGATATTATGTCAATAAAATTAAAGAGATTCAGTGTCAAGAATATAGAGACTCAAGATGTTTTTCCCCCGAACGATAAGGGATCAAAATAACATTGTCCGACCGCGGACTGATATTCGAATTAAATTTAGCCCAGTGTGTATTCACCCCCTGCCACACACCCTAGCGGTGGCTTGCAGAGTACTAAAATCAATACAGAATGAAAATTATCATGTGTTGTTGATATACATGCGTATTTTAATCAATTACATGTGGTATACGTTGTCACCACAAAAAGTAGAACTAAATAATAATAAATGTACTGGGTTGTATTTGCAAAATTTCCAACTAGCTAAAAACCAAATATAACCGTGGTCTCACGATAAAGGACTTCATTACTAATGGACATATTTTTTCCTCTTTTTTCTGAAGAATGAAACACTCATTTCTGGATTACAGATGGAAGCAAATTCTATTGAAACAGCCGTATGCCTTGGAAACAGCCCAAATAAAATCTCCTTTTTTCATTCATGGTGTTGAAATATGGTATATATTACAAAGCCTCAATGCTTCCATTCAAAGAGGATCTCATCTCAAAGCTTTTATATACCTTCTACATCATAAATACGACAGTCAGTGGAAGTGAGTTTCGCAGAGCTGGTTTGACAGTGGCTTTGGCTCAGCTTTAAATGATTTGCATCTCTCTTTAAAATAAAAATTTAATCTGTAACTTCCACTGTAGCTGTTTTTCCCATATCTTAGATTTTCATAGAACTCACAACCAAATTATCGAGCGGTATTTCTTTTGTCCTAAAGTTAAGTAATTATGACAGGCAAAAATAATATGACAGGAAGGTGAGCCTGGGATTTTGTGAGATGTCATTATGATGATAGGAAAAGTGGTACATTATTGGCTTCACGTATTGCTGTGAAACGCAAGGTTTATATGGTTTCACCGCTGTGGAAGACATTGCGTCATTATCCTAACACTAAGCAAAGATAACAGGTTATTCCTATGGATCTGGAAATACCTGAATTAAATTTCCCTATAGGTGGGTTTTCTGACACACTGCCAAAATGAATATTCCCAAATTTAACTAATGTGTCTTACATTTGGATAAACTACTAGAAAATAATACGTATTTAAGTCATATAAAGATTAATATAGGTTCTACTTTACAATTGAATTATAGCGATTTGTTTGTTTAATTTCTCCTTGGTATTGAAATACAAAATGTCCAATCAAACTTTCACGGTTGTGTGTATTCGTGAAACTACCCAAAAATACTTGGAAACCAGAACGGAATAGCTACGGTGACCAACATTGAACAGACACTTATAATGTCAGAGCTGTCTCCGTGACTTTACCTTGCAAAAAACTAGAAACTAGAAGAAATGCACTGCTAGAGTTATTCATCCATGTGGTTTTATGACTTGTAAGGGGGAATAAATTACTTTCGAACGTCATACAAGTTACTATTCACGCATTAATAATGTATGAAGTGATTTAGGGCTAAAACTCTTTTGGTTAAATTGTATAGTACATACGTTATGGTAAATAATGCACTGAAAAAGATAAAAAATGGAGAAAAAACATTAATTATTTCGGCATATACATGGATGTTGCAATGTGACAATCAAAATGCAATGTATTTACATTCCGAGTCTCATATTTTAAAACCTCTTCAGGCAAATATTAAGTGATTTTGTGAATGCAAAACATTTGCTTACGAAAGTCTGCAAGGGCTGACGTGCAAAGAGCTTAAGTTGCAAGTTGGTAAAAGTAAATTGTTACCTAGGACAGAAGTAGAGCTTATTGCAGTCATCATATGTTTATCTCGGTATTTAGAAAAAATCTTAGATAAGGTTTTAATTCCACTTTCCACGGCCATTACTTCAACTTTGTGGCATCGTCAAGTGACCACTGTTGACGTCATACAGTGGTGAGACTAGAATTCGTGAAAAATAAAAACAAGCTAGTGGAGTTGCAGTTTTTTATTATCTGTGTATTGGAAAAACTCATCTAAGTAATGACTCAAAAGGTTTCACGCTGAGCAAAACTTCAAATACTCTTTCCTCTAATTGCGCCGCTACTCTCGTCATTTGTTTACAAAATCATATAATTTATTCCTGAGAGAGAAATCTTTATTTTTGAGGACGCGAGTAGGAGGAAACAGTAGCTCTTCCGGGGTGATGAGATTGAAAAACGGGGAAGGGTATAAAGGCGCAATTGTTGACACGTGTGGTGGGAAAAACTAGTAATTTGGTTGAGAACAGCATGAGAGGAATTTATTTTCAAATGTGTTCAATTTTTCCATCAAATATTGTCCCAAATCATTTCCGGGACCATGTCCACCCATTATCGAGTGCTTACTCTAATTTATTTCGCCAAATATGGAGAGTATCCTTCAAATGCACTCGTCACTATCTTCTTGAATGAGAACTTTTATCATTTCAATGGTTTCAAGCGCAACCTTTCACGATATCTCTAGAGTGAAATGAAGCAACTTTGAGGATTTCATAGAAACCCTATTACGTTCCGACTGGCATCGTTACACAAATGACACCTTCAAGCATCGTCATTGATACGTAATGATGTCAGCTATATGATGTTATCGATCGTAACGTTATAACATTTTCGAGGAATTCATCCAGACTGACCACCCCATTCTCAGGTTTATCACCCAAGGGCCACAACGTTTGCCTCAAAAGACTCTTCGGTGCCTTGAAATTCTTACGAGAGACGATGAGGTTCCTCGTTCACCGCCGTTCACGATCCAAACGGTAAGCCATCCAACGAAGTGGGCTGTTGTACTCGGAATCCACTCGCCCCTTGAGCTCCACGCGTATGTATTTCGACGGAAAATCGATAAAAAAAATTGGATGAGGTGCGTGAAACACGGATGGGAGTTTTCTGGACGTGCGTTCCCTATCCAAAGATCAAGGTATCCTCTTTGGGTTAAATTTTTATCAAAGGATATTTCAAATATTCCAGGCCGTTCCATGATCATAAACTAGTGTATTTTTGGGTAAACGTCAATCGTGTTACTCCAATCATTGACTACTGACGTCAGAAACGACGAACAATGGTTGGCAGTCTCGTAGTGATATCTGGCTAGTGACATTATATCCTCCGGAATCCCATAAGTAAACGCAAACGAGCGCAGAATTTGAAGAGGCTGAACCATATTTATCAGAAGTCCTCTTCGTTAGTTGCTGACAATTGCTCCCTTTAGGAGAACATGGATTCCTTGGAAAATCAAAATTAAATCTTAAAAGACAGTGATTAATTGTTTCACTAAAATGGCATATTTAATAAAAGTGACAACAGTGACGAGAGGTCAATATGTTTGATTTAAGCCACTTTAAGTAGACATCAATCACTATCATCTCTCGACTGAAAGTCGGAAAAGTCACTGACGACAAAAGTGAACCACATCCTGACTGATGACTTCCTTATAAGTAAATGATGAAGGGATGAAACGAAACAACGGTTCTTAATAGCAAAGAAAAAATATACAAGTATCGGAGCAAAATAAATCTGCTACAAGATAAAAAGAACACTAAGAGCACAATATTATTAGGTCCATTTGAATGAAAAACTTATTTTTCCAGAGTTTTAAACAGGTCCCTCGAATTCTCCATGATTTACCGGTTAGTGGTCACTTGATCTGGCTCTAAACCGAAGGAGAGTCGAACAAACGTTTTCTCGCCAAGATGCCCAATAATGGACTTGTTGGACTCGAGAGTGGAAGGATAAGCCTCTAGGAGGGAGACGACGGGCACTTCTTCGGGGTCAATTCGGATTCCGGCGCAGAGGAAGCGGTGCCCTTCTCGCCCACGAGGGAAGGAGGTAGCGGAAGAGAATGAATGACGGAGTGGACGATGAAGGTACGAGCGGGTGACGGAGTAAGAAGGGTCGAGCGTCTTCATTTCCCTGAGCGACCAACCCTCGCCTCTCCTTAGCCCTCACTCTCCCACGGGTGTCTTTCTGCGTCCTCCCCATCCGTTGCATCCTTCAAACAGGGGCCACCGGTTGGGCGGGGGACGAGATCACACCCCTCCCCCCGTGAGCGCCACCCACAACATTATTTTTCCTGCCCGTCATGACCTCCCTCCAATGGCCATGTCCCCGCGAACGAGATTAAGGCCTCGGTGAGTCCACCCTCGCTATTCCACACCCAATATTGACTGCGGCCCTCTACTGATCCCTTTCTTCAACATGTTAACCCTTTAAATCCCATGTACCCGATAGCATCCCTCTTTGAACTAAATCACCACTCCGCACATATTCTGCATTACTATATAAAAGTTAGTTTCTGGATGGTAAACACTATTATGTTCTGCTAATTGCGTCTACTTCCTCTTATTCTTCTTAGATCAGTGATTTCTTCATAATCACCTTTATGTCACAAAAGATCTTTCAATTTTATCTCTTCCTCTCCCCTGCCTGCTTGACAAAGATGTTCATTCCATTCAATGTGACATGGTTTCGTCAGCATCCCTCAGCCTCTCATTATTTCTTCCACCCCTTAACTGCCCATTTTCAATTTTGCCTATGAGGTTCCTCTCTTCTCCCACCATGATAAAAACCACATCATTAATTTTTATCTCTGCCAAATTTTTATTTTCCATTCTTCTCCATCAATTCACTCCATGTCAAAAGTATCCAATCCATTCTTGTATAGTTACCACTTTTAAGTACCACACCCAGAACCATACAGCATTACAATTAATACTTAAAGTCTTCATTGATATGTTATTCACGCCTCCATTGCCATATCTAAAGTAAAGTAACAATTAGATCTCATAATTCTCAACAACGTCATTGCTATTTTTTACAGTAAATCTCCGCTTAACACTTCTTGCATTGCTGCTGCAAAAAACTAAAAAAGTAACTGCAATCCCTCTGCTGGTTTGCTACAAATGATTTGATCATCCTTAAACCTATGTTTACCCACCAATACATTAAGATAAGGCAGAAGAAGAGAAACTGTGGGCACGTCATTGTTATTGAAGCCATTTTATTTAATGCTAGGGGTAGATTAAATTCATCACCATACATCAATGTGAGCTGCCTGTTCATGAGAATATTGGTTGAGGATTTTTCCGAACTTTAGAACCACAACATATTTTCTGGTAATTGGTTCACTTTATTTGACGGGGCAGTAGAACTTAAAATCATGGGCATATTAATGACGGGGACTTTGAGGATGGGCAACATGGCAGGCTGCCCTTTCCAGACAGATGCTTCATCTGTGGAAAAGGGAGGGTTTGGTTATTTTGATTGTGCAGTTAGACCAATGAGAATATCATGTTATCAGACTGGTTTATCATTATGCAGTATTATTAAGTTTAATTATAAAAGCCAACAGTAGTTTTAAGTTTCATTCAGAGGACTTTAGCTGTCAAACAACGTGTGAATGTCCCTAACTATTGATACCAAAGAATCCAACTTTTTTATGGCATGTGCTGATCTGTATGACATCCTCATGTACTGTTATGAAATTGAACTTACAATGAAAATTCAGGCTCTTTATTCACCAATCATACCTCAGCAGTCTAATATTGGGGAGAATCACCTATCCCTTCAACCTACTTCTATTATTTAAAGTACATTCATTAATTTTACCCAATTTACCTTGTAAAACATCTCAAAATCTATGAAACAAACAAATGAACCCTGATTGCACTCTATACCCTCTCTATTAACATAGTCATGTATATAATGGCTTCAAATTTTCCTCTTACCTTCTTGAATCCAAATTGTTCCCACCTGAGTAATCATTTCCCCCCTGCTCTATCACTTTATTTCTCAATGCCACTTGAGCTGTAGGTTAAATTAAATATATTGTTCTTTAGTCCTCACATTAGCCAGCCAGTCCATTTTTCGGTATGTGAATAAGCGATGTTATGATCATATCTTCAGGCCAAAGTCTTCCATCATAAATGCAACAAATTAGCCCATAAAAACTTCATTTCACACTTTCTGAAACACTTAAGTTGTTCTATAGGTGCACTAATTATGTGTATTCCAACAGCCTCACTTGCTTTCAATTTCCTTATAACCTTTTCTATCTCATAATAAATTATATTTGCACATACCCTACACACCCATCAACATTATTATCTCTATGTCTAAGCTTTCATGTATAATATCCATACCGTATAAATTTTTAATGTATTTTCCCAATCTCTTTTAATTATGACCTCATTCAATTAGTTATTTTCATGCCATGTATTTGATATTGTTCATACAGATTTTTCCTTTTTACTTCCAAACAGGGCTTTCACCTTCATTTAGAGTGCACCAATTTTACATTTCCTATGTAAACTTTCCATATCCTTGCATCATCCAATATCCTACTTTTCCCATAATAGTTTCCCGCCTAAGTTTTTAATTTATCTCTAAACACCATCTTTTACCAAATTATATGTTTAAATTCTTTAATTTCTTTCTCTCACCTACATTCTGAATTCTCTTTTCAGTAATTCATGGTTTCCATATACTTTCCCCATTGTCTTTGCTTCACAGCATCCATTTGCTGCCCAGAATCAACATTAGCTCATTTTGGCAATATGCCATTGATTTCATCATTTTAATTATTTCAATAATATCCCAAAGTTTCTTATATATTTATGCTTAAGGGATTCATTTATAATCTGCTCAAATGACTCTATTGTTCATGCCATAGTGCCTTCTACTAATCCCGAGATGGAATGATTTTAGGATAAAATAGATAAAGCTCAATAGAAGCAATGCAACAGACAGGACTTCTTGCCTTGACAAATTCCAAAGAAACTGCGGGAGATGCCGCAACAGTAACTTTTAACGGAGTCATCTGCTAATGTGCATTCCCAGTGCAATCCCAGTCAAGGCCAATGATTTCTACATTCTGAAATTGTTGCACTCCTTGCCTTCTTTGGACTTATGCAAACTGCTACCTCTTGAAATGCATTTCCTATTATTATGAATCTATAAGGGAAAAATTGAATGCATCCCTAGTTTTTCAAGCCAGCATAAATTTTAAAAAGGTTAATTTTTTATAATTTTTGCATATTTATGAAAGAGGGTATGGCAACATAACTACCTTTTTTAAAGGAGTTTTGCATTACAATAAAGGAAATTATGTTGCTGGACCCTGTATAAACACTTGAAGTGAGCATTGAAAAATGAATAACTTGATTCTTCTCTTCATGATACATGGGGTAAAACAAATGACATAATGAGGAAGCATTATGCCCCAGGGAGTATTTCAACAGTTAATGAAATTTGCCTGCCCTTTAAGGCAATAAATACCTCATACTATTCAAAAATTCATTCCTTTAAATGGAGTAATACATATACAGTTGAACCTCACTTAACAAGCACTTCTCCTATCATATTATTCACATTATGAGCAAATAATATTATGAAAAATTGACTAAATTAATGAATAAATTTTGCATAATGAGCATAACTTAAGCATATAACCATGGCTGTTTGAGCTATCCTATTACACCAACTATTTGAGCTATCCTGATGAAAAAGGGCAAGATTATGGTGATAGATGTTTCACAGGGTGTAACAAAAATATCTATGAAATGACTTTGAATTCTCAATGATATTGAAAGTTTGCTTCTAAAATGGACCAGAGAAAAGAAATTACGTTTGACAGTATTAACAAGGATGTGATTTGTAAGAAGACAAAAGTGTTATTTGCCAGCCTTGCCAAGAAGATGCCAGAATCATTAATGGCTGAAGAAGTATATGATTCCAGAATAATAATAAACAAATGGTAACATTTCTACAAGATAGCAGAAGCATCTATTGGAAAAGTGTTGTTACTTATTCATTACTCTACTTGAGTTCCACCATATCATGTCTGAAACCATGCAATGCATTATTTGAGAAGTTTAAGAGAAGAACCAGTATCCACAGCATTGTGAGGCATGCTGATACAGTAAGCTCTAGCACAAAGGAAGCAGAGAACTTCAATGGTAACTTAAAGAAGCTGGTAGATTCTGAGGTTACCTTCACCAAGAGGTTTTTAATTGTGATTAAATGGGCCTCTTATGGAAATGTATGTCAAAGTGAACCTATGCAATAGCAATTGAGAATGCATTGCCAGGCCACAGGCAAATAAAAGACTCTCTCATTATGCTATTTTCTGCTAATATAAGCGGCAATTTAAAAATAAAGCATTGCTTTTTTATCATTCAGAAAGTTCATGAGCCCTCAGGGAGTACAAAGTCAAAAAGAGCAGACTAAATGTGACGTTGAGGTTCAACAAAAAGGATTTATTAACCCATGATGATTTTATTAATTGGATCAATGAAAGGTTTGGTCTTTTTGTGAAGAAATATTTGCTTATGATGAATCTGTCACTCTATGTACTGCTTCTTATGCTCCTCCAGGCCTGGACCTCCTTCAAGATTTTAAATTCATTAACACCCGGTGTCTAACTCCCAACACCATTCTTTTGGTCGCGCCTATAGACCAGCAGGTTATTTCTTGCTTTAAGAAGTACTGCATGAAAACATTCTCAGAGGATTCCTTTTAGGAGATTGAAGAGACCAATCTTACTCTCAGAGTGTCATGGAAATATTACTTTGACATCAATACCTGCCTTATGATAATCATAGAGGTGTGGTGAGGGCTTTTTCAGAAAAACCCTCATTTCTGCTTGGAAGAGGGTTTGACTGAAGAATGTTGTTTAATGTGACTTCGAGGGGTTTGAGACACTGCCCGAGAGCCTGTACGCCATGAGATTGTGCGGGTGGATTAGAATGATATCGATGAGCTTAGAGAATAGTACAGTTAAGAGCTGACAACTGAAGAGCTTATAGGGTTACATTGCATTTCACAGCAAGAAGTTGTGAAGCAGAGTTGGTCAGTAGAGCCGGTAACAACAGAGCAACAATCATCTAGTAAGAAGAGATATAATGTAAATGCTGAAGGCATGAAAAACTGTTGCGTGGTATATTGAGAAGCATCACCCTAATAAGGCAGTGAATATATGAGCTACAAATTTATTCAGTGATAATGCTGTCAAACTTTCACCAAATCTTGAAGCATTGGTAAAAAAAATATCTCTAGATAATTTTATATTAAAAAGAATTAGATTATTACTATGAATAATATTCTAATTATTTCAATTATTTTATTTCCTGAAAATCAAATCCTCATTCCAGTGTGGTTCATTTCATGACAGATGAAAAGATAAAGGTGCATTACGATCATAAACAATGTATTTTTGATTTTCTTTATATAAACCTTATATGTAAGTTATTCTGAGTATTTTGTCACCATGGAATGCATAATATTATTGCGGGGTAAACCTATCCACTTGGTTTGCAAGTAACTGAACCAGAGAAAATGAAATCACTGGCCTTTTCCATAATTAAATAGAAACATTTATGTATGGCATGACATCTTAAAACACATTAAGTTCAGATTCTATTGAGAGAAGGCATAATAGGAGGAAAGGTTTTTATTCTTACGGTGGATATTATCTGGTAGAATGAACCGTTCACTCATGAACTATTTTCAGCCTTTATACCCCAACTAAGGCAGTAATAACCATTTTTATAGCAACAGGGTTCGTCCGGAAAATAAGTGTACTGAGCTCAGGAAAAAAAAATTATTACACTTTTACATATCTTAAGCTAATATTCCTCAAAATAGGACCCTTGTGAGTCGATACACTTGTTCCAGCGGCGTTCCCATTCCTGGAACGCTCCCGCGAAGGCATCATCGGGAACCTCTCGAAGACTCGTCGTCGACCTCTTCTCTGCCCTCCACGAACATCTTGTGCCATCGAAAGATCATGTTTCTGGACATGGCTGACTCCCCGTAAGCCTGGATAATCATACCGACAGTTTCGGTAGACGATTTCCCAAGCTTTACCGCAAATTTGATGGAATAACCCTGCTCCAAAAAACTTCGGCATCGCGTTCCGTGACGTGGGTCGAGCGTGGAGGTTCGCGTTAACAGAGCTCCTCACTACACCACAGCTCAGAGCCGACTGCCTTTTTCAGCGTCGCTTGCCAACATACCCCCCTCCAATCGCAGCCCGTCAGAGCGGTGCTGGGCGCGCCTGGAGCGGCGCGCCCAGCACCGCTAACCAACCAATTTGGGAATTTTGTCATATAATTAAATTCCAGGAATAATAGTAATTTATATGTGTTCTACAGCTAAAACTAGGATATAAAAATGATTATGTCAGTGCAATTGAAGATGATGTATTTAATCCATGTAACTTCTGACAATATTGCAATTCATTTTCAATAAAACTGCCTCGATAATATTATTTTAGCGTTTATAAATAAGAAGAATTTTCTTGAAAAGAAATATCCTTATTATAAATTCCATTATATGCATGCAGAGAAAAAATTGAGTCTCATAGTTCTTATCTGTATAAGAAATAAACTCATTCCAAAATCTTTGTCTTTCACCTCACTGCCACTGTTACCTTCCTCCACTGTCATGTTTCAATGCTCCATTACTGTCACTTTTCTTTTCAGAAGAACCAACTATAATTTTCTCAAATTGATAGTCTACCCTGTCTACTTATTCCTCTCTATGATTACTAATTGACAGCTAGACCTGAATGAGGACCAAGATGATTCGTTGGCCTTTCACTTTTACAAATATTATTCTAACACTCATCTACTCTGTGTGCACTGTGCCACTTCCTACTATTTGGTCGAATACTACTATCAGCCCTCATTGGCTACCTTTCTGTCCACCGTATATTTTCTTTTCCATTAATTCCTAATACCTATCCCATCTAAGCATAGCACAGTTGGATGAAAAAATGATGTTTTTTGTGACCCTGCTCAATTGTATAACAACTTCAAAGCGTATTAACTATTTGCCACTACCGGTCAAAATTTCGGTCAAGGAGAATGATTTTTACCCTTTGAAATTGTGCATACGCAAGCATGCTTTGTATCAAAAATATCGGTAAATGTTTCGGTAAAATAGATTTATTTCAGATTATGCTGCAATGCTTCAAAATTCTCCAAAGTATATATCCCTTGAGCGTCGACACACTTTTACCTACGGCTTTTCCACGGCACCCTGGTAGGCGGAAGGCCATTAAGGGTACACGTTTAAGCTTTTTAGACGGCACTAAGGATCCCATGGTGGTGTTGCTTATGGGAGGATTTCTTTTTTGGGAATAAGAAATAGTCTACTAATGCCAAGTCGGTTGGTAAGGTGGTTAGAGAATCGTCGCAACGCCTATGCAGGTCTTTGTAAGTAGACACTCGACTCGGCCCTTGGTCGTCCGTCAAGACCTTCGGGATAAGTTTAACGCAGATCTTTCGTAGCAGTAGTATTTGAGGGAGGTGACTGGCAGCTGAGGTCATTTGCGTCATATGACAGGAAAGTCAGGACACCCTTTCCACCCTTGGACAGGAAAGGATGAAGGGTGGAGAGAAAACTGGCGTCAGCATTAGCCTACTCTCTGCGAAAGGCACCAAGGGGTCCGCAGCTTAACGTCCCATCCGACTGACGACGTACTTACTCATAGTGCCCTCGGTAAATCACCTCAAGTATACTGAAAAATATTCAACACCACCGGGATTTGAACCGAGGCCCTCAGGGTGGGAAGCCAGTACGATAGCCACCGCACCATCTCGATTCCTAGATATTGCATCGCTAAATTTTCGGGGATAATGGTGTGCACTACCATCTTATCGACGCCAATACCACCTGATGATACGCGCACATGAGCGATGACACGCGCGCTTAACCAACGGTCTGAATTCAGCAATTTACGTACACGCCGGGAAACAATTGTTACCGGGGTGTGTGTATTTATCTATATATATATATATATATATATATATATATATATATATATATATATATATATATATATATATATGCTTAAACTTTATTTAGCAAACATATTTTAAATATGCAACAGTAACCAAACTACGAACTTAAAGGAAGTTGCGGGTAACTATTTTTACCAGGAAACCTACAGGGCGCGTGCGAGATTTTGCCGCGGAAAAATCATCCCTCTCAATCGGAACATCTAAAGGCAAACAATTATTGCACAGTGAAACCCTGGCATTGAATAAAATTAATAACTGATTTTGTGAAATATTTTGAAGCACCAACATATTAGTTTATGAGTCGACATTAAAAACTAGCCAACAGTCTCCTGAAGGAAACATTACGAATGTAAAAGAAACAATATTCTTAGTCGGTACATATTTTAATATTTCAAAATCCCAACTAGAGAGCTTGTACAGTTAGAGAACCGTATGAAATAATATTTCCTGTTAGATTGTCTGAATTGATTCTTCACTAGAGAGAAAATACTTCTCCATCCCTCGATAATCTATGACTTGCACTGGGAATAGTAATTTAGATTTGCTATCGAGACCGCGAGGAATGAAACTGAGGTGCTCGTCCCTCTCCCTTGGCCTACCTTTCCCTCTCCGTCATTTAAAAAAAAGCACGATATCGCCCAAAAGTGTTGGCATTTAAATGGAATGATAATATTCGAAGCCTCGTGCGAGCTCCATGCTTCATCATCTCCGTCATCCGGATGCCAAGGCGACGGCAAGCACCTCGATGACGGCGTCCGTCACTCAACCCGGCCGTCCGAATCGACCGCCTGCCCGTGCGCCGGGAGGAGGCCCCGCGGTGCGGCCCGAATAACTGGCGAGGTGATTGATTGATTGACGCGGCTTTTCTCTTGAGCGGAGGAGGAGGGAGTAGCTGGTTCAGTCCTTCTACTTTCGGCCCCCAACCCCAGCCGTCCATTCCCCCAAAGCCGATATCTCCTCCGTTTCCCATCCCTTGGTCCCCTGCCCTCCGACAAGTTAGACACGTAACCACCCCCCCTCACCCTTCCTGCCGCAGAACGTGCCGATCCATAATCTGCCCCAACATCCACGGCATAGCCGATCCACGCTATCCGGGAATGGCCAGGTAGTGCCTTGAATATTTTACTACGTGAAGTTGTTTTGGAAGGGAACAACAAATTTAAGATTTTTGCATATTCGAGATGTTAGTACTGTCTTTTGTTCTGAGAATTCATCGGATATACACCCATTCGTGAAGTTGGTCGTGCTCTCCATGCAAATTAAGAATGACAAGACCATTCAAAACTTCATTTGCAATGCCACTGCAGTGAAAAGAGGGACTTGTTTGTGAGTTCAGTGAGCACAAAAAACTTCATCCTGTGACAGAGAAGCATTATTTTCTACAAGTCCTAATTATAAATTTCGTTATTTCACCAGTTAGTTAAGTTTTTAAGTATTTTAAAAAGCACTCCGCGTAAGTTCACAAAAAAGTGAATCTTATTCGTCCGCTACTGCTGATTAATCACTTCCATTAGAACCTAAGACATCATTCAGTTCTCTGCAATACAAAGAAAGACATTTGTATTTATCATCATTAATGCATAACGGTAGGTTTGTGGCAACTATGTTAGGTAGAGAAAACTTCTCTGAATTGCTGTATTTTTCACCAATGCATTACATTTAATTTATCTGCTCATAATCACAGGCTAAACATAAGTTTAGTTCGAAACCATTTGTTTGCGTGCGTTTATTTTTTGTAGACATTTTTGACATTTCCGCTAATAAAATTCAAAGTATGCATGTTTAATGAACAGACAGACTTAATGAGATATATTTGACGTGGGAGAAAAAAACTCTTGGATCGAGAAATTAAAAAAATAGTTTTTTTTTGGGCTTAGAGATGGATTTTCACTGAAAACACTTCCAAAATTTCCATTTACATAATTTTTATTTGGACTCATTTTCATTTTTTGTTACTGGGTCAATTGCTGATAACTCTCTCTAGTTCGTTGGTATCTAACTTACAGTACTTCAAGTACTTGAGCCTAAATCATTTTTTGCAAGCTTTCAAAAATTTAAAAAAATTAAATTTTGAGAAAAGAAACTTGAATTGCCAGTGATATTGAACTACCAATTATTTCCCAGTAACAGCGAAGTTTCTACCAGTGCTGTTTGGCAAAGCCTACTAGACTTTACATTTAACTTTACCTAAAGTTTCTAGTCGAAATACTTCACATTTTTACCACTGCTCCATGTGAATAAGAGTCGTAGAAAAATGCCATATTTGATTGAAAAGTGGGTTTTTCAGGAAAAATTGCATAATAGGTGTCGCATGCACCCAAGAAGTGTAAAAAAAAAGGTTTTCTCAAATGAAAATGACAATTCAATAATCATTGAGAGCCCAAAAGTAACTGATGATCGAGGGAATTTACTTTTCACATTCGTAATGGCGTTTGAATTAAAATTCGACTTTGTTATACTTTTCTTTTTTTGTATAATACCACAGAATTATTGCGTTCTTTTTATTTCATTTAAGTCTAAATTTCTTCAATATTACTCAAAATGTGTTTATTTAAAAGCATCATGAAAGTGTTTAAATGATATATTCAATTTGTACTGATTGCTTTTGCATAATACCTCAGACGTTGTCAACCCAACACTTTCTACTTTCACCCAAATCCAAACCGTCAAGGAAAATAGAGAACGAATGAGAAAAAATAAAATTACGAAATTTTTCTCATAGCTCACTAAAGTAAGAGAAATAGAATAAATCGATCCATAAGTGCTCATTTGCAGAACTTTGTAATTTATATATATAATTAAAAAGTTGTGATTTTTAATGGCTATCTTGTCATTAGACTGATTTTTACGTATTGCCTTATTTCTATCATTAAACTTCAATATTACCATTAAAAAGTAATTGTTTAAATGGAGTTTTTTGATATAATTTTCCAATTTTATATTTAACTTGTGAGATTTTATGTCTAAATTACGATTTGAATCATTATTTGAAATTTCCAACCCTTAGCGATAGAATTGCTCAATACAAAGCTCTAAGCTGTAGGCGATTTGGTAATCTTAAGACTCTGTCGTATACCTACCTATTGGGCCTATTTCCATTTATACACCAAACAAACCATTCACGGTTATATTGCCTTATAAATCAATCTTATGCTGCTGTACATGCAGTAGATAATGATCACTGTTTGACTAAACCTAAAATAAATCACTGCTTTAACTTATGTTAATTAAATCCTTGAAAAGAGTCAAAATACCTATATCTTTTTAACAGATAAATTAAGAAATAGATTTTATTTCACAATTAATACCAACACTCATGATACAGTGAATATTTTCTCATAGAAATCTTTCACAGTTTTGTAATGTTAATGAATTTTAAATACCTACCTACATATATAACATGAATACCTACTTCAGGAAACTAAGCCACGGACTTGGCAAGTAATTCTGCCTTTTTCGTGGAGATACACAGCATGCATTTTAGCTTTTGTTCTTTACTTAAGAAAAGTATATAATTCCGTGGTTAGCCAGATAGTGATCACACTTCCATAAGCATTGGAAACACGTTACAATTAAAATTATCCTAATAAGATATGTCTTTCCGAGCAGCTATGTTTTCTCTCTTCTGCTCTCAAAGATAAGCAGTCGATAGTCAAATATTTACCTCTCCGGGACCCAGTTCATTTCATCTTTAAGTTAACGGCATTGATTCTGTAGTAGCTAAATCGATAACCTCATTCGCGTTACCCTCATTCACGACCACTCCTGAGTGAAGCAAATACGGAAAATATGTGGAAAAACCAAAAGAAAATTAAGATCAATTAGAAGAGTGCTGGGTAATGTGATGAAAAGGTTAAAGAGAAATATTACGTTTTGCTGATTAGAATAGATTTAATTTTTTATTGATTTATAAATCTAATTAACAATACTGCTAGTACTACATAAGATTTAGCTGCTTCATAAGATCCTCATGATGTTGAACTAATTGCTAAATTGGATCGCGTATATCGTTGAGGAGCTATATTTGTAAAATGTTTTAAGGCAAACTTTTTAGTGTTTCCAAATAATTACAGAGGCTAGTTTGAGAATCACTCACGGAGGGATTCAGAGTAAAAAACTTGTTTACATTGGCAGCAAAACTCCTTTGGAATGATGTTGAAAATGTATTATTAAAAAATTGAAGTTTGAATTCAAGCCCAAGTGATACTTAAAGAAGATGTTAAGATATACTACTATATATATATATATATATATATATATATATATATATATATATATATATATATATATGTATGTATATATATAGTATACATATATATATATATATATATATATATATATATATATATATATATATATATATATATATATATGTATGTATATATATAGTATACATATATATATATATATATATATATAATGAATTACACTCTCATTAATGACGGTAGTCCTTCAGATGTCAAAAGCATTTACCGAACTTGGAACTACGTACCTGCTCATGCATGCCACCCATGACACGACAGCAATTCACAGGCAAACTGAACTAAAATGACGAAAAACTTTCCAGATCCATATATTTTCTACGTCCCTTTTTCTCTTAAAGCCACCTAATATTTTCCTTACATTACCTAAAAGCACTCAATATTCTAAAAATCTACGCGAAAATATACAATACGCACGTTCCACTGACTCGGACCTTCATCCTTTTACACTGCCTTTCCAGATTTTTTCCCGATATGCTTCTTCCTTCCTTTACTATTTCTTGAACATCCCGTTTCCGCACGAGAAGGAATGAAGGCACATCACTCAGATATATATTCAGTCATTGATTTTTCAAAAGGATATAAATCTAATTCTGAAAGAATTCAATTTACGCCCCGCATCAAACAGTCCAATGGAGATGATTTTCGGAGACGTTCGCTCTGAGCGATCAAAGTCCCGAAATGTGTTTGCCCGATCAATTTTACGAGCCGAATGAGAGCGAAGGTCAATCAGATGGTGTTCTGCCTCCCGCTCCCTCAGATGGGAAAACTAAAACCAGCCCCACACTAACATTTCCATCATCCGGCTCTTCCTAGAGGGGGACTACGGTTTAGGCACGAGGAACGACCGCGGAAAGAAAACAGTTGAGTTCTGCAAGACACAGGGGTTAGTCATCACCAACGCTTGGTTTGGACACCACAAAAGAAGCAGGTATACATGGAAAATTCCAGGTGACTCAGAAGTATATCAGCTAGATTATATCCTAGTGAGACACAGGTTTAGGAACAGTGTGATAAACTTGCTTCCCGGGAGCGGATGTGGACTCAGACCACAATTTAGTTGTTATGAAATGTAGCGTACGTTTCAAAAAGATAAGGCAGGGGCGGCGAGTTAGAATATGGAATGTAGAAGCATTAAATGGGTTGAAAAGGAAGGAATACAAACAGGCGGTAGAGAAAATCATGGAATATGGTAAAGGGCTTATAACTATCGAAGAAAAATGGGAAATGATCAAAAAAGGGTTGTCTAAAGCCGCAAAAGACACTATTGGAACCGTTAACGCTAAAAGGACTAGGAAACCATGGATCACGGATGAAATGATTACAAAGATGGATGAGCGGCGAAAATGGAAGAATATAAATACAGAATTAGGCAAAATGAAGTACAAAGAATTGAACAATAAATTGAGGCGGGCAACAAATAAGGCAAAAGACGCATGGTGGAAGACGCAGTGCGAGGATATGGAAAAGTTGCAGAGGAAGGGTGAAATTGGTGCGCTGTGCAGCAAAGTTAAATCTTTATCGGGAAGTAAGAAAGGGAGATCTATGCTTACAGTTAGAGATAAGGCGGGTAAGATAATAGTTGACACAGGAAAGATCCAAGAGAAATGGAAGGAATATATAGAAGAACAGTAAAGTAAAGAACTTAGACCAGCAAAGTTAGACATAGAAAAGCAACATTACGTAGAGGAAGATAGCTTAGGTCCAGGCATATTCGACGATGAGATAGAAAGGGCATTAAGGGAGATGAAACCAAATAAGGCCGTGGGGGTGGATAACATTACCGCGGAACTATTGAAATGTTTAGGAAAATGTGGGAGGAAGTGGCTAAATGGGCTGATTCATTGTATCTATGAGGAAGGAACCTGGCCGGAAGACTTCGTGAGATCAATTGTAGTTCCTATTCCGAAAAAGGTAGAGCCTACAATATGTGAGGACTACAGGGCAAAAACTTTAATATCCCACGCAGCTAAAATTGTTCTCAGGATCTTAAACGAAAGGATAGAGAGTAGGGCAAATGATTACTTAGGGGATGATCAGCTTGGGATTAGGAAGGGGAGAGGTACGCGTGATGCCATTTCAGTAGCGAGATTATTAATCAAGAGGAGTAAAGAATACAATCAGGATGTATTTGCCTGTTCCGTAGATTTCGTAAAAGGGCTTAATACAGTGAATTGGGAAAAATTAATGAAGATATTGCAGAAAATAGGAATAGATTGGAGGGACAGAAGGCTGATCCGCAACCTTTATAAGTCTCAAACTGCACAGATGCGAGTGGGGAACGGGGAGTCCGGTTGAGCTGTATTAGGAAGAGGTGTAAGGCAGGGTTGCCCATTATCACCGTTGCTGTTCAACCTGTATGCAGAGGAAATGATCAAAGAGGCATGGGAAGAACTGGAGGTAGGAATGAAAGTGGGCGGGGAATTCGTAAAATCAGTTAGGGTCACCGATAACCAAGCTTTAGTTTGTCAGTCAGCCAACGGGTTACAAGCATTGCTGGGTGCATTGGAAATTAAGTGCGACAAGTATGGGATGAGAATCATTATTAATAAAACAAGGGTTATGCGATTTTCTAGAAAGAAAAAGGCCAAGCTTAACATTAAAATAGGAGGGCAAAAACTAGAGCAGGTAGAACAGTTTACGTATCTCGGTAGTGTTTTGGACCAACACGGTCAAAGTAGTAGGGACGTAAGGAGAAGAATTGCGCTAGACAAAGAGGCTTTCACAAGGAGGAGGGAGTTGATGACGGGGACTCTGAGTAAGGATGTTAAGAAAAGACTCGTAAAAACTTTGATATGGAGCGTAGCTATGTACGGCGCGGAAACGTGGTCATTGAAGCAGGTGGATAGACGTAGACTGGAGGCTTTTGAAATGTGGGTGTGGAGAAGAATGAAGTAGGTGAAATGGGCAGAGAAGAAAACAAATGAGGAAGTACTTGGTATGGTTGGCAAAGAGAGTGGTTTGTTGGGAGAAATCCTATGAAGGCAGGAAAAGTAGATGAAGGGGGTATTGACCGGCAGTGGGTTGCTGAAGACTGTAATAGAGGGAAGAATATTAGGTAAACGAGGAAAGGGAAGGAACAGGCTAGGGATGTTGGACGGGATGAAGGGAGGAAGAAAGTACTCAGAGATGAAGAGTCACCTGATGTAAAGTAGGTTACTGGATTTTGTATTTTGTTAGGATATGTTATTATATATATATATATATATATATATATATATATATATATATATATATATATTATTAGGTAATCTACGGGTTAAGGTAGGTTTTTGGATGGACACAGCTACTAAATAAATATTTTGTGATTTCTAACAAAATATATAATCCAGTAACATACTCTACATTCGACCCCTCTTCGTCTCTGAGTACTTCCCTCCTCCCTTCATCCCGTCCACCATCCCTATCATGTTCCTTCTCTTTCCTCGTTTGCCTAACATTCTCCCCTCTATTACTGTCTTCAACAACCCACTGCCGGTCAATACCTCCTTCATCCACTTTTCCTGCCTCCATTGGATTTCTCCCAAAAAAACACCTCTCCTCGCCCACCATACCAAGTACTTCCTCATTTGTTTTCTTCTCTGTCCATTTCACCTTCTCCATTCTCGTAGTCCAGGGAGGACTGAGCATATATATATATATATATATATATATATATATATATATATATATAATAATATAAAAATATATATATGCTCATGTATATACACCGAAACGCAACGCGCGCGCGCTTCTACCTAAATGCCCAACCTCTCTCATTATATGTTCATCATTCATTCTTTTCTTCCACTTCGTAGATGAGGAACATCGCACTCCATCTTAGCCCCCCCCCCTCACAATTGCCAGGCCTCAAAAACCCAGTCTCGCCCTCTCTTGCCATCCTGCGCCTCCTCTTTTCTTCGTAAAAGAGCAAATATACATTTCATTGCTAAGGTCCGCGCTATGGGTGCAACCCCTCGTTCATTCTCACTAACACGCATGCCGAACAAATACTTCAGAAAGTAATGAAAAATGCACTCAAAGCGGGTGCTCTAAAATTCGGAATTCATTTGCATACTTCGGTTCTCATCATTTACGAAGAATGCAATATATTTCAGTGAGCATCAAAACGATATGATTTTTAATTATTTTATTATGTTCTACCGGCTTACTATGTTGAATAACCGATCTTTTGAACTGAATTGAAAATCTACGTAGAGGGATTCTTATGTTGGGCAAAGATGATTTAGGAGTGCGAATATTTAACACCGCCGTACCCATATCCGTAAGAACTCAAAATGAGAAAGGCAGCTTTGAGAAAATATCAATAGCGCGGAAAAAATAAATAGTGAAATCCATGCGAAACAGAAACTATTGCTTGTTATTGAGAAAAAAATAATATGAGGATTAAATATTAATGTATACGAAAATATAATAATATCTCGTGTTTGGAATTTCTTTCATCATCACCCCTTATTATCCTCTAATTAGTTACTTAATGAAACGAATTAATATTTTTGAATATCTGCTAAACTTGTAGGCCAAATCTATCCACATCTCTGAGCTATTAACGGAACACATGAGTTTTTAATTCAGCATAATGATACTTTTAGCATACCCACTGGCTACATACTATATGTGTATTTACCTGAAAATTCTCAGGGATTTCTATTACTTATGTTACAAATGAAATGGCAGGCAGCATTAACGTACTTGACAAACTATAGACTATAACATATTTATTTATTTATCGACTTAATTGGGCGAGGTTGAGACCTATAGTCCCTTCTTCCACCTAACCCTTACATTACAGACATTACATTGAAGACAATCACATACAACCAAGCCCTAGATGGAGGAAAACCCACCTAAGCGGGAATCGAATTCGCAACCTCTGGGTTGGTAGGCGAGAAACATGACAGTACTTGAATGGCAAATGAGAATAATTCGATTAAAACATGCCTTTCAGCAGATTTTACTTATTTCAGCTGTCATAGATCGCACGCCAGATTTATTTCCCTACCGTCTGTTACAATCAGGCAAGAAATATTCTTTCTCAATTAAATATTGCATATTAACATTGAAAGAAAACCATAATTTGAGCAGCTTGCGCCATTAATTCGAAAAATAATGTTCGTTGTGGGTTCCTTGGGGCCGCAAAACCAGTCGCCGTGCACGTTGAGTTTATAAGAGTAGAGTAATCTAGCCCAAGTTTTCATCATACCAGTTTTATGATGAATCCCAACTTTGGAACGCTTCTGCAAAAGCAATTTCAACGAGTGTTTTACGAACCTCTCTGCGGTATAGGTAAAGTGAGTAGAAGCATTTATCTAGGGATGTGACCAAGTTTGACCTTCTCATTTAGCGAGAATTAGTGACTCCTACAGCAATAACTGACTATTGACAATTATATTGAAACTTAAAAAGGTTCATTGTTATGAAGGATATCTCTTTAGCAGTGATGTTGAAAGTTTATTATTGCCCCCATCGTATTACGGTAGGAGAGTTCATGTCAATAAAAAGAGAGAGATTAAGTGTAGAGCAGATAGATTTAAGATATTTTGTCTACGAACGATGTGGGATCAGAGTAACGTTATCGGACCGCCGTAGGGTCATATCCGGGTCAAAATTAGTCTGGTGGGTGTTCACCCCATTGCCACATACCCTAGCAGTGGCTTGCAGGGCACTAAAATATCTAAAAAAAAAGAACTAACTTGCGCCTATGGTTCAAGATCAGTTTCACCAAAAGGCACTGATGGCGCATATAAAAAAGTTAGTACAGTTATAAATACTGCAGCTGCTGGCAAGAGGGATGGTCACTGAACCGAACTCAACACTGCAATGTGGACGGCAACAAGAAACCATGAGATTAGTATCCCTATGGGTATTAAAATTGCAGTTTAAAGAGAAGTGACGGCAGTCCTCCCGGTAAAAGATATGTGAGGTAAAATATTCCTCCATTCCGAACTACGGATGGGGACTACTGAGAGGGGAACATCAGTCAATGTGGGCAATTTCAGGATGAGATATGAAATTTGAAGACAATAGGTTTAGGTGTGGAAAGTTGGGAAATGCTTAAACGGATATGGACATACGAGTATTAAGATAAATATTCTATGACTGCGTGAGATCAGGTGAGCCGGGGCGGACGACTTCTGGGACGACCGAATTGTGGTGGAATAATTAGAAGATGACCATGGGATTGTGGGAGTGGAAAGCATACCCAAGAAAGTATGGACAAAAATCATGCCGGAAATACAGTGAGAGGAAACTGACGACAATGAAAGAGAGACAGCCCACGGATGTAGTGCGGGTGCGGGTCATTAATCAACGCCCAGGCATTCGGAAGAAGAATTAGAAGAAGGAGCACCTGGAAGAGGCTCTCTGAGCATTAAAAGAGTAGAAAAACGTAGTCGTGATGGGAGCCTGTAACGCTGTGGTCGGAAGTGACTGAGAGTGAAGAAGTGTGGGGAATTTCGTATGGGGAAAACGAGACGTCTTGAGAGACAGAGTGATAGAATTCTGTATCAAGAACACATGGTAGAGGCAAACACTCTTTCAGCATTATCAGAGAATAAGATAGCATGGAATATTACAAAAGAAAGGAAAAAAATACCAAATTGACTACATTGAGCTATCCAAATGCAGATATAAATATCGATCACAATCAGGTGATTATGGACCACCGAAAGCGATGTAAAAGGGTGAAGAAAGTGGGACAGGAATTCAGGTGAAAAACAAAGATACTTGAAGAAAAGCAAGCAAAGAAAAAGTCACCGTGACCATGGACTGAAAAAATAAGGAACAAATGGGAATAGATTTCAGAGAAGATGAAAGGGAATAAAAAAACATAACATCCGAGGTCGCAGATGAGTTATTCGTGAAGAAAGTCGGCTAAATCTACTGTGCCAATGGATTATAGCTCAAATGAGAAACCTCGAAGGGGGATGAAAAAAATATAAAATAAGAAATGAAACTAAATGAAACCCCTTGAAATAATTTTGTGAAACAATGTCAAACAAGAGTGAAAGAAAGCATAGGAAGAGTGGATAGAAAGCTGCTGCGAATGAGGGAATGAAAACACAAAGAAAGGAAACTCTAAAATTGCTTACATACTGGTTGATAAAAAGACTTCAGAGGATAAAACAACTTTTCAAAGCGTCGGAGATGTTAATTGAAAGGCACGAAATGAGATAAAAATCATTGGGAAGAAGGTAGGAAAACATTGAGAGGGTCCAAACCCACTTGACTTAATTAAGGAAAAAACCGCGATGAAAGAAGATGAGAAGGGTTCGGATCCTAAACATCGAATTTAACCGAGAAGTGGAAGGGTCTGAAGAAAAAAACACCAGTAAATGACAAAATAAACAGAGTGAGTGCGAGATAAATAATCAAAGCACTCGGGATAAAGGTAAAGGAAGCCCTCAGCATATTAGCTAAGTTAGATAGAACAGTCAAAAATTACTAAAGAGCATTGAGAAAAATGTGATGATTGTAATACCAAAGAAAATAAGAACAGAAAATATTTTGCTTGATATCTCACACATTAAACATACTCGGGTATGCAGCTCAAAATTGGAAGAAAATTTGGAGATTATCTCATGGAAAACTAATTCGGAATCAGAAAAGCGGAGGAGCAAGAGAGTTAATACTCAGCTTAACGCCATTGACAAAAAATATGACACACATAAATAAACAGTATTGGCATTCGTGAACTCGTAAAAGACTCGGCAGCGCCGATTGGTGCGGGATGTTCAAAATACTATAAGCACGTGGAATGGCCTACAACGATAGAGTCAATCACTTCTGCTAGAATTTGGCAACAACCGTGATAATTTAAAACGAGAAGAAAATAGATGACAATAAAAAAGACAAGAATTAGACAAGGGTGCAACCCATCGCCATCATTATTCAAAGTATATTTAGAAATTCCAGGATCGAAGATCTAATGAGAGAGAGAGAGAGTGGATCACCTGGATCATTGACCAATATCGTCGAGTCGTTGAGTCAACGTCCAGGAGCAAGCTATGATTGGTCCGCGGATGCTGCGTATTTGCGTTAATTAGTGAACGAGATTAAGTCAGTTATGAGTAAGAAATGGAGGGAATACGGTTGCTTGAAATGTATTACTTGAAGGGGGGATATCATATTCAGTCTATGTACAGTGAATGAAAAAATATGCTTTCATTTTGGCAATTTGATGAAAGAATCAATACATGTATTTTTGTTATCCACTCATGAGTCCTCATCAAGAACTCAGAAGAAAGCCTTTACATAAAATATAGATGCCATATTGAGAAACCGTGTTTTTGCATGCAGTGTGAGATTAACATAAGTTAGCAATGTATTTGTTAGACAATGATATTACAGTTTAGCATAGTATTAATTCAAATTCACTAAATATTTTATGTATTTATATAAAGATTAGTATTTTCAATGAAGACACTTTGATATTCTTCGTCTCACGTAATCGATTGTTAGGTTTGTGCTTGCGAAGCGACAGGTGAGCTATATTTTCTCACGTGTAGTTTTCCCGAAGAAAGCCTTCCTGGAAAGTTGCAACGAGGAAATGGAATTTAGATGGAAAGATTTAGGGAAATACGGTCACAAACGCAAACTAGGGAGCTCAAGGGAGAGAAGTCATGACGGATGGACCTGGATGGGAAGGAGATCTCCCCTTTCAGACCCCTCACCTGTCGCTACCCGCCACGAGGAGCGACTTGGGATGGATGGGGGGATTGTGTGGCGGATGTAATTCAGAAGTGGATTAGTCGCATTCAGAAGGGATGGGAGGAGGATCATAACTTTGTAGAATTGGTTCGGGGGCCTTGGTTTTCCGGAACCCCCGATATGATTAAAGGAAGGGAATTAAAGTACCCTCTGCCGAGCGAGACGATGGGGGCGCGAGTATTGGGAGGGGGCGTAACCATGGCACTTTGGCGCTTTGGTTGTGGCTTTTCGGGGGTGGGGATGGGCTTTGAGTATTTTCCTCGAGGAGGGGAGGGAGGTGGCACGAGCGGAGAGGGGCGACGGAGGACATGGGAGGTGGCAGTAAGCGGCGTGTTTGGCACCCTACCGTCTTATTCTAAATGCACTCTAGTTTGGATTTTTACGTCTATAAAATACAAGGGTGGATTTCCTAATGAATCAAATCACTATTGCGGTTTTTCTACTCTGCATAGTTATATACTTCCATCCAAACGCGTTTCCAATGTTACAAAAAAGTAAATTGAGAGAACTAAAAAATAAGCCGCACACTTGCTTGGGATTGCTTAAGCATTGTGATCTGAGGTATTAAAATAGCTAGCCAAGACAGAATGCTTATCTAGGCTGTTCTCTTATGAGCGTTACATTTAAATTGTGTTTCACAAGGAAATTAAATTAACCACATCCCTCTCGGGATTATCCTTTGCACTCGAATAATTTTTTGTCAAAAATATTCTCTCCAGGGAGAGCTCGCTTTTTCATCCCATTACTTCTTTCAGCCTAAGGGCAGAGAATAACCCATCAAGAACTACGTAAATGTCAACTTGATATGGATACTAATCCTGTGTCACCAGTCCTTAGGGAACTAGTTTCTCTTCTTCCCATCCTCTACCAGATCCAAATCAGCACTAAAAATGCGTTGTATGTACATCAGATAAACAATAAAAATTCATCCATAAATGCCATTTTAGGAGGTATCCTACCCAGTTTGAGAATTGGTTAGCATCTAACTTTTTCTCATGAATATTTTGTTCTGTAATAGTATTTTTTTCCTCGAGAGTATTTTTTCTCGAGAGTTATTTTTTAGAACCCTGCAAGCCATCGCTAAGGTGTGTGGCAGGGGAAATGTAAAAGTCACTAATGAAATGTCTCTATTGGTTATCGTCCGCTCTGAGAAACTATAGTTGGAATTAAAATGAAGGATGGATTTCATAGGATTAGCTAATATTTGGGTATCATTTCGCGACTTTTTAGGTGATTCATGCAGTTACGTGTGTAGTTTATCATTTCGAAAGCTATACACCTAGCTGACGTTTGGTATGCAATTGTGATAGGTGAAAGGCAATTTAAACAAAGAGAAAGTTTGTTTTCCTCTTCTCTCCGTCCTCAAGCAGATGCTCCAGCCTCCTCGAGCAGTCACTTAAGATGTGATCCTACGAACAGCGCAGTCCAAATTTTCTTCTTTTTGGTATTCAAGCTATAAAGGCATTAACCATAGGTAGTGCTGGATGTTAGGTTGTATTTCGTGGTTGAAGCAAAAGAACTATTGCTGTGCCGTTGTGTACATATATAGTATGTAATGTGTAATTAATGGGGAAAGCTATCGAGGGTCCCTTAAGTATTTTGCATCAAAAATTAAAGAAATTTCCACCATGTATTTATAAAAAATGTAAAATTATTAAAATTGAATTTCAAAAAATATTCAAAGTAACTTCTTAAAAAACTATGAATAACATTGGAATATTTCAAGGAAATGTAAATCAGAATAATAATGAAAAAAATGAATGGGATCGGATTGACCCCACCGCACTCACGGTTTTGCGAGGAGTAACCACAGTAACTCAGCGTTTATCTGTTTAAGTTTTAAGCCTTACGGACTTACGGACATCTTCAAGGGAAGCATACTCATTGGCATCAGAAAATTTCTCACATATACTAGTAACATTTTTTAAAAGTTTTATAAAGCAGTGAGTCATCAATCTAATTATATGTATCGCAGCTGATGCTGAAAGTAAAAATTTGAATTCACCGACATACAAACTGTCTTCCGAGCCAAATATCAATATGTTTCGCCCTCCCTCTTGGACGGACGGGTGCAGGCTTTGGGATTCACACAACAAACCAATATTGGTAAAATAAAAACTACGAGAGCGTATCGATAACTTTAAATTGTTACTAAAAATATAATCGGGATTAAAACTTAACTTTATCTGCTATTCTTAAGACTTCTCTGCATCGTCACCATTCAGAATTATACATTTCTTCCAGCGTTTCTTGACCTTTTGAAGGCCGTCATAGTAGAACTCTGCAGATGGCATCGGAAACCATTGTTTTTCCTCTTGATTTTCGTAATTATTGCCGTCATATCTTCGACTCAACAACGGTGTTTTTGAACTCTAATAATAAAATAAGTCACTTGGGGGCAAGATCGGTAGAATAGAGCACATATAGCTAAATTTCAAGCGATATTGCTTTCATTTTTTTTACAAACTTTTGGTCTTTCGGTTTGTTTATTCCTGAAAAGGAATGAGTAGTCGTGGAGCCCAACGTGCTGAAACCTTTGATATGTTCAATTTTTCAAGAATAACTTTCCACGCACTCCCGTAACTAAAATCAGTATTCATGATCATTTCGCTGGTCACCCTTTGGTCTAATCTTAAGTTAAACTCCTCCAATTTCTTTCCTGAAGCAGCATCATCCGTGATGATCTTCCACTTCTTGCCTCGTATCTGAGGAACATGTGGCCAGTTTTAAAATTCCTTACCCACTTCAAAAATGTCTCATATTGCGGGTTTATATTTCCATTAGCAACCATCATTTCATGGCAGATTACCTGGTCTTTTTAACCTTTCAAATGAAGGAACTGAATGACTCTGCGAGCCTCTATTTCTCCATACAGCGACTTACTTCAATCTTTGATTTCCTAAAACAATATGCATTAACTTTAAGAGCTGTAATTTACAAAATTTTGTATATAATCATCAATATGCATAGTATATTCTATTCAATTATCTTATTTATTTGTTAGTAATAATTTCTTAAAAACGATATACCCAAGTATTTCTTTTTTTAACTTCTATGTATATTTCTCTTTTCTCGAGGTATTTTGCTCATAGCTGAACAGATCCTTTCACCGTCGCTTTTAGAAACAGAATATTCATTAAATAATGATAAATATTTTGAATGTGCCATCAATGGTGGTTTAACGTATATTTTTCTCTGTGCTATATGGACTAAACGCCTTGTTTTGGATTCATGGAGACTGAAGCATGTTTAAATAAGTCTAAAATTATTTGAAAATATATTTACATAAATACCTTTACATTGAAGGTCGTAGGTTGTGTAAACAAAGACTTCATAACCAAAATACTGGACATTTTTATCGCCCAAAAATCGAAATACTGCATTTAGATTGAATGGTTTGGAGATTGTTCAATTGCACTACACTCGCCTTTTCATAATATTTATCTTCTGAAGCAGTACTCATGTTAGGTCAACCGCCAACATGCGAGACTACATCGGCACGCTCTCATTCGGTTGACAAGTCAGTTTGATTTTACTTCAAAAGTTGCTCATCGTTATAATTACCTTTATAATTACGAGGGCGATTCGAAAAATGAAAAATCAAAGATATTCTCAATTTTGTGCACTTCGTAGAAAAGGCTGATAATTTAGCTATTTTTCTACATCAATCACCTTTTGCATACTTGTAACCAGCTTTTGAATACGGGCGTCGTACCTTTCTCCCGCCGCGTCACGAAGCCAACTGATGGCTGCTTCTTGCACTTACTCGTCTGAATTGAATTTCTTTCCTCCAAGGTGTTTTTTGAGAGCGGGAAACAAGTGGTAGTCGCTGCGGGCAACATCCGGGCTCTAAAAAGGGTGGTCGATGATATCCCAGCCGAATTCATTGAGTAGGGTGGTCGTTTGATGTGACACATGTGCACGTGCCTTGCCCTGATGCGAACACTCTCCTTTAGTGAGACACCTTGTTGTAACCGAGGACCTCCGACACAATATCCTACACGTAGAAGTAGCCACTCTCTCCATGAAGGCCTTCCTTTATCTCATTAATGGCAATTCTCCGGCTATTGCGTACCATCTCGTCAATTGAAGCCACCGTTGATTCCGGCAAACTCGGCCGCCTCGACCGCTGCTCATCGTGGACGTTTTCCCAGCCATCAAAAAACTCCCTGCACCACTTCCGCACGTTTTTGATGTCCTTACACTTCCAACCGTACACTTCCACTAAATGGCGATGAATTTCTATCGGAGAAGCAGTCATCAGTTAGATTCGCGACGCGGCGGGAGAAAGGTACGACGCCGGTATTAAAAAGCTGCTTACAAGGATGTAAAAAGTGATTGATCGTCAAGGCGAATATGTAGAAAAATAGCTCAGCCTTTCCAACGATGTACGCAAATTTGAGAATAAATTTGATTTTTCATGAAAAAATAGGAGACCTTTCCTTTACTTTTCGAATTTCATTGTGTAAATTCTCTGAATAATCACATTTACATCTGACACTAATAAGGAGAAAACTTGGTTTGAACTAGCTAATGTCAACCCGTCCTTTTTTAGCACGATGTATAATTCTCAAAGACAAAATGCTGCAATATGTCTAGATCATTATGGAATCTCGTTTTCAAAAGAAACGTCCACCCTTTCATTTTTCACTGATTCGTTTGAATACAGTTTAGCAAGGATGTTTAATTCAGAATCTAATTATGTGTAAGGCAGTATTTAATGTGTGGTCAAACGTAAGAAAAAATAAAAATTTCTGCTTCAAAATAAATTTGTGAAATGTTTAATTATTAAGTATTGGTTAAAGACAAAATCGTGACTCGTCAACATTTACAAAAAACAGAAACTTTCAACGATTGGGGGAATTAAAAAATATACCGTATTGTCACAACTAGCGAAATATTTTAGTGTCACGTGACATATCCTCAATAAAACAAGATGATCCCATCATTTTGAAGGCAGTGGTGGTAATATTTGGAAAACTATTGTATTTGGAATATGTGCGTGGGTTCTTTAAGTCAAAAAATTTAAATAATAGAGCAAAGTTAAATACATGCAGTATCATAAAAGCTTTTTTATAAAAATAAATTACTCACGCGTGTTACAAACAACTCTCTCCCGTTCGGTGACATAAGACTTTGCCGGTCCATCCTAATGTACACTATTACAAAAGTCGCTCGTGATTTTTTACTTGTTTTAAGAATTGTTTTGCTCGTATTGAATAAGAGAGGGTATCATTTTGTTTCAATCTCAAGAAAAGAAAAACGTCCTCCCATTCATAGACCAGTAACCAGCACCAAAAAATATTTCTAAATTTTGAATACTTGCTAATTATTTATATATTTACAGTGCGGAGCTATAAGCTCAAAAAGGTAAAAGTTGAAATCATAATACTGTAGTTGGAAAATTTTTGAAGTGTTGTAAAATTGTCTTCATAAATATTGCAATACAAATATCTGGTGGTTTAACGCCATCCCACTCTTCCTATAATAACCTTCACAGCATGCGCCTTAATTGGTCTTCCATCTCGCAGCCTTCCTCTTTACTTGGCCTAAATAACTGTTCCCTCCTTGGCCTTACGTCGTGCGGCTCCTTCCCTTCAAACACCACTCATATTATAAAAACGTTCCTATGACGCATGCATGATATCTCGCCTTTTTTTCTTATAAGCTTTTCAGAATTAACGGTAAAATCAATTGGGTGAAATTTTTCCTTAAGAAAAAATCCAAGTGTTTGATATATGTATTATTGTTGTGATGATTATACTTGTGGAACAGGGCAATCGATGCGAGGGATACCATCCACTGTGTCATAGAGGAGGTCTCGTGGGCAATCTAACATCGCTCTCCTCCCCCCGGGGCCACCCCCTGTCTCTGCATTCTCTACTTTCGCCTTTCAACCTCCTGATAATTCACTTGGACCAACCCCCAGGGCACTCCCCCTTTCCCCAACACCCTCTCACCGCGTTCCCTGAGGAGTAGGCTAGCCACACCCGGCGTGGTGGTGGGGAGGAGGGGATCCCTTATGTTCTCCGGACAACTTCCTCCTCTTCCGAAGCGGACGTAATAACGGCGTTGGGGAGACGCGATTCGCCCATCGAGAGCAATCGATGGACCCTCTCACGTGGGATGCGGTAGTCGCCAATGCTCTCCTCCAAGGGTGTCATCTCAAGGCTGTCACCGCAGCCCTCCCGAGTCATTTCATCTGTAAGAAGGGGGGAGAGGGAATTTTTTAACCGGAAGAGGTCAGACCACACCACTGTAAAAATTTGAGGCGAAGGTGAAGTGACCTCTTTACTGATATGCCATCACGTGTCCCTACTTCTTCCTGTAATCTGACTGATAATGCAATGAATAATAATTTCCCATTTTATCCATCTTCTTATTGATTCCAAGAACCAATATAGTCCCATGTTATGTCAAACTTACCGGTACGTCGCAAAAATAAGGATAATGATTATCTGCCGCCAATGAAGAGGGCTGGAGAGGAGTGACTGGTGAGGAAAAAGGAATACGAGGTCTTTGGAAAGGAACGCGGCCCACATCAGTTAACTGTGTGCCTTTACAGTGTGGGGATTGCAGCTAGCCTTGACCCCTGTTCGACGGTCATGTCACGAATTCACGATGTCACTTCCCATGAAGCAATGATATGTAATGCATTATGCTTGAATAATTGAATTCGTAAACCATGACCATGGTTAAGGATACTTATGTAGATGGAGAAATGTCCCAAGCGATGGTTTTCTGCTTCTGCAGAGGATTTTCCGGGAGGGTAACGAGGAGGTTGAGAATGAGGAATGCTCTGGACATCCATTAACAAGACGGTGTGATGAAAATCTGCAAAAAGTGAGACACACGCTCAATTCTGATTGACCCCCAAGTATCAAGATGTTACCAGGGGATCGTAATATTATGAAAACCACAGTGCTTTGATTTATTACAGATTTAGCCATGAGAAAGGTGTGCCCAGATGGTCCCCAAGGTGCTGTCGGAAGACTGCTTGTATAACAATCGCGCCCTAGACCTCTTGGACTAATCTGAGAGTTACCCGAATTTTTCAGAATAGGTGGTTACTGGTGACAAGACATGGGTCCTTGAGGAAGACCAAAGTAAAACCCCTTGGAGTACTTTGGGCCCCTGGATTATGTAAAAGAGGCCGTGATGAGGTGCCTGAACGAGGGTCCTGTTGATACCTTCCAGGAAGCATACCACAACTGGTGGAGGCACTGGCATTATTGTGTTCATACATATGGATGCTCTTATGAAGACTTTTAGCAATTTGTACTTTAATCTGCAATAAATGTATTTCCCCAGGTTTATTCCACTTATTTTTTTGAAACAGACCTTTAATTGCTCTGTAGTATTCGCATTTGGTTGCCTTTCCCTATTTTGAATGGGAACTGACACTGACCCGACAAAATCTTCATGCCAAATTCCATTTTCATAAGGGCTATGAATCAGCCCATAAAAGACTTCCTGCTACGTTTTCGAAACCCTCAATTATTTGCACGCCATTTTCATCCATCCCAAAATTATTATTGGCTTTTAATTCCTTTAATACACTTTTTATCTCCCCAGCAAGTATTCCCTGACCTAAGCCATCCCCATTTATTTTATGCCCTCTCGGATTTTCCAACTGGCAGTGATTTCATCTTCCTGTAAGCGAGTAACTCATTTCACCATTCCATTTGCTCGAATTGTGTCCTTCACCACGTTTCTTTCACCATGCTATATTTTCACCTCAATATATTTTTCAACTCTTTGCTCTTAATTTTTACTGATTTCGTGTTTTAAAAAACGGTAAATACAGTAATCAAACCTTAGTGAGTCATGTTATCAGACCCAAGAAATATAGTAATGCCTGTGCCCATTCCAAACCTACCTTAAAAGATAGACAACCAAAAAATTAAAATAAAGACCTTAGCCTAGTAGAATTACTTGGCGTTCATGGTAAAAAGGATAACAGAGAATGGGAGGGTTTTGAGATTTAAGCATGGAAGAGAATGGTAGAAATGTATTGAAGGAAACAAATATATAAGTTGGATGCTTGGCAAAATGTTGTCAGAAAATTTTTGAATGCAGCAGAAAAAACGTCGCATATTGACTGGCGGTTGAACAGTTAAATATACAGATAATACAAATACACTAATAAAGAAATACAGATAAATATACAGATGGCATAATGTTGCTCCGCTCCTAGGGCTGACATTTGATGAACTCCCTGTTTTTTATAACCCGACCAATTGGAGACAAAATTTTAAACGTTAATGTTTGAATCTTGAAAAACTGAAATTTAATATTTTTTGTAAATAGAAGGGCTATGGATGGTGATTAGGTAGGGCAAGGGAGATAAATTATACAGGTTGGAGAGAACGGGAAGACAGAATTCGGGAGAATATTAAAAAAAAAACAATGAACTATTGCAATCCTGGACGTTGGTATCGTTTTGGAGTGGACATAGTAAATGTATCAGTGTGTAGTATGTTTCAACCAAAAAACTATTTATAGACTTGAGTTAATAATAGGAGATCATCGTCGATTTTTTAAGACTAATGTGCAACAACAGTTGAATTATAGCTTGCGATGAGTGGCGTGATAGAGGGATGCTTTTCCTTTGGTATTCCTTCATTCAATCCAATTGACATTGGTATTCTCCTGCAGAAGGCGGGGTGAGGGGGGGAGAGTGGCGTGGACACGAGAGACTAGGGAGCGTAAAGCGAGATTTGGGGTGTCCACACGGAGAGGGGAACAAGAGGAGGAAGAGAGAGGGAGAAAGGGAGCAGAGCGCTCGAGTCATGAAAAATTCACGGTCCGGAGTCCGCTTACGGCTTTTCTCCGCCCATGCTCGGGAGATTGGAGGTAAATATTTCCAAAAGGATTTCTGGACCCTCAGAAGAAGTTAAGGTAATAAAAAATGACGTGGGTTCGGATAAATAAAGGAAGATCTGTTTTATTTTTATGTTTGTGTGTTACTGAAGCGACAAAAGATTGTCGTCGACTACACTCGCGGCATTTCCACGCTCGCAATATTATTTCACGATTACTTTGCTCCAAGCAGCGCTACGTCGACGGATCGGATGGACACAAACCCTCCTTCCACCGCCGCTGTTTTTGGACCAAAGATTTCCACATTTGTGTACATGCCGAGAGGACGGGGTGCAGAGGGGTATACTATGGCTCTGAGACTTATCAAGGAGTGCAGCCACGGAAGAGGAAGAATAGAAATAACATGGCTTGCTAATGAAGCGGATTCTCTGCCAAGGCAGTGGCTGAACTATTAGTTCCTAATGGTAGTTATCATCCAGTTAGAAATATGAAAACTATTTAATTTTTTTTTAGAGTGCAGCTTCAGAATATTGCGCTTTCTTTTTCCCATAGTGCAACATTATCCAGTAAAACACTTTTAAATTTATTATTTTAGTATTGAATAATTAGACTAAGTTAGACTAAGAAATAACCAACCCAAAGTAATCGAATTCGATATATTCTTAGTATAAATATATTTATTGTCTCAATTTATTATTAGCCTTATACTTAATGAACCTGATTAATCGTATTAACACTTGAAGCAAACATTTGGCAACAAGTCGTTATTTTACAGGAATTTAATGGGATAACTCCATAATTATACCCTTCTGAGAAAATACTCGTACAATTAATTTATTTGCGTATCAAACGAAGTGCTTGAATTGCAATGAAATTCAAACAGTATATAACAGCAATCAATGATTGTATAATACGTAATTTGTTTTTCAGCGTAGTAAGAATGAGTGTCCAAATTGTTGCAGACTTGAATACTTAAATGTATCGTTCCCATAATTGACTAAGGCATATTCATTTGTGAGTAGTGTAATAGTCAATTTCCAAACTTATAAATTTAAATTAATCGTAATAAAAAGGAGTTTAACTTGGTGTGCAATTTGGTCCTCATGAAAAAAATCCCTCCACATCCTAATTTATAATTTACTGCATTATGATGTGCACTTCGCTCTATTTACATAGTCACATTTGGCCATAACCATTACGAGTGTCAGAGTTCCACCGGAACATAAGATTGGAATCTCCCAGGCACACACCACTCAAGAACTTCTAAGCCCCGTTTACTTTTACCCTGAAAATCATAATACTCCCGGCTGATAATATATATTTTATCCCGTTTTGCAACACCACACACTTTTTACCCCCCCTGCCTGCCATAAAAATACCTAATAATTTATCCTCTCCAAACCGATGACCAAAAAAGACTTCCTTTCCATGAGCTTACGTTAAATTACTTAGGACATCTGTGGAAGGAAGAGAACCATTTCGCTAGGTTTTCTTACTGGGCTCCATAATCCTGAAAAGCCCATGATGGCATCCCCGTGGGGAGTCTATAGAAGGGTTCAGTAGGACTCCCACGAAACGTTAATTATTGCATCATTTCAACCTTTGTTTATGAAGACAGAATGTTAATTATCAAGAACAGAGCACGAATCGGGCTGATTCTCACTTATTACGCCGTTGGTTGAAACATATTAAAGCATTCAGCAGTCTGTTAAATAAGTTTAGAGATGTTTGTTTCATTTCAATTTATGTTTCCTGGCATTCCAAAAGAAAAATATTCATGGTAGCGTCCTTTTTTACCGGAAAAAACGTATTGGATGTGAGCATGTAGACAATCATAGTAAAAAATGCTTTGCCGAAACAGAATTCGTTTTCTTTAGAAAAAAATTACCACGTAATATACAAATGAGTTCAGATATGCAGAGAGGCGATTCACATTTTATGGGACATTTATATATATATATGTATGTCCCATAAAATGTACATATATATATACACACATATACATATACACACACACATATATATATATATATATATATATATATATATATATATATATATATATATATACATACACATATATACATACATATATATTTATATATACATATATATATATATATATATATATATATATATATATATATGAAAATGTGGGAGGAAGAGGCTATATGGGCTGATCCGTAGTATTTATGAGGAGGGAATCTGGCCGGAAGACTTTGTGAGATCAGTTTTAGTTCCTATTCCGTAAAAGGTAAAGCCCACGTCATGTGAGGACTATAGGACAATTAGTTTGATATCCCACGCAGCTAAAGTTGTTCTCAGGATCATAAACAAAAGGATAGAGAGTAGGGCAAATGATTACTTAGGGGATGATCAGTTTGGGTTTAGGAAGGGGAGAGGTACGCGTGATGCCATTGCAGTAATGAGATTATTAATCGAGAGGAATATAGAACACAACCAGGAGGTATTTGCCTGTTTCGTAGATTTCGAAAAAGCGTTTGATAGAGTGAATTGGGAAAAACTAATGAGTATTCTGCAGAAAATAGGAATAGATTGGAGGGAAAGGAGGCTAATCCACAACCTGTACACGTCTCAGACTGCTCAGGTACAGGTGGGGAACGGGGAGTCCGGTTGGGCAGTGTAAGGCAGGGTTGCCCATTATCACCGTTGCTGTTCAACCTGTATGCAGAGGAAATGATCAAAGAGGCATGGGAAGAACTCGAGGTAGGAATGAAAGTGGGCGGGGAATTCGTAAAATCAGTTAGGTTTGCTGATGACCAAGCCTTAGTTTGTCAGTCAGCCAAGGGGCTGCAAGCATTGCTGAGTGAATTGGAAATTCAGTGCGAACGGTATGGGATGAGAATCAATAGTATTAATAAAACAAAGGTAATGCGATTTTCTAGAAAGAAAAAGGCCAAGCTTAACATTAAAATAGGAGGGCAAAAACTAGAGCAGGTAGAACAGTTTACGTATCTCGGTAGTGTTTTGGACCAACACGGTCAAAGTAGTAGGGACGTAAGGAGAAGAATTGCGCTAGGCAAAGAGGCTTTCACAAGGAGGAGGGAGTTGATGACGGGGACTCTGAGTAAGGATATAAAGAAAAGACTCGTAAAAACTTTGATATGGAGCGTAGCATTGTACGGCGCGGAAACGTGGTCATTGAAGCAGGAGGATAGACGTAGACTGGAGGCTTTTGAAATGTGGGTGTGGAGAAGAATGGAGAAGGTGAAATGGACAGAGAAGAAAACAAATGAGGAAGTACTTGGTATGGTGGGCGAAGAGAGGGGTTTGTTGGGAGCAATCCTATGGAGGCAGGAAAAGTGGATGAAGGGGGTGTTGACCGGCAGTGGGATGTTGAAGACTGTGATAGAGGGTAGAATGTTGGGCAAAAGAGGAAAGGGAAGGAACAGGATAGGGATGTTGGACGGGATGAAGGGGGGAAGAAAGTACTCAGAGATGAAGAGGGACCTGATATAGAGTAGGATGATAGATTTTGTGTTTTGTTAGGAGTAATAAAATATTTGTTTGGTAGTTGTGTCCATCGAAAAACCTACCTTAACCGGTAGATTACCTTAAAAAAAATATATGTATGTATGTATGAGCTAGTGGCGATTCCATGCAATTGAATTTGAAGTGAAATAATGTAGTTCATTAAATTAGTACACGCTTAGTACTTAAAAGAGAGTGCATCTCACCACGATTAGTTAGCCATTTTCTAATCCAAGGGCTGATGATGACGACGGCGATAAAAAAATATTTTCACTAAATAAATAAATGATTAATCTTGCAGAATTTTTTGCGTCCACAGCTGTATGGAGAGGTCATTATGGAAGGTACATTGTTACCCCTGAATCCTCGTATACACCTCAAAAAGTTGATAAATATTATGTCATCTTGAGGAAACCATGCAATAAAATTGAAATTCATCGTAATTATTGTTAATATTCTAGTATACGTTTATCGCAGTCCATTATTCTCTTTTCTGTGCGAAAAGTAAATATTGTATTCGTCAAAATCTCATAATCCCAGTTTAATGTTTAAGAGACTCAATTTGATTGCCAAAAGCTTGTTCTTTCCTTCAAATATAAGAAAATGATTTATTAAGAAATTAAATGTCTCCGTCAGTTAAAATATTTTTTTGAGAAATCAATTCACTTAACTGGCGTCTGATACGTGAGGAGCAGAGAGCAAGAATGAGTCAGGTCCTTAAGGAGGGAAGTCATTAGGGAAGTTTAATGGCCGGGAGAGAGCTGTCCTTCGCGGTGTCGGCTCATCCCCGACCTCCCCTCCCCGATCCTCTTCTGCCTTTTCTTCATACCCCCGGGCCGCGGCCCATGTGGCCCGCATCCATCTCCGCTCCCGAATGCCTTAGACTGAGGCATTTCCATTGCAAAAAAAGGACTATTGAGAGAGATTTGCGTTAAGTATCCCCATAATAAATAAGTATTAATAAATGATAATCCTCTTAATTACACTGAACCATTTCAATATGATTTCAACTCAGGAATTTTGTTGCTCTGTGATCATTCAAATTAATATTAATTCACACGCATTTTTGGCGAATTCCTAGTTTATCTGTACCCAAGCTTTCTGCCCAGGCAATCGAGTTGCGGAAAGGGTAAAATTTAACTATTTATGAATGAAGATATCACGTGACTACGAGGAGCTTATTGGGTTACTCACACTTTAAAGCACATATTTATCTTACTTTGAGTAGAATAAATCTAGATCGAGAAAATCTCTATGGTAGTTAGTTAGTTTTTGTTAATGTGGTTTTGATGCATATAGCTTTATTTGGACTCACATTGCCGTTAGAAAATCAAGACGGGAGTAAATGTTAAGAAAAGGCAATTGCTTTAATGGAAATTAGTTGCTAATAAAATTATAATCTGTGAAAACTTAAAGTTATTGAAATCTTCCTTTTTTATTGTTCCTCGACCAAACTATTTCTCAAACAAAGCCATATTAATATGCCAAATAGAAGTAACATGTAGTTAAATTCTCTTTAAACACCGCGATTGTGAATTAAAATGATGGTTTTTGATGAGGGAACACAAGCCTAGGTGCTTAGGTACGGTAAGTTATATATATATATATATATATATATATATATATATATATATATATATATATATATATATATACATATACATAATATATATAATATATATATATTTATATATATATATATATTATATATATTATATGTATCATATCATCTACATATATATATATATTTATATATATATTATATGTATCATATCATCTACATATATATATATATATATATATATATATATATATATATATATATATATAGATATATATATATATATTTGGGGTAATATTCACGTGTATCATCATAGATATCCTTAAAAGTTACATATTTCAGATTGAGAACTATATTTGGCTCATAAATCTCACTGAAATGTGTCTTTTAACGCCCTTTATTCTTAATTAAATTGGTTCCAAATGCTGAAATTTGAAGAACGTAACACGTAAAATGAGACCCTTCCTGATATAATTATGTCGGGGTACCTTCATCCTCTTTTTATGGAGTCATTACAATGCAGAAACGGATAAATATCTCTTACCGTGAACTCGTACGCTAAGGACTAATTTTTCATGAAATATTGGTGGAAGTTGCTAATGATCCAACACAAGGCATTATCATCTTTATCACCACGCCATCACTCTTCGTAGTGATACAGCCAATAATTAACGTCATCAGCGATTAAGATAATGAACACCGCAGTCTTTCTCCGACATTACATAGGTCGGCAGACACGTGTGTGACAGAGCAAACTCACCCAAGTTTTTGACTTTGATTCACTTATGCTCCTCGGGATGATCTCCAGCACATGGTTTACCACATTGCGTTGGGAAATCGGGCCACAGGAATTCAATTATTATGGCAGTTCAACAATGAGTACCAACAATTTTTGATTTGCAAGAATTATCGTGTAAACATTAAATTCTAAATTGTTGGGTCTCTCGTATTTGAACGTCAACAAAATTAAACGTGGACCTGAATGCCTACGAATACGTTTCAGAGCAGGTGTATGCACTTAAGAGTAATGACTCAAGCGTATTGCAGTGTCTGAGGTTTTATTAAATCAATACCGGTCGGGGGAGCAGAACCTCCAGCTGTACCTTGGAATCGTCTGCGCTTGTGCAGTCGTTCTCTGGAGATTTTGTGTTTGCGTGTGTCCCTTTTCATGGGCTACAACCTTGACATGGCAGAAAAGTGGGTGAGTCCGAGTGAACCCTTGAGCTATGCTTACGGTAGCAATGGTATTTGTTCCTGGTAAGGTCACTATATCAGATAATTGGAAGGGTAGGAGCCAGACAAAAGGTATTTCGAGAAGCTTCAGTTTCTAAGTGTTACGCCTAAAAAGACGTCTGAATCCAGTGCGATGGTCATTTCAGTGATAGTGTCACATTAAAAACACTAATGAGGAAGCCAACGGGAAATCAGCTCAATTATTAATCCCATGCTACTATGTAGGCACCCTATTGAAAATGAGTCCTGGTTAAGATGGGACTCGGCCCAATCGGCTGTGTATCGTGCCCATCAGCGACGGCAAGGTTTCCACGTTCGTCATCTCACGAAACCCTTGCAAAGAGAGATCGATAACTGTGTCACAAAAGACCCAGAGGAGGACTGACTATGCGAGATGTGAACAGGAAGCTGGCAGCTGTAGAAGAAAATGGAAACACATCCAAAAAGGGATATTGAGAGCTGCAAACGAAACTAAGGGAGCATTGAATAGAAAAAAGGCAAGGAAACTATGGAGGCGAGATAATTAGAGAGAAAGACGAGAAAAGCAAATGGAAGAATGTAGACACAGAGTTAGGTGGACAGGGCATTTAAAAATCAAACAATAAACTGAGTTGGGAAAAAATAGAGCTATAGAAGAGTGATGATAAATGAATTGCAAGGATATGGACAGTTAAGAGAAAAAAGTTTAAATTGGTGCACTAAGAGGGAAGTAAAAAGAGATAATCTATGTTAACAATCAGAGATAAGTCAGAAAAATTATTCATTGAACCAAGGAAGATTTAAAGAGATCGGAGGAAAATGGAGAGGAACAATATGGTAAAGACAGTAGGTCAGCCAGCCTAGACAAAAAATAATAAAGCAGAGATGCAAGATAGGAAGGGTATTAAGGGAAGGGTATTGAAATCAAATGAGTCTCTGGGATTAGACAACATTTAGTACTGAATTTCAATTGAAAAGACCGATATTGTCGAACAGTGGAAATCATCATGCATGAAGTTCAGGATTTTTGCCGTACATATGCAAATGTATGGAGGAGGAGAAAAGGGATTTCAGGGGAATATGATATTTAAGAAGTTTAAAGCCGAGTAGTTCAAGTTACGAGTTGGGGAGAAATTGGGAGAAATGAGAGGAGGTTAGTGACTAAATCAAGGGAAGGTGAGGGGAGAGGGTATAGAGGAAGGGTAGAGCGGCAATCGCGTACGGTTTAGCAGAGTGCCCTCGGCGGCGGGGGTGCTAGGTAAGAAGGTGAATAGGGGATTAGTGGGTCGGGGCATTGTGGGAATAACTGTGTGAAATTGATATCAAGGAGGACGGAATGTGAGGAAAAAACATAATCATTTACTAAGAGTTCATTACGAGGGTAATCCCAGAAGTACCCGACCCAACAAAGAAAACACAAAAATTATAGAAAAAATGTATTTATTTTTCAACATAGTCTCCTTCCAACTCTATACACTTTTCCCAGCGATGTTCAATAAGTTCGATACCCTTTTTACCACAAGAACTGTCTTGCTCCTCAAAATAGGCATTAACTGCCGAAATCACTCCTTCATAGTTTGAAAATCTTTTACCACCGAGCCATTTTTTCAAGTTTCCGGGCAGAAAATAATCAGGCGGGGGCTAAATCTGGCAAATAGGGTGCATGAGATAGCAATTCAAACTTTAATTCATGATTTTTGACCATTTCAATAACGGATTTGTGAGCTAGTGCATTGTCCTAATAAAGCAGCACTTAATTCTTAGCCAAATACAGCCGCTTCTGCTTGATTTCTTCACCCAAACGTTGCAATAAGTTAGCGCCATACTCGCCGTTGATAGTTTTTCCTTTTTCAAGATAGTAAATGAAAATTATCCCACGTGCATCCCAAAAAACCGACGCCATGACCTTGCCTGCAGATGAAATAGTCTTCGTCTTTTTGGAACCGGTTCTCCCTCTGGAATCCACTGTTTTGATTGTTCTTCTGTGTCGGGTGTGAAGTGATGGACCCGTGTTCCATCCATGGCTATGAAACGGCGAAAAAATTCTCCTTTGTTGCTACTTGCTTGATACTTTGCTAAACACCCAATTGAAAAATCTTCACGACACTGGTTTTGCTTGAGTATGAGCACCCATCTTGCACACAGCTTTCTCATGTCCAAATTTTCAGTTAATATGTTTCAGTTAATACCGCACTTTTTGAAATGCCTACTTTGCCTGCTAGCTCACACACTTTCATTCGATGATCATTCAGTGAATCCACTTTGTGGATTTTATTCACCGTTTCTGGAGTCGTCACATCATTTTGGTCGACCAATGCGATGCCCGTCTTGACAGCTCACACGATCTCCTTTAAACTCTGCTACCCAATATTTTACTATTGTAAAAGAAGGAGCAGACTCACCCAGAGTAAAATCCAGTTAAGCTTTTATATTGGTTGGGCTGAGGCCTTTCAAATAAAAGTATTGTAACAAACAATTATGACCAATTTTCTCGATTTTCACAAATTCACAAAGAACGGTCACTATTGATGGCTGCCAAACAAATATTAAACAATGTGTCGTCTTCAAACTTGAAATATATGCTTAATATATTGCATACTTTCTAATACAGTGATAGTTTTAGAACAACTGCCGCCTGCCGGTCAGTCCGGGTACTTCTGGGAACACTCTCATTTTTTTCTTTGCTCCAAAAGTCCATTCTTCAGCCCTTGATTTCTTAATGGAGGATTTCGGGGTTAAGCCTCTATTATGCCCTTCTCCCCCTAAGGGCTTCGTAAAATAGGAGTGCTCGACATTGGCCGTAGTGAATCACCGTAAATGTTTCCCTTATCTTAAATTATCTTCCCGTCTACTCTATATAGATTGCGCTGCAGCCTTTACATTTTTATTTATACACACCAATTCTATCGCTGGATTAAAAAGGGTCTTTTTTTCTGAACACATTGTTCAAAATTGTTTTTCTCATAAAAGGTTGATGCTTTATTGTGAAAAAACGCTGGCCATTCTATGAGAAGTTTTCCCAAAAAAAGGTCAGTTTACACCATTTCGCTCTCTCTTTTCCCTGTTTCCACTCCATGCTCGAATATAAATTTTGCATATGAGTGCCCTTTTTACGTAGAATCTTTTTAATAATATTTGATTGGTAGCCATTGTTTGAAACAATGAATTCGATGGTTTCAAGTTCCCAGAGATTACAAATATGGAGAGGGTGATGCTAATAAGTGTCTGTATCATTGGATGAAAGGTAGTCAGCTGGTAAGAGATGTGATGCTGGGAAAGTTTAGTTCATTTTTTAATTTGTGAAGGTTTATTTTCCTGAAAATTTCACTGGGTACCGGTAGCTATATTAACATCAACGAGAATGAGATAACCATAAACCCCTTCTCCCACCTAAAATTAATGCAATGACGAAGAAAGTTCAAAAAACCAATTAAGTTGCCCATCAGTTCCGGTCCACACTGTGAATATGCTGTCAATATAGCAATATCAAAAACTAATGTTCTGAATGTTGCGAGGATAATATCGTCTCTCATCTTCCCCAAAAGACTGATTCATCAAACAGCGTCAGCCTGTCTACTTTTTTAAATACCTCAAGTTACTTCCCTTATCATAGTGTTTCTTGTACTTTAAATTGTAAATCTTTTTCATCAGTTGAAGAAAGGTTTCTTAATCATCAAATTAGTGCAGCTTTTCCTTCGGAACCATCTGCAATCAATCTAATACATTAGTTTTTCCGCCCAATAAAACATCATTGGGGTGCACCAATGGGCGGAGAAGTGCTGAAGGCAAATACCGCGAATGGTATCCGTTCCTTAAATTTCGTTTGATCATTTGCGATGCATTCATGGAGGTGCTCTGCTTTGACCCTCAGGATTCCCTTTGTTGCACTGGTGCGTTGGGAAAGAAATGTTGTCATTTGAACCTTCTTTGTTCTGATCATTTGGGAAGTTGCCAAAAACATTGATCCTTGATCAGTGCGACACGCGGTGTTCAAAATTTAAGGACCATTTGTTGACAAAATATCTTTCCACATCAGCGGTACCATCCTTCTATAATAGTTTTGCTGACTTAACCTTTGAGAGTTCACCTTTGAAAGTAAATATGTAGGTACTTATTAATTACCTCCGAGAGGCCGTAAAGTGGTCTCACAATGTCCATGGAGCATTTATCTTACACGACGTCAGTCGCGAATGTGATTCTTAATACCATGCTCGTCTTTCTTTCGGCAAACCTGCACTGAAATATCGGTTTGATCATGCATTATAGCAATTTTTGTGCATAAAAGAAGCTACTAACGCACATGGTAGTACGTTCAACAGTAGGATTATTCAATCATAGGATACATAAAATCTTGCGGAAAAATGTTACCGAATGGATCTTTTGAAACTGCTCGCAAAAAATAGATCTTAAATATCGTAATAAATAAATCTTTTCCCTTCTAATATTTATCCCCATGATTTTGCGTACATGATCTGATCTACTATAGTCAGTCGGGGTCTATAATATGTCGTGAACGTCCTCAGATAAGTAACCTGCCTCAAATTTACTCGTAGTAAATTTAACCTGTCAACCAACAGTAAATTCAACCTGCCTACGGTCAATTAGTGGCTCCCATTTTAATTCTTCCAATAGTGTCTCGACACTGCAACCTTGTTCATATCAACTTTGCATAAACCTAGCTGCTCTACATTGAACTCGATCTAGTTCCAAAGCTAAGTATACCACGTGAGGATCCCTTGCACTCACAGCGTACTCTATGTTCGGCCCAACTTAAGCAAATAAGAAAGACAGAAAATAGAAAATTGCTAATAAGCGACGGAATTGACACTAAATAGAAAAAAAATGAAGGGAATCGTAGATTTTTTAAACTCAATTCCAACCACTATATTCAAATATATCATTATACAAGATCTGTCCCAAAAGTGATAGGACTGAGTTGATTAAGAAATATTTTGATAGAATTGATACATTAATTCAAGAGCATTTGAAGTATCACCCTTTTTACGTTCACCAATCGCTGACGGCGGGTTTTCCACACCTCATACGCTTCCTGGAAGGCGGCGCCAGGAATACTCCTAAGCTCCCTCGTCACGGCCGCCTGTTGTAACACTGCCACCGAGCCGTAGTGACGTCGTTTCAGCACAGATTTTTGGTGGGGGAAGAGGAAGAAGTCTGGTGGGGCCGAAGCTCTTGGCAGATCCCCGTGCGAGTGTCCTTTGGTTCGTCCGGGGGCATTCGCGGCATTAACTGCGCGCACACCTTTCTCGTGTCCTTGTTTTCGGTCATAAGTCGATGCACATAACTTTTAGGGATGCCAAGATCATCAGAAACCATGGGAACACTTAATCTGCGATCCTTGTCCAACTAAGCCTTCACTCTTGCAAGATTTTCATCACTTTTTGAGGTCTAAAGGCGTCCTGAACATTCGGCGTCTTCAACATCTTCTCTACTCTCCCGAGCCAACTTGTGCCACTCAAAAACACTCGATGTATCCATTTCGTTATCAACATAAGATCACTTGTCATGAGTCTTTTTCTCGGTTTTGCCAAGTTTCACGCCAAATTTGATAGCGCAGCGCTGTTCAAGTTTCGTGACGGAGCGTAACGAGGTCAAGTTGTAGAGGTTTCGCAAACGACCGATCCGCACTCCGCAAAGGCTGGGAGTCATCTGCCATTGGTCTCCAGTTTTTTTTATGACTCCCCTTTCTGGAACCCAGCCGGATGAACTGCCGCCTGACCCTACTACTATGAAAATGGCTGATGCTGGCTGGGAAAATATAATGAGAAAAAGACAAAAAATAAGCTTAATTTCACATACATGATGTTAGTACCTTAGGCGGTTGAAAATGTGTTTTCGGCACAAAAATACCTCTTCTTCTGGGTCTAGTTGTTTTATGGCAAAATTTTGCGGTCCCAGATTGGCGGCGAGTGAAATTAAGAGGAAAAATGTAGACAAGATCGTTTACAAGAAGTTGCTATTTACTGTTTCTTATAAAAAAGCATGGTGGTCAAAATCGTCTTCTGCAGATGACGTCCGAAATGAATAAACAAGCGAGCATTACATGAATTCTATGATTCCTGCGTAATAAATATAAGTTGTACCTTCATGTAAAATAGTACAATATACATATGCAGACGGTGAAGCTCTGTAAAGGTAAAGTGGAGAGAATGAAATATTGAATGGACTTCTGAGCAGCGGAATCGTACTGGTCTTCTTCGCCTGCTTGAATCACGCGACTGCTTACTGGTTCTTATTGATTTTGCTCATTGTATTTTATTCCCAGTTTGATTCGATACATTTTACTCCATTCGAAGGCAATCTTGAAAATGAATTCGTTTTACCTTATGCTTTATCTGACAAGATTTAATAAGGAGAAACGCGGTGGCTAGGGATAGAAACGATTTTATCGTCTGCGGCCAGCTTATATTTTTGGATAAATTAATAAACGTATGAATGAATATTATTATTTTTTACCAAATTGAAACAACTATGTAGTTATCATACCCCAATCGTGATGAATTGAATATTTAAATGATAAAAATAATCCGAATATACGCTCTATGCGACTGAGGCAAGAGAAAAGAAAATCGATGTATTCCAAGGATTATTGAGACTAAAAAGAGACGTAATTACGTAAATTCTGCTCATCTCACGTAAAAACATTTGATTTGATCTCGACGCATGAATATTTATCACTTAACTGCTTAAAAAACTTTAAAAAAAGGAGTAATTAAAATTAAATTAAATCTAAGATTCCTCGGGATTGGTTATTCAATTACGCTTAACCAACCGCTATTGAAAGCAAAATGTTTTCAAATGGTACATGGCTGGTGAGTTCGTCACAATACAGAGAACAGGAGTGAGAGAGAAAGGTGTAAACGCCACCAAGGCAATTCAGGCAACGTTCGTTCATTCTTGTTCGCGATAAGCCCTTCACTTTTTTCAATTCGTCACAGAGTTTATCCCGGGAGAGTGGACGTTAAAAACCCGCATTCTCTCCCCATTTCAACCCCTCCCCCACCATACCACCACACCCCCTACCGCTGAGTCGTTTTCGGGACTGCTATTTTCCCCACCCAGATCTGTTTTTCAATTGGACGCCACGTGGAGGTTTTCTTGAAATGCCATTTCCACCGAAATTGCCGCAGAGAGAGGCAGTGACGAAATGTTGGGGCGAGCGGACGAACCGGCCGTTGGAAAGTTGCCGCACCCCTCTCCGCGACACGGACGTCCTTATGTCCCACCTCCAAACACTACAAGCTGCCTGAATTGTGTGAGATGGGCATCGTTTTATACGCACCAGTCATTAAAGCTATATTTTAGTTCTCAAGTAAGCATAAGGCACATATGATTTATTCTTCCGGAATTTGGATTGCCCCATTAATTTTAATTTGCTGTCCTCTCGCCCACCTATGTTGTTTAATTTTAAGGGGTTAGTAATATTTTCTCTCCCCAAAATATCTCTCGTCAAACACAAAAGAAATTTATCTAATCAATAGCAAAATCACGCATACTATTCTTGAAATAGGGGCCGTTGAGGCCTAAGGCCTAAAAATACCCATTCTTTTTTCATATTAATAACTTAAGCTCACATATTGGTAGCAACCTCAGATTATTTACCGATGACACGGTGGGAAATAAGGAAATCAGGGGCCAATCAGATTGCGAGCTATTGAGAGACTTAGACACAGTATCGGATTGGTGTCAGGAATGAGCATTAGTGCTTAACATAGACAAACGCGCAATTTTGAAATTTTGGATCAAAGGAAGTGGCGAACGGGAAATAAACTACGGAATAGAGGGTTCAGTACTAACTACGCCCGATCAAGTCAAATATTTGGGCGTAGTTCTAACACCACGTCTTTCATGGGGAGCACATATCAGGACAATATGCAGATCCGCTTTAAAGTAACTCGGCTTCATTAAATGAGTGGTGGGGAAATGTAATGAAAAAGTTAGAGAGAGGCGTTCAGTTGCTCTAGTTAGACTTCATTTGGAATATGCCGCAAGTATTTTGGGTCCTTGGGAGAAATTTTGTCAAAAAGAATTAAATAAAGGGCAGAGAAAATTCGCTAGATTCTTTAAAAATATTTATGATAAGAACGCAAGTGTGACAGACGTTTTATAGGAATTAGGCTAGGAGCCACTTGAGATACGATGAGAACAAGCGGGACTTGGAATTTTATAATGGTTCAGAACAAACGAGTATAACGATGACACCAAAGGAATAAATGTAATGGCCCCACACTATTTGGGTGGATCAGACCACAAGGATAAGATAAGGGAGATGGATTCCAGAACAGATATATACAAAAACTTGCTCTTTCCTCGGACAATCAGGAATCATGATAATAAGGAAGAAAAGCCAATATATTAATATTAAAAAGATTCCATTTACATGTATGGGATAAGATTAAAAATAGCGTAGACATAAGGTATATTCGTCGGGGCATGTACATTTTTTATAGTATTTGCACTCGTCTTCGTTAAAAAGCTTCTCATTAATATCTTACTCACCTCTGTGATTGTAAATTTACATGAAATTGTTGGTTTTGCCTGTGGTTTTATTCTCTTTAACGGGTAGTGACCGGACTTATCAAGCTCTTGTCGTCAGCAAGGCGCTCAAGGTGAGTGCCGGAGCGGAGGGGTATCCCCCGGAAAAGGGATTGAGTTTCACGCGGAAGTTCCATATTGTTGAAGGTGGATCACAGACCTACTTCCACCTAAATCGCCTCCCACCCCCCTATCTTCGGGCCGTGCACGTTTCGCGAATTCGGCAGAGCGATGCACGGACAGTTGGTCCATTGAGAATGAAGCCTCGTGGAATATCAAGAATTATATCATTTTGGAGATAAAGTTCCCGAAATTGTGGTCAAAGATTTGACAAAAGGACTTTTGACCTGTCGGCCTCCGAAGAACAGAAGAGAATCAAGGACACCTCCGGTTCTACTTATGCTTTGAATAAAGTAATTTGAAACATTGAAATGACTGCGGTAGGTAACTCGAAAGGTACTGTAGCGGAGTCATCCGCTGATGTGAATTAAAACGTATGGATTTGACCGAGTGTTAAAATCATATGCTTTGAACAGGATTCTTAACCTCACCCAAACTCTCCTTGATTTCCGTGTGAGTGCTTTTGGCAATTGACCAACAGATGACTCTGTTAATGTGCCTGTCGCGGGCCTGTTAAAAAGTTCTTTGAATTCGTGGAAGAATTACTTTTGGGCCTATGGCTTGGCGTAGTTTTTAAAGTAAGTTTAAACCTCATGGAATGTGTCGCGATGCAAACGCCCACCATTACTCGTGGAATTTAATGTACGGTAGTTCATAAAATAAAACTCAGGTAAAAAAAAGGTGAGCTTGTTTTAAATATTATTATCACTGGGTTAATTATCAATCCTAAAGCTATTCATGCTATATTCTCCTCTTCTCTACCTAGCAAGAAAAGGTTTACCTGAGAAAAGTCTATATCATTTTTCACCGGACCGATTTAAATTACAGATTTAAGGCAGATGTGTTGGAACAGTTCTATGATAACAAAGACGAAATCTTACTGTTTTCCACTTAGTACAGATTAGTTTCCGACTAGTTTCTTATGTAATAAATCATTTTCAAGTGAAGATCTCTCTAAATAGAATTCAATATTATGTATAAATATGTATATATGTATAAATACATATATATATATATATATATATATATATATATATATATGATGGGGTGACACAATATAACACAAATAGAATAGAATAGCAACATTTAAAAGGACACTCACACGGTAAATTGTTCGAGCTTTCGGCCCTCTCAGAGGCCTTCTTCAAGTGAGACTGAAAATATGCTGTTGCTGTGGAGAGGGGAAAGAGGTATGGGCGGGGGGGGAGGTGTGGAGGGAAATTAAAGATGGCGGTTAAGGGTGGGAATTTTGAAAGAACGGAAAGCTAATATGTAGGCGGATTCGCGAGTTCTCATCTCTATATTGGTGGCTGAATCAGGTAGGGATTCTAGGATGCTGAGAGCAAAACACTGGTCGAATGAAAGGTTGTGGGAATTGGCGTGTGAAGGGATAGGAAGAGAAGAGAGTGAGGCAGAATTGCAGGAGTACCGGTGATTATTCATTCGAATGGATAAGGGGGTAATGCATTCGCCTATGTAAATGTACTTTTTATTATGATTTTATTATATTGATATGATCCTGTACATATGATATTTATTATTTATATTTATAAATGTATTTATATATGTAAATATAATATATATATATATATATATGCATATATATATATACATACATATATATACATATATATATGTATATATATATATATATATGCATATATATATACATACATATATATACATATATATATATATATATATGCATATATATATATATATATATACATACATATATATACATATATATATACATATATAAAGATATATATAGGAGATAGGGAAACCAGGGTGTCTCCACGTGTTGGGAGGGGTGGGGGGAGAGGAGTTGTATTTATATATGTAAATATATTATATATATATATATATATATATATATATATATATATATATATATATATATATATATATATGCATATATATATATATATATATATATACATACATATATATATATACATATATATATACATATATAAAGATATATATAGGAGATAGGGAAACCAGGGTGTCTCCACGTGCTGGGAGGGGTTGGGGGAGAGGCGAGTGGACAAAACCGAAGCTCTTGAGTGTGGGAGAAAACGGGTGAAAGTGGGGGGGGTGGAGATGGAAGGCTTGCAGAGGAAGAGGAATGGATAAACGAGTACGGATGGTCCACTCTGTCATTTCCTCTTGTCTGGGTTCCTCATGGCGTCCATCGGGACGATGTCTCCCCACGGTGGCCGTCACAAGTTACATAGCCATACGAACGGTCGAACAACGTTATTCTCCTCTCTTATCTATGGTGGGAAAAATTACATCCAAAAATGATCTCGTCTACACTTTATCTATTGATTTTATTTACATTTTCTTGCCTACCGTAGTACGATGGGGGTAATAATACATTTTCAACATCATTGCTAAAGAGACATCCTTCCAATTTATGCAAGAGATTTAATTTGTAATATGACTTTTGCTCCGTGAGTTATTCCTAGCCTAGCTTCTCTAATATTTTGGACACGGTACTAATTTTATCTAATAAGTTTAAAGGAGTAAATACAGGGTGCGGCAACATGACTTCTTCTTTTCAAACACAAAACGCTTTCAAAAAAGGAAGTTATGTCGCCGCACCCTGGACTAACTTTACAGGAGAGATGTATCTTTTCGCTGTAGTCTGACCTCACACATTGGTGATGGTTCAAGTATTCGAGGCACTTCACAGAGTGACCCAGTGTCGAAATGGAATATTATACCCATAAAAAATCCGAATATTTTGTGCACAGCCGTCATGAACGGACAGAAATCTTCACGCAAGTAATGGAATCCTACATAGATATGAATATACCATACAGCACTCATTTATCAGATAAACACTTGCGTTTACCGCAAATACAAACGGAATGATTTTTGGGCCTCATGCTATACATTTAGTATTTTTCGAGGCGCCACACCTAGGAGTTAAAGAGGGAAATGGAGTGCACAACAGCTACCTTAGTGGAGTGTATTACCCCTTGCACAGCACGAGGAATTACTAAATCCCTCACAACCCTAGGATGCATCACATGCGACGATTTGATCCTCTGTTTTCATTTCAAACACTTGCGCGTCTTGAGAACGCTCGCTGACTTGCATCGATTTATGACTGAATATGGCTCTACTACTTTCACCACTTACAGGGTCAATTCCAAAAATAATTAGAATTCAAAAATGATTTTTACCACCAATATAGAGAGGGCTGGAGTGGGGTGATTTGTGGTGGGAAAAGTTATGAGAAATCTTGGGAAAGCAACGCGACCCACGTCAGTTAACTTTGGGCATTTGCAGTGCTCGAATTGATGCTACACTTATCCCCTGCTCGACGATCATACCACGAATTCACGATGCCACCTCCCACCTGGAGCAATTATATGCGATATAATGGTGCATTAAGCATGAAAATTTGAGTTCGAAGACCATGGCCATGGTTAGGATGCTTGTGGAGATGGAGATATGTCCCGAGTTATGGTTTTCTACTTGCACAGTACGTTCCGTGGGGGTAGGGAGGAGGTTGGCAATGAGGAATGCCCTGGGCATCCATCAACAATACAGTGCGATGAAAATCTGTAAACAGTGAGACAAATGCTCAATTCTGATTGACCTCCAAGTGTCAGGATGTTAGAAGAAGAGTGTAATATTTGGGAAACCATAGTGAATTGTATTCATACGCAAGATTTAGCAATGAGAAAGGTGTGCCAAGATAATCCTCAAGGTGCTGTCAGAAGACTGCTTGTGTGACAACCTTACCTTGGACCTCTCTTAGACCACAGTGAAAGTGACCAAATATTTTTAGAATAGGTGGTTACTTGTGATGAGACGTAGGCCTTCAAGTAAGATTTAAGTACAACCCCTTCGAGTACCATTTTGGACCACTGGAATATGTCAAAGATGCCATGACGAAGTGTCTGCACGAGAGCCGTGTCGATGTCTTACTGGAAGCATACCACAACTGGAGGAGGTACTGTAATTGGTGTGTCGATGTATAAGGGTGCTCTTTTGAAGAATTTTAGCAAGTTGTACTTTGACCTGCAATAAATGTTTTCCCCAGATTTATTCCACTTATTTTTGGGAAAGTGCTTTATCGATTTATTTTTATCACCAATTATTTTTCTATTACGACTTAAGAAAAAGGTTTCACTACCCTCACATGGATTTTGAGGTTTCTTATTTGGTATTAGAAAGAGAACTGACTAATTTGGTACCTGGCGGTAACTATGGCGTTGATCGCGTAATTAATGAGCAGGTGAGTTTCGTTGAGGTTAGATCTGTGACAAACCCAAGTGCTAAGCATTAGTGCTGTTACACCTCCAATCCCCGCCTTCCGCTGCACCAAATAACAGTAAAAAACACTTTCCCGTAAACCTTCCTCCAACTCTGCATTAATTTTGCCTCCATTCACTCGGTCATAATCCTTTCCCTCCCTTCCTCGTTTACCCTTTACATTATTCTCGTTGTAATGATGACTATAACACAGTCATCATTCGATTTCCACTCAATATTCCATGCTTTCACTTTTTCCGCACTCAAAGTTCTCCCAACAGTCTTGTCTCTTCTCCTTCTATTCCCAAAACTTCATTGTGATACAACATTCCTATTTTAATTTCATACCCATTAAATCTTTGACGACCTATTTTTAATTCTAGTCAACATCTCTGCCCGCCAATACAAAACCAACGCCAATTTTCCGACGTCCTCGTTAATTCGTGGAATTTATTGCCAAGAAAATGTTTTCGTTAATCTGGATGTCGCCCAAAAATCAGGTGATAATCACGAAATTGGCAATCGACCGGCGTTGAATTCATGGGAGTCTAAACACTGATTTGAAGGTATCATTATTTTGCAATGTCAATTTGCTCGATCAGCTCCTAACTAGTGCCAATTGCCATTTTCCCCTTGAAGTAATTATATGCAGTCACCTTTTCCAAACCCAAATGGGGAGAACGAATTGATATAATTTTATTAATGACCAAATAATTCAAATTTTAGACTCGAGTACGACTTTATTTCCGAATGGGTTTTGATCTACTGCATCAACTTCAGTTGAACTAACTTCACCATCGCCTGAAGATGATTCAATACATCGGACCTGACCTGAAATAATTCCGTTAGCTAGAGGAAAAGTACTGTCCTTTGGATATTATTCCTACTAAATTACCCCCGAAACTACATAATCAGTTAATCAGTTGCAATCGCATACACGTTAATGAAATTGGAAATAAGAATCTTGTGTATTCACGATCGTGCATTGATACATGCACGTTAAAATCCATTAAAATTCTATTCACGAATTGAAATCATTTAATTTAAGGCAGCATGACTGAATTATTGAAAATTATTTATTAAATTATTATTTATTTATTATTATTTATTAAATTAATGAAATTATATTAGAAATATATTTTAAGATCTAATTTATTTTAAGAGATATATTTTGCAGAAATAATGCTTATGATACAGAGTACTACATGTGCGTAGTACAGAAAGGAAGACATGAAGCCGGGGAGAAGGCACAAGGGAAGAAGCAATAGTATTAGGCAATAGATCAGTTGAAGGAAGTTTTTCAAGAAGCATATTCGTTTGGATAACCTCGTGTCTCTAAGATAAAAAACCCGTTAATAAAAGGAGCGTTTACTCAGAGGGGCTTTGACACCTAGGCACCGGTTAGATGTAAAGAATGGAAAAAGGCGGCAATGGTATAGGAGTATTTGACATACACATTTTTTACCCTTAGGATTAGGATACACTGCATGACCTTCTGGGTGTAACCGCTCAACATTAACTTTCACAAATCCCACATATAATAGTAATAATTAATAGTTTTGAAACAGTGTTTTGTGTCTTCGTTTTCTCCCCGCTATACCATTAGTTTTTATGATCTCTTAAAGCTGTTAACTACGCATCAATGTGATTTTATCCTAACTCAGGGGAAGAGAAATGCCTTCAAATCACCTTCCAAGAAGTATCATTACTTTCCTCTCTCCCTTTAGTTCCTCCAATCACAGCCTTTACCTTTCACTTCATGTTTTATTTGTCCATTTCTTTTACCCTTTCCAAATTTCCTCAAACACACCCCACCACACATCCAGCAGATCTTCATCCCCGTGCCCTCCTTTCCTCCAATTGGATTCTCTCGTTCCTTTGAGGCTTCCGCCTCAACTCAACTGCTTCCAAGCAAATGCTGGTTCTCCTTTTACTCAAACATCCGAAGCTAGCCCCACCATCAAGTAATGACGAATAATTCAAAGACATTATTACTTGCGAATTGACGTTATTCCCGTTCTCTTATATTCGCTTCTGTAGCTATCTGAACTGCTTCAACAACTTGCATTTAATGCCCACTGCGTTCATTTTAATCGATAATACCGACCGTCCATGTTTTTTTGTGCTATCTAATTTGGTTAACGTGCTTATAATTTAATACTGTTCAACTTCCATTCTTTATGATGATCCCTCGCTTTATTCGCCAGCACTTACGTAAGCTATTCCTCTAATTCCCTCCGAACTCTTGATTTCAAATACTCGTTTGCGTCCACCTAACTTTATTACGATTGCTAATCATTTCCTTATTACGAAGGAGAAGCACATATATTCAATATTGATGACCCTAACTCGTAAAAAATATTTCCATCGCAAATATCTCCGGTCATTAACGGTATGGAAGTCTAACTTTGGAAGGTTC